>NC_091249.1:121459833-121778666 GCF_042477335.2 Ovis canadensis
GGCGGGCTACAGTCCACCGGGTCGCACAGTCGGACGTGGCTGAGCACAGAGCACAAGGCTTTGAGATTCTGGTACAGGAGAAACGGACGAGAGGGTGCTGCTTTCCGTAGCTCAAGAGGCAGCTGTTCTTCCCTTTCATCCTCCGTGCCTCAGGTCTCTGTTTACAAATCCCGCTTAACTGGCCAGCTAGACCAACGGGTGCTCTGTGCCCACGGCACCTGCCCTTGCTGCCAGCAGACCGCTGGCTAGCCCCCGGCTGGGGCTTCTCCCTCGCCAGGAGTTCAGCTGAACCGTGTGATTACCTGAAAGCAGTTACTTACTCCCCAGTCAGTTTTTCTTGTTACTGTTCTCTCACAATTTGATTTTTATTAAACTGATGAATTAAGTGTAAAGTTTTTTTAATCATAAAGTTGAGTGATTTGGAAATTTTCAGTAACGGTAAGTCACCGATAAATACCGACAAGATGCCTACAAAAGATTTGGGAAGAAATTGTAAAGATGTAGAAGCACTCTGGGCTCAGATTGCCTAATAGTTTTGAGTATTTAAATCCCTGGTCTTCTTTAGAAAAACTAGGCTAGAAACTCAGACGGTAAAGCGTCTGTCTACGATGTGGGAGACCCGAGTTCGATCCCTGGGTTGGGAAGATCCCTTGGAGAAGGAAATGGCAATCCACTCCAGCACTCTTGCCTGGAAAATCCCATGGACAAAGGAGCCTGGTAGGCTGCAGTCCATGGGGTCGTGAAGAGTTGGACATGACTGAGTGACTTCACGTTCCATGGTTATGCAGAAAATATGACATAGAATGCCGATTAGTGGTCCCATAATCAAAGCAGAAGCTTTGCTTTTGCATCAGTAGACTCGGGCATGAGACGTATTTGCATGGTTTATGATGAAGTCTTTCATGGTGAAGCTCTGCAGAATGATGACTGATGGAAGATGTCCTTAAAGATATACCTATGGCTGGTTCATGTTGACAGAAAACAACAAACTTCTGTAAAGCCGTTATCCTTCAATTAAAAATAAATAGTTGGTTTTTTTTTAAAGACGTTTTACTTTAGTGTTTACTTTCAAGGCAGGTTTAACCCTTTCAGTTAACAGAGCTATTGCCAGCCTTCATCACATT
Source organism: Ovis canadensis (assembly GCF_042477335.2). Classification (NCBI taxonomy): domain Eukaryota; kingdom Metazoa; phylum Chordata; class Mammalia; order Artiodactyla; family Bovidae; genus Ovis; species Ovis canadensis. Next base: position 121,460,958 of record NC_091249.1, read on the forward strand.
GGCGGGTTTCACCGTGCCTGTACTTTACAACCGATTTGGGGACTGAATCTGCCAGAAATAAAGTGGGCAGGAACAAATAGGGGAACCGGTGATAGAGCGTTGATCTAGCACAGGGTCCGCTCGGGGAAAGCACTGTTGGTGGCATGGGCCAGGAGAATACCTGCCGTTGTGTGCTGAAGGAAGAGGCCCTGTGCTTTTCCAGAGCAGCGGAGCTGGTGTAGAAGACCCGTCGCTGCAGACGGCGGCCCCCTGCGCAGCAGCCTTCCAGAGCATCAGTCAGGCCGCCTCTGTGCCTGAAAGCTTCTCTCTCACTCACCCTTTCCTCTGTCACTGCGTCTTCTTTGCGTTCTTCAGGCCTTAGTAACAAACTGATTATTTCCTTTATTTCTGGTTTTCCATCTCTCTTGCTAAAATGTTAGCTTCATGAGTGCAGGGAACTTATTTTTGAATGCCCTGGCAAATAACAGGTGATCAACAAATATTTGTGGAATAACTAACTCTGGACAAGAGAGGAACTCGAGCCAGTACTGCCGTGAAGACCGCGAGGCGCCTTTCTCACACACAGGACCTAGCTGGATGTCTGTCTCTATGAGGAGGAGCAAATGGGGACTTATCATAGGAGAGCTTGTGAAAAAGCTCTACAGAATTCTGAAAACTGGGGTAACATGAAGACTGAGAAGAACAATTTATCTTAAAATAGTTTATTACAGAGACCAGGAAAAAAAAATTTGAACTCTTTGTAATTCTTAGTTTGAGTCATAATCCCTAAGGAAAAAGTAACAGTGGAAGACAAAAATGGCAAGATGCTATAGAAAGGGGGAGCGGGGGTGTGAGATGAGGAGACTATTAGGATGAGAGGGACAGAATCTTCATTAGTGATATTTAGGAGTGAAGCTGACATGGTGAAAAGGTGTGTCAGCGACATGAAGAAAGAGATGCTCTTCAGGAATGCAGGGGAAGGAGGACAGTGACAGGGATGAGGGACAAGAGTTCAGCAGAAGAATCGTGGGTTTTCTGTAGGAAAAATGTTAGCAGATGCAGTAATCAAAGATACAACGAAAAGTGTTCTGAGCTGAGGAGGCCTTGCTTTGTAGATGAAAAGGGCTGAGTTCTTGGTAATGTAAATGAAAGGAGAGTCACCCCTAGTGCATCTTGGTAACTTATTTCAATTAAAAGGAAAAGGACATTTTGTAAAAGTACCCAGGCAGAAAGACAGATATTGTGTAATATGGCACAAAAGCTAGACTGACTTAGATTTCTGCTCTATAACAGGTCTGTGGAGTTTTGAAATCATTTTTTACTCAAAGTTATCTTTCATATGTGAAAGTAACAAAGAGGCATTTTCAATATGAAAACATTTATAAAGCATACCACAGATATTCTTTTCTTCTTTTAAAAAGGAAATTTTAAAAATGTTCCTGCTAAACTTAACTCGCCTGACTGATAAGTGCATCAAAATTAAGAAGGCATTGGAAATAATTAGACATAGTGAAAATCCAAATCATTATTGTAAATTTGATCATTAAACTGGATCAGAATTTCCCACCTAGTTTTGGCAGAATTTTTATAATGTGAAGGCAGTTTGCTAATGGTATATTGAGCTATAGCTTCGAATTATGGTGACACCTGAAAGAGGCAGAGAAGCAGAGCACGTAGAGACCTTAGAAACGGTCGTGTTGCCTTGGGAAGCTTTGAAAGCTAGGAGCTTGTGGTGAGAGTGGCATTTCCTCCCCATTGCCGTCACTTACTGTCACTGCCCCACTGCCTCTCAAAAAAATACACAGCTCTGCTGAGAAGTGCCTGGAGGTCTAGACCCACACGCCCGCAGGCCTTGCGGGCAGCTCCACTGGGACGGCCGCTCACACCTCTGCCTCAGTGTGTTTAAATGGAATTCCTCTCTGCCTGAACTTGTTTTGTGGTCCCAAGCTCTGTGATACAATTTTCGCATCCTCATCCAGTTCCCCGGGCCAGGAACCTGGGCCTCAACTTGGAAGTGATCATGCGCTCTAGTTTTTCATTTAGTGTCCCCTTTCACTCTTAAAAGTCTGTTTGTTTGCACGAGAAATCGTGGGCTTACTGTGATTATTTTTGTCTCTTCTCTTTCACTTTCAGCTTGGATCCAGACAAACATGGTGTCTTCTTGTGTCGTTTATTAAATGTATCTCAATTTTGTCCGTATTTATTCAGTGCCAGCTCTTTCTCCCTTGGGTGTGTCCCTGCTGCATACATTTGTTTGAGGAATTAAGTAAGATTATGTATATGAACTTAATTATATGGGATCTAGTGCTTAGTAGGCACTCGGCAAGTGTTAGCAATGATGTTGTAACTCTCCTGCTCAAACCCTTCTTTTTCCCATTGCCCTAAAGAAAAATTCCCAGAGTCTTTAACTTGGCTTTTCTGTCTGCATTTTGACTTCTCTTGTATCATCTTCCATAGGATACTCTAGCCTGCACCATGAGCTCTAACCTTTCAAAAGCTATCAGTTTCTTTGACTTGCTATGTTTTGTCTTACAGGTCTTTGCTCCCTGGAAAAAAATAAACAAAAACCCTTTCCACCTTGCCCCCAAACACACGCATATGCACACCACCCCCCCCCCCCCCTCGGCTTGATCCGTTCCTGATTGTCTTTGAGAACTCAGCATTGGTGCTGCGCCCTCTGGGGCCTTTCCTGATGCCCTTGGGTCGGGGCTGGGTGTCACTCTGCGCGCTCTCACAGGAGCATGTCCTTACTCACCGTTGCTTCTCTCGCTACATGTGCGATGTGGCGAGACTTGCTATAAGCCTCCTGAAGGCAGAGGCTGAGTCTGGCTCATCATCCCAAACATGGTGCCTCATGGTCTCGGGAAAGGCACTTAGTAGTGTGCGCCAGGAGCGTTTGGGCCGGACAGTGTGCTGGGAGAGGGCCACCCTGCAGAAATAGTCATGTATAGATGTGAAGAGAGTGTTAAAGATGTCAGTGTTCATCAACACTATCAATGACTTTGTCAGATGTTCTATGCTGGGACTTCCTTGATGGCTCAGACAGTAAAGAATATGCCGGGGATACAGGAGACCTAGGTTCGATCCCTGGGTTGGGAAGATACCCAGGAGTAGGGAATGGCAACCCGCTCCAGGATTCTTGCCTGGAAAATTTCATAGACTACAGTCCATGGGGTCACAAAGAGTCGGACATGAAAGCGACTAACGCTTTCACTTTTCTGCATTTATTTCTGTGTTCATAAAGAAGTTTTACAAAGATGCCAAACTTGCCTTTATTTTTTTAAATAAAAGCAGAATGGGATTGGTAAATCCTGAGATTTTCGTTTTATGTTTTTATGAAATCTCTCTTCCGAGTCCCATGGAGGAAAGGAAGATGACTTGTTTGAATGGAAGAAGTTGTGATTAGTTGAGTCAAATAAGGAAAAGTGCTTGGCTTGTAGGACATGTTTGCTGAGTTGAAAACTAAAAATTGAAATGGAGGAGGTGACAGTTATGAGGAAGGAGTTATGTGGAGTATTTGACAGGCAGTTAAGGACTTGTTTAAAAAATAAACAACCCTTTAAGGAGAAGCATGTCTATAATGATGAATCTTTATGGGGAATTTTCTACTTTAGGAGAATTATCTCTTGCATTCAGTGTTACTTTAAGTTTTTGGTACTAGTTGGCTTCCGTATGTTACCCAGTATTATTTTTTATGTGTTTAATGAATCACTTTGGGTTACATTCAACTGCCTACAACAAAAATTGAAGGCAGGTAAATTTTTTTATGTGCAAGTTTCGAGGTGGGCAGTCCGGGACTTGCGCTGTATCTCATGGGGTCAATAAAGAATCAGGCGTTTTTTTTACCTTTCAGCTCTCTGCCTTCCTGAGCCTATAGCTGTTGTTCTTACGGTTTTAAGATTGTTGCTGCTTTTCCAGACATTGCATCTGTGTTCCAGCCAGAAGTGGGAGGAGCAAAGGATGAAAATTATGCCAATTGAGCCTGCTGATCTTTATTAAATTGGTGATATAGTAAATTTCTGGGCTTCCCAGGTGGCACAGTGGTAAAGAATCCACCTGTCATTGCAGAAGACCAAGAGACAGAGGTTTGATCCCTGGGTCGGGAAGATCCGCTGGAGGAGGGCATGGCAACCTGCTCCAGTATTCTTGCCTGGAGAATCCCACAGACAGAGGAGCCTGGTGGGGTACAGTCCATGGGGTCACGGAGAGTTGAACGTGACTGAACCACTGAGCACGTGCGTGCGCACGAGCACACACACACATACACACGCGCGTGCGCACACACAGAATAACTTTCTAGGAAGCTCCACCCTGGTGGCTCAGCTGGTAAAGAATCCACCTGCAATGCAGGAGACCCAGGTTCGATCCCTGGGTTGGGAAGATCCCCTGGAGAAGGGAAAGGCTACCCACTCCAGTATTCTGGCCTGGAGAATTCCATGGACTAAACAGTCCATGGGATCACAAAGAGTCAGACACGACTGATTGACTTTCACTTTCACTACTTATTGAATTCCAATTAGATTTTTTGTTGGCCAGAACTATATCATGTGGCCTACCCCAGGCGTGGGAGATCAAATGTTTTGATTTTTTTTTTAAGCTAGGATTGTTGTGATCTGAAGTAAAATTGGGTTTCTTTTGGCAAAGTAGAAAATGAGAATGGCTATGGAGTAGCCAACTGGTAGTGTGTGCTCACTGAGCTTATTAACTAGGCCACAGGGCAGCTGCCATATTTTCTGATCATTGGCTTACCCTTTCCTGCTCCCTTCGGCTCAGTGGATTTGTGTTTTGTGTATTATAGAAACAGATCTGTGCTGAGTACATCAGTCCTGAGTATTAAAAGCATCTTAAAAATATGTCCCCAAGACTATCTTAGCAGTCAGAAAAATCCTGTCAGGGACTTCCTGGTGTTTCAGTGGTTAAGAGTCTGCCTTCCGAGGCAGGGGACATGGGTCAGCCCCTGGTGGTGGACCGAGACCCACATTCGTGGGGCAGCTGAGTCCCTGCACCTCAGCTCTGGAGCTCACGTGCTTAGGAGTCCAGGAGCTGCATCTCAGACCAGACACAGCCAGAAGTAAACATTAAGAAAGGAGAGGTCTTATCAATCACAGCTATTAAAGAAGCGGAGTTTTCTGTTTATTCCAAAACCGAGACGTCATTGAGTGTGACAGTTACGCATTGAGACAGAGCGGAAGGGATGTCTCACAGAAGCAGACGTGTGTCCTGTTGGGGCCTGGGTTCCACGTGTGGAGGACACAGAGCTCTTCATCAGCCGCTGTTCCTCAGTGGCCTGCTCACAGCCGGGCCGAAGCACACGTGTTCCGTGGTTCAGTCCGTTGGCCGTTGCGTGCCAGATTCGGTAGCACTGTGTAGGATGAGTGCCTCTTCCCCCCTTTTACTTGTTGGTTCTTTCTTGCTCAGAATATGGACAGAATCGACAAGTAGTATGTAACTCACATTACGGTATAGCCTGTAAATACGAGTCCTTAAGCCTTTACCTGAAACCGTCAGGGCTGGATGTTTATGTGTGGACTCAGAATTTCTAAACTTGTAGGAACCTGATAGGAACACACACATGGCGTACTATGTAATACTTCAGAGTCCGGGGCAAAACTCATCAAATACTTTAAAAATTCTGAATATTCATATTAAAAGGGATAAGTAGTTATATATAGCTTCATGTCAGTTCAGTTTAAGTTTTGCCACCAAAAGAACTTTGAAAAATCTTGTAAAACTGTAGATTAGTGGTTTGAAGAGGGATGAAATTGTTTGACATAATTAGTGAGTTCCCCCGAAAGGTATAGAAGCCACCATGATTCTTCCAGCTGGCATCAGATTATTACCAAGATGTTAGAGTGCCTCGACTTTTCTCTGTCTGACTTTATCCCTTTCAAAGATCTCTTGGAAAATGTTGCCTCTCAGGAAGTCTTTGCAGTTTGAGCAGTGCCATCTGTCCACTTCGCTGTATCCCGTCTCCTGATCACAGACATAGTTAGCTGCTGACTTTTCAAAACAAACAGCATTGCTTATTCCATTCTTGTACCTCCTGAAGTAATAATTTTTATAACTCTTGCATTAACCAGTTTAAAGTTTATGATGGAACGGTTTAAATAATATAATTATCGACTACATATACATTCTGGCTGTCCTTTATACGTCTGCAGACAGTGTTTGTCAGTAGGCTACTCCCAGACTCCCATGTTGTTTCCTAATGATTCTCCTTAGTGCTTTCAGAGCGTCGTATCTTAAATCATTCCTTTATCAATTTTGCTTAAACTTGAAACGCTCAGACTCTTCCCTGGTCCTTATGATTAGTCTGCTTTCATTTTTCCTCAGTACAAAACTATTTTAGATTTATTAGGTTTAGATTTTATTTTGAAAAGTGATTGAACAGACTGTTTTAAGTATTTAAAGTTTATTTGTTTAAGAGCAATGGCGAAGTAGTTGTGAGTTCAGAGAACATTTGCTAAGGTGCTATGTTTTAATTGCCTTTTTATTGTTTATACTTTAAATCAAACTTTACTAACTAGCTGTGTGGTGCCAGTTTATTGTTGTCAGATTATCATACAGAGAATTAAGTTTACACTCAAGTTTTAGTTGTGTGATTTGTCTAATGAAATTAAAGTGATTTCGCACATTGAACACCTCATCTTATGATTACTCCGAGGACCACAGTCAAGAAAGTGCTGGAGATGGCGAGAAGTAGCGTGTGCCCCTGTCTGTGTAGAAGGGTGCTATTATTTTGATACCTTACTATACGAAGGCAGGGTTAGCTTGGGGACTGTCACCTATATCTAAGAAGGAGTATAATAATTTCCAGTCATGATATTTGGGAGTAATTTGTAGAATCTAAGGAAAACTTGTAAAGGAGACGAAACTGTCAAAGAGGAGCTGGCACTGGCTTCAGTGTGCCCGCGGGCAGTGCCGATTGTGAGCGGCTCTGTTCTGTTCCTGCTTGCGGACCCCGAGCTCCCTCCCGCCGTTAGCTGGAGCTGCGCACTCTGGAAGTGCGGAAGCGAGTCCTCTGAGTGTCTGTGTCGGGAGGGTCTGGGAGGGCCACGCGTGTGCGGGTGTGGCTCCCCGGGTGCGCATTTCTCCTGGCTCTGCACTCTTACCCTCTGTCCTCTCGCCCTTCTCCCAGCGTCCGCCGCGCCTTCTGAAACCGCTAACACAGAGCAGTGCCGAGCACAGGCGGAGGAGATGCTCTCCTTCCAGTCTTCCATTCCTCTGAACCAGATTTCTTTTTCCTTCTAAATGCAGATTAATAAATCGTGCACTACCAGGGCAACAAGGAAGAGGATGTTAGTGAAGGTGTCCTGACCCTGACAAGTCAGGGAGGGCTTCAAGCCCATCCTGGACTTCAGAACACTTCACAGCTTTGTGGTAAAAGAAGCATTTTAAATAGAGCCTTTGGACTTACTTCACCCTTATTTGGAGAGCAGCTTTATTTTATTTTTTAGGCAAGAAAACAAAATGTGAGATTGGGGTACTTTTTGAACTGAAACATACTTGGTTTTAGATGCTGATATTTTGTAGGTGCTTAACATGTACTCAAAGTACTGTAGGCATTTGGGTGGCGTGTGTTGTTTTCTTAGAAACGTGCTCTTTATCCCTTGTGACGTGGTGTCTCCTTCACTGTGAGTGACGTTTTCTCTAGTGTTCTGTGTCTTCTTCCGTCCGTTCCCGGGAGTGTAGCGTTTCTGTCCTAGAGCCGCTGTTGTGTGAAAGTGTTGTGAAGAGAGAGAGTGCTTTTGTTCGTTGTTTCCATATTTCTACCTCTCACAAGATGGCTCACTAGCTTGGAGAGACGTAGCACCGGTAAAAAGTGGTCTGCTCTTCACCAGAAAACCTCACACAAGATAGATTTTCATTTGTCAACAGGGAGATACAAAGTGTATGCAAACATTCGCCGCTTTTGTCTTCAGCAGCAAAACAACCTTATTTGACTGTGTTAACTTTTAAGATCTTTTTATTTGTGAAAATCAGCCTGTTTATGTACTGTGCATTCCTCCACAGTCACAGCATTATAGTCACTGGAGAAATGAAGTTTTCTTCTTGTAGATGAAAATTACATTTTGATTGAACATCATTCCTTATGCAGTCATCCATAAATATAATGTCTTTTGCTGTCTTTTCAGAAAATGGCTACAGATGTGATTTCTGAATTGACAAGAAAATAGAGCATCTTAATGTGTTAGGTAAAACAGATGGCATCTTTGTTTTAGGCAAAGCTGTCTCAGAGTAAAGGCAGCCTCACTGGGGACAAGGCTCTTGGGGTCACAGCCAAATCATGCGCAGTTTTTGCGTCTGTTTCTTTTTATTGCTTTAGTATCGAAAACTTTAGAATAGTTGGATAGGAATTTTCGTCCTTGTCATTGACTTGCTGTTTTCTGTTATACTGTGGGAATAGTTGCAAGATTTTTCAACCTTATTTTGTTTTAAAAAGTTATAAAATGACGTGTTGATTCTACTTTGGTTGTGGTTTTATTTCTGCTTTTAGAAATGCTTTTCTCAGTGTAGGAAAGACTGAAATATGTAGTTGTACTTGTGATGGTTAAAGCTTTATAGTACTGAGTTGCATTTGCAGCTGTGAATCCTGGTAACATTTATGACACTAACTCTGCTCCTGTCCTGCTGGGCTCCGGGCGGGGCTTGCTGTCAGATGCCTGGAAAGAGCAGAGCTGTGAAGGGAGCGGGGGCTGAGAGTTGGAGGCTCCTTCCGGTCCCGCCTCTGTCACCAGCCCGCTCTATGTGTTTAAACGTTAGTTCTGTTTGCAGTATGTCTTGAGGAAGAGAGGGCTGTGGATAATCCCCAGGGTGATGTCCAACTGACATTTAGTTGTCTGTTATATACAAATCATTTATAAAGCATTCACTTGCATAATCACTGGGAAAGGAAGTTTGGAGGTAGAAAACTCTAGAAAGTAACCAAATTGGTTCAATAACTGGGACACAGGAGAAAGAAACTATTTTCCAAAATATCAGTGTTGCAAAATGAAGACCTGTGATATAGCTTGGGCTCCCCTGGTAGCTCAGCTGGTAAAGAATCCAGCTGCAATGCGGGAGACCCCGGCTCGATTCCTGGGCCGGGAAGATCCCCTGGAGAAGGGATAGGCTACCCACCTTCATATTCTTGAGCTTCCCTGGTGGCTTAGACAGTAAAGAATCTATCTGCCTGCCGTGTGAGAGACCTGGGTTTGATCCATGGGTTGGGACAGTCCCCTGGAGGAGGGCCTTGCAACCCACTCCTGTATCCTTGCCTGGAGAACCCCCATGGACAGAGGAGCTGGGCAGGCTCCAGTCCATGGGGTCACAGAGAGCCCGACATGACGGGGCGACTAGGCACGCACACATCTCTACTGCCTCCTACAGAAAGTAAAATCCTGCGGGAGTAGCTTGTGTGTTACTCGAGTCATCTAGAGAAGTAGCCTTCGTTTCACCCCCTCAAAGAAAGCCCGTCCACCCCAGTCCTCCCCCTGCAGCTGGGTGGGGGCCATCAGAGTGAGGGCTCTTGGCTGAGGTGGAGTGGCGTGGAGCACTCTGATCAAGGAGCGTTCTGAAAGCCTTGGAGAGCTGGAGCTGGGGTAGACCTCTGCTTCCAGCGCGTGCACCCCAAGGCCTTCACCCATTGGAGAAGGGCAGGCCACCTGCTCTGCCTCCGAGAGGCCTTAGGCCCTGGCTGGTTCAGTGTGATTCCTGGCTCTTCATGGTTTTAGGATTTCATAAGCTGGCTATAAAGCTTCACAGAGTTAAGGAAAGCACATCCTGTATGCTTTAGGCCCTGTTCTAAAGGCTCATTAGTGCTAGCTGTTTGGTGGTGTTCTTATTGTTGCTAACATCTGAAAGGTGGGAGGAGAAGGGGATGACTGAGGATGCCGTGGTTGGATGGCATCACCGACTCAATGGACAAGAGTTTGGGTAAGCTTCGGAAGTTGGTGATGGACAGGGAGGCCTGGCGTGCTGTAGTTCATGGGGTCGCAGAGAGTTGGACGCGACTGAGCGACTGAACTGAAGTGACCTGACTAACATCTGAAAATCTCTGTCACTTAACAAGTCAGTTTTACTTTGAATTAAAAGTAGTAAAAATATTCCCTTAAGATACAGGGTTTTTTTTTTTTTTACAATTTTATTTTTGATTTACTGCTTTGCCTATTAGTATTATAAGCAAACTTAATTCTCTACACCAAGTAATATCTTCTAATGTAGAACTTTCTGGAATCTTTACTTAGTAGTTGCCTGTTACTGGTCTCAAGGGAGAGCTCTTGTTAGCAGTGTCTTGTGGAGTTCTGGATTTCGTATAAGGCATCTTGAGAGATCGGGCGCTTGGCTGGCGCCGGCAGTGGCAGCTGCTGCCATCATCTTGCTGGTCCTCGAAGGGCGTTTTCACACTGGCAGTGCCTTTGTTTACTTGCCTTTTGAATCTTGTCCTTGGGTGAATGACTTCCATGAGATTAGATTTATAACATTTTTGTCCATGAATTTTAATTTATTTCTCCTGAATGTAGAAAAATCGCTGAAATAAACTTTCACGTGTTAAGAAATTCAGGCTACATTTATGCACTACTGTATTCAAGTAAAATCCTAATTTTGATTGCTGAGATGAAAGTGTTCTATTCCTAAGTGTTGAATTATTTTTCTTCTTAAATGAGGCCAAATAATATTTGTTACTGAATCAACTGGAAGCTTCCAGAAAACATTGTGTTTTGTTTTTCCTCTTGCAAGTATAAATTCTATATCTGGTCATGGAAGAGAAGTGTGATTGTTCTTATATAGTTTCTAAGAAAGCTTTTGTGGAAGAACCGTTAAATGTCTAGTTAAGAAGGCCTGTTTTATAGAAATAGCAGGAGTTTTAAACTGAGAGGCCTTGAGACATATGAAAAGTCTCGGGCACATTTCAAAGGTTAAAAAGTAAGCAGGATTTTAAAAGGTTAGGAATAACCACCTTGATCAGTGTAAGGGACTGGTGATTATCTGCTTTCTACGAAATACAGGTCTGGGAGCTTTCTCCTCGCTTCTTGGCTTCTGTTAGCTGTGTGCACTTGCTCAGGGTCAGTGTGGATCTGGGCTCCTCAGACCTCGTAGCCGGCGGATGAGAAGGCAGGAGAGAGTCCGCCCTGGGGGAGGGGTCAGAGGCGACGCCCTTCAGTCTTTGCTGAGCCCAGCTCCAGGAGCCCTGAGCTCTGCCCACTACCCTTTGCTCTCCCCGCCTCCTGCCCCCGTTTCCAGCACTCGGGATCTTCTCTTCCGTGTGCAGTGTGGTCTCTGCTGGGAAGCCGGAGCTTGGCCCTCGTTTTCAGGAGGAGCAGTATGACCCGGTGTGTTTGTTCCCTAGTGCTGTTTTGACAAATACACACTCAGTGTCTTGAAAAACCACAAATGTATTATCTTAAACGTTTAGAAGCCAGAAGTTCAAAATCAGTTTCACTTGGGTGACGAGTGTTCGAGGGCTTGTCCCGTGTGGAGGCTCTGAGGGACAACTCTGGTCCCTGCCTGTTGTGTCTTCTTGCTGTCGTCGTGTCCCTAAGGCGAGTCCGAGTCTTTGCGGCCCGTGGACCGCAGCGTGCCCCGTTTCCCCGTTGCATCAGTGTCTCGTGGCCCCCTGCAGTGCTTGGCCTGCGGTCCCTTCCACACACTGCCCTATCTCTGGCAGGTTCTAAAATCTCATGTCTTGCTCTACTCTTCAAAAGCAAAAGAAATGTTTAGATTTCTGGGCAGTTCCCAATGTTTGGTACGTGTGCTAATGGGAAAGCCAAGTGTATACATGAAGCTTCCTGCATATCCTCCAAGTGCTTTTTAGCCTCTTTGCCCGCACAGTGAAGCTCCTCTAGGCTTTGTACTGGGCTCTGCATGGAACTCAGCCTTTCCTGTGCTGAGAATTGGCACAACCCAGAGTAGAAAATGGCTCGAGAAGGCAGCTCTCTCCTCTGAAATTCTCTTTTCAGCAATTCTCTGTTGCCTTCAAGCAAACGATTACTATGTTTTATCTGGTTTCCTAGTTGGCCCACAGAAGCGAGAGCTCTTGTCATCAACTACTTTATCTCTGCTGGAAGTGGAAGCACCGTTTAGTGTTCAGCTTCAATTTGGCGAAAGAGAAATGCTCATTTTCTCCACTTGAGTGTTTATATTTCTATTGATTTTTAAGAACACTTTACAGATTTCCTGAATTTGATCTCCTTTTATTTTTTCATTCTTTAATTTTTTTAATATAGAAAATGTTCTAAGCATTTTGTTATCAAATCTGTCAGCCTTTTACTTTATTGCTATATTTTCTATTATGGTTAAAAAGATGTTTTGTACCACAAACTTTACATTTATTTTTCCTACTTGTTTTCCATCATTTTTTTCTGTCTTTAAATTTTTTAATTCATTGAGAATCAATGTTGGCATTGTGTTTAAGTGCATTTATTTAACCATATGTCTTGCCCATCTACTTGTAGAAATATCATAAGATTGTTTTGTTCCCTTTCTCCCAATAAGAGGATTTCAGTGGGATTTTGGTTGGCGGTGCATAAAATTCATAAATTAATTTTGGGGAGAATTGTATATTTTACAGTAGTTTAGTTTTCTCACCTAGAAAAGTATATTTCTCTTCATTTTTTATGTCCCTCAATAAAGCTCTGTCAGCCTCTTTGTATATATTCTGCTTATTTTTAGTAAAGTTGATTTGTAGTTTGAATCCTCTCCTGGTTGATTCTCGACCATCCTGCTGCTGCTGCTGCTGCTGCTGCTAAGTTGCTCCAGTCGTGTCCGACTCTGCGACCCCATAGACGGCAGCCCACCAGGCTTCCCCATCCCTGGGGCTCTCCAGCCAAGAACACTGGAGTGGGTTGCCATTGCCTTCTCCATGCATGAAAGTGAAACGTGAAAGTGAAGTCGCTCAGCCGTGTCCAACTCCTAGAGACCCCATTGCAGCCCGCCAGGCTCCTCCGTCCGTGGGATTTTCCAGGCAAGAGTGCTGGAGTGGGGTGCCATCGCCTTCTCCGCCCTGACTGCCATCTATGTGTGTATGGAAACACGCTCTGTAATAGGGTGTACAGAGCCCTCACTACCTTCCCTGTTGTGTTGAACTCAGCAGCAGTCAGCACAGGGGCTGTGCGGTCACAGGTGTCGGTCTGTACCCACGCTCGGCAGGAGGAGCCTGCACGGCCCGTTCCGTGCTGCTCCTTAGTGTGGCCGGGCGTCGTGTGGTGGCTGCGTGCCTGTGTTCTGTGCACCTGTTCACCTTCACTGCCTCCCCGCATCGTACCTGAACTCTTGTTTAAGGTGTCTGGAACATGTGTGGTCTTGCTGATTTCCCTCATTTAGATTTACATATGCCTTACCTAGAAAAGCAAGTGAGGTGGCTCAGAGACCTGGGTTGATTAAAACATTGATCCCACCATCCATGTGATTTGTATACCAGGGTCCTTGGTCAGGAGGGTCTTGCAAGAGAAAGGAGAGATCTGATTGCTGTTGATATTCTTTGTGCCAGGTCTCAGCCCTGGGATTTTCCAAACATTTTATTATATAACCCTAACTGCAAGCCCATCTCCTGATTTTATAGATAAGGATCTTAAGGCTTGGAGAAATGAAATCACTTGTCCAAAGCCTCTCAAATTATACGTATGATTGTCGGCTTTTGAACTTGAGTGTATCTGACTCCAGAGCTTAGGAGTCACAGAGCTGGTTGTGATTTTTGAAGGTCTACTGTATCTCAGAAAGGCTTCTTTTTGGTTTTTAATATCTTGATTTTTATTCTGATGGCTATTATGGTGAGCATTATGTTTTAAAACTAGGGAACTAGGTGGACTAGATGAATTAAGTTCCCATCTAGAAATCGTAGCTTTTGTAAACAGGTAAAACTACATATTTTCATATTCAGAATAACTTAATGTAAAGGTTACTACTCCTCTTTGTATTATGCCCACTAATGAGGCTCTTTAGAGAAGCTGCATGTATCGTTTGAGGTGAATTTTTTAATGTGCTGTCGTTGATTAGTAATCAGACAGACTGAACTCCAGTTTTTGCTTTTATTGTTAACTTTCTCTTTGATCATGAATCTGCCATTTCCCTCATTTTTGCAGAGGGGTTAATTACATAGTTTCTCAACCATATCTTTTGAGGAATTAAAATAATCAAAATGAAAATGATTTGATAAAACCATAAGACTCCACACCAGTAGGTATTATTCACAAATGATAAAGTCCCCCCCCCCCCGAGATTCTTGTTTTAGTCATTCGTCAGCTATTTATTGAATGTTGTTTCATGCAAGGTACTACACTAGGCACATGAAGTTACAATAACTTTTCATATAACCTGGTGTTTGTTTAATTGGTTTTAAACTTTACTAACAGGTGGCATTTTTTGTTTGTATCTTCCTTTCACCTCCATAAATGCATGTCATATTTTTTAATGTTTTTTAAAACTGTAGTTTAGTTTTCTAATATTTTTTAATATTGTTTGAATAATGTTTTTGACTGTTGTTTGAGTATGCAGTAAGGTCATTAGATAAATGACCTTATACACTTTTATATACTTGTATGTAAGTATGTACTCTTATATACTCTTTGCTATATAAGATTTTTTCTATTCCACTGTTCTAGTTTGTAAGTTTTCTTTCACAAATGTACTGAAATGTAAATAGCTTTTTGTTCATCCTGAGCTTTCTGAAAAGAGAGTGTCTGTGGGGATCTTTGGCATGAGTGAAGAATCTGTCTTCACATCTGTGGAGTTTTTCCCAAGTAGACTTGGAGCTAAGGGAATCTCCACAGGAAACCCCATTTGTCAGAATGGTTGTTATGAGCATGTCCTGTGAGTCAAGTGGTTAGGATGGTGAGGGGTGCGGCTGCGTGCTGAGCCCATTCTGGCCCCTGTAACTGGTGGAATCTTGCAGCATACCTGACCCCGTGAACCTTAGCTCTCCTAACTGTCCAGTAACGGATGAAACGCTATGTCTGGTAGGTCACAAGCCTTCGGGCTGAGCTTGGCATACAGGAAACGCTCTGTGAGTGGTGTCTCCTGCGCCACTCTCGCCAAGGGCCCTCTTCCCTTCATGCTGCCCTGGGTCCAGCCCTGGCAGGAGGTCCGCCTGGGCCTAGTCATTTGTTTATAGTAGGTGTTGGTTAGATTGCCTCAAAAATAGGACCCAGAGGAGCACTGTTGCCTTACGTGACTCAGATCATTTCTACAAAAGAAGTTAGGGAATTTTAACTCGACTCCTCTCCATTAGAATCTGCAAGGACAGAATCACATTTCCAGCGGAATTCTAGTTCTTCATGGAACAATGCCCAGTTTGACATGAACAGGCAGATGTTCTCCTTCCCGTTTTCTCTCGGCCAAGATAGAGCGCCGTCTCCCGCTTGATTGGCAGCTGGCGTGTGAGTGCTCCGTCCTCATGAGGCGAAGGCTGTTCTCTGTATATAGAGACATGGGCTAAGTGCCTGTAGCCCCAAGTCGTGGGGGCTGAGGGTCAGAATAAGGACTAGGAAGCGGGCTTGGTGACAGGCAGACGTAGGAGAGATTGGGGGGAGGTAGTTCTGAGCTTGCTATGCCGTTTCTTCCAAGGTAACATAGAAATGAACTATTCCCCTTTTTCAGAAATATTACTCTTTCCTTTTGTTAGTGTGGATGAAACAGTATTATTTTTTAATAAGTGAGTATGATAGTTTAATATGAAACCTGTTGGCTCCATTCATAATTGAAAGGTTGAAAAGGGCTCATGTTTGGAGATACTGACAGTGTAACCGGTGTCTTACCACTGAACACAGTAGTGCCGATGAAAATCTGCTCCGTGTGTGGTAGTGTGCTTACTTCCCCAGAAGTGTGCCTCATGGGTGGTCATGCTTTCTCCGTGCTCTGCTTGCCGTGTGCGTAGATGGGAGTTTCTGCGTCGGGCGCCTGTGTGCCTCATGGGTGGTCATGCTTTCTCCGTGCTCTGCTTGCCGTGTGCGTAGATGGGAGTTTCTGCGTCGGGCGCCTGTGTGCCTCATGGGTGGTCATGCTTTCTCCGTGCTCTGCTTGCCGTGTGCGTAGATGGGAGTTTCTGCGTCGGGCGCCTGTGTGCCTCATGGGTGGTCATGCTTTCTCCGTGCTCTGCTTGCCGTGTGCGTAGATGGGAGTTTCTGCGTCGGGCGCCTGTGTGCCTCATGGGTGGTCATGCTTTCTCCGTGCTCTGCTTGCCGTGTGCGTAGATGGGAGTTTCTGCGTCGGGCGCCTGTGTGCCTCATGGGTGGTCATGCTTTCTCCGTGCTCTGCTTGCCGTGTGCGTAGATGGGAGTTTCTGCGTCGGGCGCCTGTGTGCCTCATGGGTGATCATGCTTTCTCCGTGCTCTGCTTGCCGTGTGCGTAGATGGGAGTTTCTGCGTCGGGCGCCTGTGTGCCTCATGGGTGGTCATGCTTTCTCCGTGCTCTGCTTGCGTGTGCGTAGATGGGAGTTTCTGCGTCGGGCGCCTGTGTGCCTCATGGGTGGTCATGCTTTCTCCATGCTCTGCTTGCCGTGTGCGTAGATGGGAGTCTGCATCGGGCGCCTGTGTGCCTCATGGGTGGTCATGCTTTCTCCGTGCTCTGCTTGCGTGTGCGTAGATGGGAGTTTCTGCGTCGGGCGCCTGTGTGCTGTGACGCTCCTGAGCGTGCTGTGAACCCTGGCTGTGTGAGAAAGTTGCTCTCTTAGTGCAGCATCATACTCAGCTACTCCGCACACTTCGCTTGTGAGTAGACTCCTGGCACGATAGTTACGCACTCATTTAGTGCAGTAGAAACATCATTCTGGTCAAGTACTAATTAGCTACTAACATGAAACAAAACAGAACGTAGTTCACAGCGTGTTATAAAAATCTGTTTAATACTGTACAAAATGAAATATATGGTTAAAGTTAGTATTTGCTTTAAATGTGAATCACTCTCTTTCTTATCAGAAAGAATCATCGCTTTGTGTGCTTGCTGCCTGAGTTCATTTCTTGGATGTGTTGTATTCCATTATTGGAGCCTTTATGACCAGCTCTGCGTAGTGGGGCGTCCAGAGATTCGCAGTGGAGATTCTGGACTCCATCCCTGGCTCTTCCTCAGGGCTTCCACAGAACTAGGAGGCTGGCCTAAGCCTTCACCTGCAGACACAGGCTACAGAGAGCGCTTCTCATACTGGCGCTAAGCCTCTGGATGTGTGGGGTTCAGTAGTAAGCCACTTGTTTCTGGGACGCTGGCTTGCACATCTGGTGCTGGACGTGAGTGGTCCTCGACCGCCTCCTGCCCTCTCGCGGCTGAGGGAGGCAGTGCCGTCTAGTGGGCAGCGCTGAGCCCTGGCATTTTTGGCTTTCCAGGTGTGAGTGTGTTTGGAGAGCGGTCGGGGGAGCCAGGCTCCAGTGGAGGGTGGTGGGCGAGCGGGTACACACGGGTCGGCAGGCGCCTCCAGGGGAGCCTGCCCAGCACGCCTCTCAGGGGCGGTGTGCCCCCTCTCCTTGCTTCGTGGACACAGTGGGGTTTGGTCTAGGACTTCGGGGCCTCGGGGCCTTTCGTAGATTCTTGCTTTGTCTTGTTTTTGACTGCGAGCTTCCGATGCTCTTTTCTCAAATATACGTGGGATCTCCGTGAACGTAAATGACGTTAGCGCTCGTCACCCTGAGGTGTAAGTCTAGTAGGAGCTAATAGGAGCTGAAGTCTAACAGGAGCTAAGGCGCTCTTATGTTGTCGCCTTCGGTATGCTGCAGCAGTGTCTCAGTCCAGAGTGCTTCTCCTGATAATGCGTGAGTCAGCGTCTTGGGTTCCATGCCGCACCCTCCTTTTCCTTTGCCCTTCGCTTTCGTTTTGGCCACTGTAGTTATCTTATCTCCTAATGAGCCATTTCCAGTGCAGCTGGAGTGTGCAGGACACGCGCTGCTCGACTCTGAGGCGCCCTGAGCACACCGCGGCAGCTGGGACCCTGTCTGCTAGAGTCGCAGGCGAGAGGGAGGCGCGCTGGGCTGCCTGGCTCTGTGCTCCTGAGGTCGCGGGAGTGTGCAGGAGTGCACGTGAAGGCATAGGAGGTGCCCTGAAAGGGCTCACTGATGAGGCGCTTGTGGTCTTAGTCAGGTTTCCTCTCTGAAATGCTGTTTCTTTTATTTGAAGATAGGTTGTAAACGTATTATAAAGTGAAATCATAGGTCTTACAAAGAATGTGTAATTCCTGAAGTCCGTGACGTGATCTAGAATGTTTCTACTCACAGGCAAAGCCATGAGACGGTGAGGACCTAATGCTATTGAAGAAACCAAGGCTGTTAAGGGCCTCAACTGACAGTTATTTAAATATCAAGGAATTGAGAGAGAACTTTAGGAAAAATAAGTCAAACCTTGAATACTCTTAACAAATATAGTTATGTTTAAAACCATCATGTAAAAATTAAATGTTACGTGATGGATGTGTGCTAATATAAAGGATTGTTGGAAAAAGTTTGCCAAAACCCCACTTCATTCTAAGAACTGCACTTATTTGCAAATGTTGCCTAAACTTCTTTTAATAGTCTCTATTTCCCTTTTCGAGCTAAGTTCCAGTCAGTTTTTTACCACTGTTTATTATAAGGTTTCAGCCTCTTATTTTAAATGAATTTGCTTCAGATGATCTTTCTTCTGGGACCGACTTCCTGGGATAATAAGGACCCGGTTTATAAAATACATGTGTGGCCGCACGCACAGCCATATCTCTCACTGTGTTAGTCACCTAAGACGAGCGTCAGAATTTTAATTGAAATTAACTGTGACTAAAATGCAAACGTGAAGGGATTCCCTTGTGGCTCAGCTGGTGAAGAGTCCACCTGCAATGCGGGAAACCTGGGTTTGATCCCCGGTTGGAGAAGGGAAAGGATACCCACTCCACTGTTCTGGCCTGGAGAATTCCATGGACTGCATGAATAGTCCATGGGGTCACAAAGAGTTGGACACAAAATGCAAACAGGCAGTGTATGTATTTTCTTATTCAGATTAGGCAAGGATCAGGGTATTGTATAGGGCTGCTTATTTTAGATTAATAAAATGCACAAATGTCATTTTATAGGGCTTGGAAATAACGATGATAGTTCTGTTGCTGTCTTCCATGTGTATAACATTTATTCTTAGAAGTGAGTCCTTGTTTCATTACCCTTTGCGCAGTGTGGTATTTGTTACGATGAAAATTGCCTGTTCTCTGAAAGTTTTACTGGACTCTTTCTGAAAATTCTTCTCCTTTTGTTGGCTTTGTGCTTATCTGTGAGTTGAAATCTTAATGAATAATGTGGAAAAAGGACAAATATTTTGAGACCCCACTAGTAAAGCAACTGTTTTTACAGGTACCTCGTGGTCTATAACCCCTTGGAACAAGCTCGAAGCTCTGTGGTCTCCGTCTGTGTGAGCTCACCCGCAGCACAGGTGTCCTCTGCTTCAGGAGAGCCTGTGGAAATCCAGATGAGTGCAGTGTGGGACACGGCAAATACTGCCTCACAGACAGTCTACGAGGTATGCCCACGCCATGGGGCGGAAGGAGGCACGGCCAGTGTGTAGTTGGTAATGCTGCTGTTGTTAAGTTACAGTCATGCCTGACGCTTTTGGGACCCCATGGACAGTAGCCCGCCATTCTCCTCTGTCCATGAGACTGTCCAGGCAAGAACACTGGAGTTGGTTGTCATTTCCTTCTCCCGGGGATCTTCCTGACCCGGGAATTGAACCCGGGTCTCCTGCACTGGCAAGTGGACACTTTACCGCTGAGCCACCAGGGAATCCCCACTGGCCAGTGAATGACGCTAAAGGAAGATGGACCCTTTGTTTTCCACAATGGTAACATTGTTGTTAGTGTGTAGATCGATGTTATTTTTAGTGCATTATGAGCATGTATACTGTTCGTTTTTTGTAAGTCTGTATATTCTAACTCTCCTGATGTCCTGAGGTCATCATTCCTTGTAAAATTTCTAACTCAATTTAATGAGTTGTAAGTATTGAAATGAAGATAAATACCTCCTTCTAAATAACTGGATACTTTCAACTTTTCATTGCAAAGATGACAGTAATATCCCAAGAAAGAAAGACTTTTTAAATAAATAAGATGCTTCTTTTCTGAGATATAATGGTGAAAAAAATGTCTGGGTTCAAGTCCTAGGTGTTTTGGGAAAATGTCTTGAAGTACGCAGTGTTAAATTGTGCCCCCCATCACTGGAAATGTTGGACTGCTAGAATTCAGAGTACGACTTAAACTGTATTTCTGAAGACACAGACAGGGAATCTAAAAGAGAATTAAAAACCATTGCTGGTTGCTCTTATGAATTTATTATCCTTAAGGAAGAAAAGAAGCTATGATACAGGTTTGGATCAGATTTTACAGGAAACCCCTCACCTCGAGATGGAGCAGAAGCTCCTAAGAGGTTGGCTCGTGTCCCTTGGTGGTGCCTCCTCCGTGCCTGTTCAGCGTCTGCTGGATCCCCCAGGCGTTGACGTCTGGTACTGACTGAACTAACATGCCTGATGTTTGCATTGTCACATCTATTAGCTCCCACTTTCAATGTACTGAACGGCCATAGTATATTATAAAATGATCCCTGAAGCCACTGCCACAGTAAGCCCTTACCGTCAGGGGGGTTTCCCCACCCGAGCCTCCGTTAGGAGCGCTGCAGGAGAATTGAGGGTGGCCACGTGACCTCACGCATTGACTAAAAGCCTTAGTGGCTTTGATGGGCCTACCCTCTTGAATTTACTAGGTTCCCTGGATAAACAGGAATGCGAATACTCCACCCATGTTATAGAGACATTGAATAGTATTATATTCTTTGTTAAATACAGTAGTTTCTTATTTTTACTAGAAATGTAAATAGTTTCCTTTCAGTAGATTGTATTTCTCTTTAATAACTTCTCTCCTTTATCTTTAAAGATATCTTTTCTAGCAGAGATGCCACCATTGGGACTGAAAGTGTATAAGATTTTGGAGACATCAAGTTCAAGTCCACATTTAGCCAAATATGACCTATATAATGGTAATATAGCAAATGAAGGAATTTTCAACATGAATAATATAAAAAGTGCTCAAGAAGCTATAACTCTAGAGAACTCCTTTATTAAGCTGCGCTTTGGTCAATCTGGGCTTTTGGAGGTATGTTCCAAGCAGTTGTGAAATTTACAGAAGGCGTGTCACTTTTATTATAACATACACAGATTACCTACGTAAAGTGGGAAAAGGGGACCCCGATATTCTGGAGGAGAGCATGGGGAGGTAAGCGTGCCTTCTCCTCGTGGTCCGCAGCGCCCACTACTGCTCACGAGTGTGGTCTGTGGCGGTGCTGCCCCATGGACTGGTTACTAGTCCACAAGACAAGTATGCAATTGGCGGCTATTTAGAAATGTTTATGGAAACTTTGAAAGTAATTAGAGTAAATTTATGCCTATTAAATCTAATAATAAAAAATGAGTTTATATTTGGCATATCGCTTTAATTTTTTTAATTAATTCACTTTCATTGTACTTCACCAAAATGCTGCTCCATGCATAGTGGAAATAAAAATAAATTCACTGCTTTATACAGAAAGTTTGAGAAGTACTGGTGTAATGTCTTAATTGGTTTATCTCTTTCTTTGGTGAAATGTGTTCTTTTTGTGGAGGTCTTAAGTATAAAATTTGGAGTGCTCATCCAAGAATTGTGAATATTACAGGCTGGATGCTAATCACTTATAAATCTATCACAGGGTAATTTTTGAAAATAGACATACGCATGTAGCTAGATACAGTAAGTTTGTGTCTTAATACTGACTCACACTAAAACAAATTTATTTTTTATCCTTAGGAAATGATAAATAAAGGAGATGGTAAAAGTCTTGAAGTGAGAGTACAGTTTTCATGGTATGGAACCACAAGTAAAAAGGACAAAAGTGGTGCCTACCTCTTCTTACCCGACGGGGAAGCCAAGGTAAGAGCTGATGCCCGGAGCAGTGGGTAAGCGCTTACTGGAAGAATAGTGAGGAGCATCCTGAATGCATCTCAATGCTGTGGTCATCTATTAGGGATAGCTGGATTAGCTCCACTCTTACGTATCATTATCGACACTTAGCAATTTCTAGTGAGTGTTAGGTGAACAATAATTTCTCAGTGTTGGGATTCAGTAAGGATGCTAGAGTGGACAAGGGCTCTGTTTGGAAAGAAGCTGGATTTGAGTTAGGATTAGAGTGCTGCTGAGCTGCTCCGCACCTGTGTGGCATGGCACAGATGCAGACACAGAATGCCTAGCCATGTGGGGAAGATAGGCTGACCACTGAGCCATTTTCTCCTTAACATTTAGCACTTCAGAAACAAACAAACAGGTGTTCTCCTACCCGGGCTGCACACTTAATGTGGAAAACTGAAGAAAACAAGATTTGCCGGCTATGCTGCAAGCCCTTGGAAACCTTTGCCAGTGTTGTTGTGTTTTTACCACATTTTATTCTGTGCGTATCATTTTCCCCCATTTTAAAGTTTTACCTTCCTGTGTGAATATATTTTGTTTTTCATTGTGACAATGCTCACAGTCTGACATGCTCTTGGAAAACACATTTTAACGCACACTTTTGTGATTTAAAACTTTAAGATGAACGAGGTCTGAGCGTCTGATGCGTTATATGGTAACTATAGTTGATAGCACTGTGTTGGATCATCGATACTTGCTGAAAGAGTAGAACTTAAGTTTCTCACATTAAAAGAGTGTGTGAGTATCATATATATGTGGGAGTACAGAGTTTCCTGTTGCTGCATATGTACATTCTACATTTTCCCCCAATACTTCATTACTGTGATATTGTGATGAGCTTTCTTTGGACAGTGCTAATTATTTCCTGAGAATAATTTCTAGAAGAGTCATTTTGTGTGTCTGGAGTCTTTTAAGGCTTTTGACGTATAGATACTACTTATCTTCCTTACCTCTCTAGAAAGATACGTATTCATTCACAGCAGTGTGTTTTTGAAAGTAGCTGTCTGGCATACTACTCTAAACTCTGAGAATTAGCCATATTAAATACTTAACCTGTAATAGTAAATGAAAAATATTTCACGGTTGTGATTTTTGTGATTATTTGTAAGGCTGAACTTTATAGTGCTTTTATTTATCTTTCATATTTCTTTTGTGAGTGTCCTATTTAAGTTCTTGGCCATTTTTCTATTGATATGACTTGTGGATCGATAAAGATTTTTCATATATTATAAAATTAACCCTTTTTCCTACTTATTGAAAAATATCCCCTCCATGCATCACTGAGTTTGTTATCTTCTTTTTCTGTTACAGCAGTTTTTAATTTTTGTGTGGTCAGTTTTGTATTTGTTTCTTTGGAGTTTCTTCCTTTGCTTTTACACTTATACCAACTTTCTCCACTTTAAGAGAAATTAAATATTCTCTGTGTTTTGTTGCCTAGGGTCCTGTCTCCTGAAAAAGTTACTTTTGCTCTAGAAAAGCCTACTAACCAAAATCAAATATAGATGTTAAGGGATTGTTTAGGTCATGCTCAGAATTCTAGTTATTTGTTGTTTCTGTTTTTTAAATCATTGAGGAATTAAAGGTAAGCTATAGATCATAGTAGACATTTCAGGATGAGCAGTTGATCCTAATTATAAGCTACATCAGTGTTTTCTCATTTAACAGCTTTTGTCATTACACAGGCATTTTGTTTTGACTGACTTAAAAAAAAAATAGCTGTGCTATAGAATATGATACACAGACAATTGCAATTTTATTTTCTTTTTAAAAATTATTTTATGTTTAAAGAACTCTAATATTAGACAGTAGGAAAAAGAGAATCATCACATATTCACAAAGAAGAAATAAAAGAACACCAGGGAAAGAGACAGCTGGGTGTGCCAGAGAAGGTGGGGGCCCAGGCATCACCCTCCTAGTTTTCATCCTGCTCCGTGACTGTCTAGCTATGTGGTAATTAGGTACAAGAACTTTGTTAGCTGTAGAGCATTATATTCAATTCAGAATACTTTTCTCTAACCAAAGAGGCAAATGTGGAAGAAAATTACACAGTACTGACAATCTCGTGCTACACTGCAGACTAGCTCTGTATGCTGTTGTTGAGCTTTCTAAGATGTGTAATACTTAAAATAAAATTCTTCACAAGTGCTTTAGATTTCATTTCTTTACCATACAAGTTATATGTTTTATTCCCACAGTTTCTTGATTCTAGATTCCAAATAATGAAAACTAAACCAGTGGTTGCCATAGTTCTCCCAAGTTTGTGAGCTGGCTTCATATCCGCTTAGTTCTTTCAGGTAGCAGGGCAGCGTGCTTTATAGAGCAGTGAGCCTGGCTGGGAGTGGGCCGTGTTCTGAAGCCTGCTTCCAGGTTGTTTGAGATGAGTCCCTGTGGTCATTCCAGCCACATGCTCCAAACCCTGAACGTTAGGGGGCCGTGGTTATAATGTTTGCCTGGGAAACGTCACTGCTGTAAAAGTATTGCTCTTTCTCATAGATAACATAGGAACCATGTAGAAAAATTTTAATTAGAAATTTTTATGGCAGGGAGAAATGTTTGCAGGTCTTCTAAACCAGTCAAGTTGTAACACTTTCGTTTTCTGTTCCAGCAGTTTTGTCTAATGTAAAACCATGTATTCAATTCTTATAGCATGTGCTTCATCTGATGCCTTATAAGGTTTGAGTTTCTCTTACTGTTACAAACATCACATGATATGTATTTGCCAGTTTGGAAGCTATAATAAACATTCCTTGGAAAAATTGAAAGCCAAAACATTTTTCTTAAAAATGTGATTTCCTCCTCAGCCTTACGTTTACACAACACCACCCTTTGTCAGAGTACAACGTGGAAGGTTTTATTCGGACGTGACTTGCTTTTTTGAACATGTTACCCACAGAGTTCGACTGTACAACATACACGGTAAGAAAACAGAGAAATGCAGTTGTGAAGCGGATGTGTACTGACTCTTGAATTCTTGCTTTTCCTGTGTCAGTTTTAATCATTTAGCAGTTGGTTTTTGAAGATGACGTAATCATCTGTCTGAACCTGACATCATACTCATCATATGACTTTAAATGGTGGTATTTACCCTTCGATAATCAAAAACGGGAACACTTAGCTCCCGCATAGACATGTTTTTTCTTCTGTACATCTTCTCTTCCTTGGGCTCCCCTGGTGGCGCAGAGGGTAAAGCGTCTGCCCGCAGTGCGGGAGACTCGGGTTCAATCCCTGGGTCAGGAAGGTCCCCTGGAGAAGGAAATGGCAGCCCACTCCAATACTCTTGCCTGGAGAATCCCATGGACAGAGGAGCCTGGCGGGGTACAGTCCACGGGGTCACAAAGAGTCAGACACAACTGAGCGACTTCACTTTAACTTTCTCTTTCTTATTGCAGTGTTTGTCGTAAGTCGTGAGCTCTTTTCTCAGATCTAAAAACAGTATAGTATTTTTTTATTTTAGGAAGTAGAAATTATATCAAATGTGGCTTTCAATGAATGGATCACTGACTCCCTTTTTCTCTCTCACATACACACAGCCTGCCTCAAATATAGAATTTATTGCCGTAGTGAATATTGTTAGAATTCGCTTTAGAAGAGACATATTCTGTGCTCGTTCTGTTTGCTCACAACTCATCAGCTTGTAGCATAAAGTCAGGCAGTTTATCGCTTTTAGCACAGTACTGAAGGAGCTTCTTTGTTCATCAAGCGGTAAGAATAGGCCTTTGATCTGTTTGGAAACTGAACTGTAACCAGTAGCACTGGTTTTTCCATACGATTTAAATGGACCTATGGTTCCCAGTCTCAGAATTGTATAGTTAGGTTGGTTGATTTTTAATTCACTGTTTTTAGCATGGAGTACCTTTCCAACCACACTTCTAATCCTAGTAACCAGACCATTTACTATTGTATCAAATCTCTTAGTAAAGAACCTCATAAAAATGCCACTTTAAATGTTTTGTTGCTGTAAGCTAAGATGAAAAAATTAGAAGAGGAAAATATTCTTTTCCTGAATCTGTAGACAGGCATTTCAAAGCAAGTAATGAAGTCCATGGGCAGGCCCTGATCACTTTGTGGGTATTGTGGGAAGCAGAGGCTGCTCTGGGCTGCTGTAGTGCCTGGGAGTAAAGAACCTGCCTGTTAGTGCGGGAGATGCAGGACCCATCCCAGAACTGGGAAGACCCTCTGAAGAGAATGGCAGCCCCATGCAGCATTCTTGCCTGGGGGATCCCATGGACAGAGGAGCCTGGCAGGCTACAGTCCACGGGGTTGCAAAAGAGTCAGACACAAATTCACAACTAAACAATAACAAAAGCCTACTGTGTCCAGGGAATTTCTTATTTAGCTAAGTTCAGTTTCAGATTTCAGTGTCTAAATTTGACTTTGTTTCTAACTTTTTTTTAACTTCAAATCTCATCGATGCAAAAATCTAACAGCAGCTCAAGTGTATCCCCCGCACTGAGACACCTAGAGGCCATCTAAGGTCTGGGCACTTATTTCTTAATCATTGTTTCTGTTTTGGTAATACTCCAAGTACCCAGTTAGAATTTCAGGTATGAACAGACTTCATGATGTGATGTCTTATGTGGTAGATTTTCAGGGTAACCCATGATTCATAGGTTGAGTTGAAAAGTAAAAGTTCTTCTAGATGGCAGGGGAAATCGTACTAGACACTAACTTGGTGTCTTTTGCAATTATCTGCAAACATTTTGAAAACTACAAGAAAGTCTGTAGTTTTGAAATAATCTTTCAAAGCTTTTAAGTCAGAAACACTTTTTGGCCTTTGTTTTGTATCCTTTGTTACCCATAGGCCATTGTTTAGCATTTGTGAGAGCCCTAAAATTCCATCTTCAGCTATGGCCAAAGGTTTCATCTTACAGATATAAAGTAGCATGATCACACAGAAGGTGTGCCTGTCTCCTTTTAAATTTGCTTACAACGATTGTTTTTTGATGGGGAGGTTCTGTCTTGAATTCAGCACGGGGCAACCTTGGTCCAGACCTGCGTGGTCAAGCTCGGTTTACTGTTGCTTGTCACCAGTTATTTTGAGAAATAGGCAGTGTCTCGGAGTGGGCTTCCATGCTGGCTGAGTAGTATATACAGGAGTGCAGGTTTGATCCCTGGGCTGGGAAGATCCCCTGGGGAAGGAAATGGCCGCCCACTGTGGTACTCTTGCCTGGGAAACCCCACGGCCAGAGGAGCCCGGCGGGCTGCAGTCCACGGGGTCGCAGAGTCGGAGACACTGAGCAACTAAGTGGCAACCTGTCTCGGAGTGAATCCCGAAGCAGCGTGTCAGATTCCCACAGGCGTGTCTGGGTAACTGCTGCTGCTTTTGTTTAATTGCATTTGTTCATCAGTGCCACTTCTGAGTTTTCTTCGTTGTCCACAGGATCTGGGTCTCATATCAAAGGGTGGTGTCTGTGAACTCAGGGGCCCTCGTCCACCTCTGTAGCTGTAGCTTAGCTTGCTGTCTTGCTTCAGCTGCCAGCTTGGAAGTTGTTATGCTCCGCCGTGGCCTGTTTGCTTAGCCCAACAGATAGGCACTTCTCAGAACTAAGTAGCTTGTCTTTCCTCCTCTCCTCCCCTCCTGACCTGCACTGAGCGGTCAGAAAGGGGCCTTAGGCAGGAGCAGGGCAAGAGATATCACTAGCTCCCCACCCGCCTCCCCTGCTCTCCAAGGTGGCAAGGCTGGCTCTGATTAGTCAGTTAAGAAATAGAGGTGGTTTTGAACTGGGCGCTTAGAGGATTAGCATAACAAAAATAATAATTTTAAAAAAGAGTTCAGATTGCCCCTAGATGTCTCAGTGGGTGGGATAGATTGAGCTGATACTAGACTTTTGCAGCCTGAAAGCAGGAAGCTTCAGAAGTCGGTGTGAAATGACAGATAGTTAGATAAAACGTGATTTTAAAGTGATTCTCCAGATGAGCTTTACTGTGCCTGCTTGGACTGAGCCTGCAGCCAGCGCATGTAACTTCTCACAGCGACAGACCCGTCTTCCCTTTTACTCCTTCAAGCCTAGAGCGCGTTTCGAGACTGTGCAGAAAGTGGAGGCGCTGGGCCACCTGAAGCGCTTTCTTCCACGCTGTGCACCCTCCGTGTGTGTAGCTGAGACCCTCTCAACGTGTCTCTGTCCTGGGAAAAAAAAAAGCCCAGCTGTGGAGACAGAGCCTTTTCCCGGTGGCCTCTGTCACCTGTTTGCGTCTGTCCTGTCTCACACGCTGCTGCATGAGGGCACAGCTTGTCTGGATCCTGTCTCCCTGGGTTCTAATTGAATCACTCAGCCAGGCCTGGGACGGAGGTGCGAAACCTTCAGGGTGCTTGCCTCTCTAGGTGTTCCCGATACCTGAAGATCGGTCTGTGGCGCTCCAGTGTCTGTACTGGGAAACGCTTCTAAACTTCTGCCTCGTGTAGGACTCCTTGTAAGCTAAGCTGAGTAAGCGATCAGAACGCATAGGCAGACGGACCTGATGTTTGATGCTACAAATATTTCAGCCAACTTCCATGCTTTTGTAAATTGACTTTGGCTTAAAATTTCTTAAGATAACAGAAATATCTGTTCTTGAATGTAACTTATGGATCTATTTTCTGACATAGACGAATTTTCCCCTTTTAAATTGAGAATACGGTTATTTAAATGAGTATTAATGACTAGAGCCTGTTGTTAGTACTAAGTTCAGGATCCAAGGACAAACGGGGACTGAAGGGAGGGAAACTATTGATATTTTATGATTACATATTGTAACTATTAGTTTACTAAACCATTTAATCAAACGAAAGATTGTCTTATCTCTCAGCAACGAGAGTATAGAAACAGAAAATGAGTTAATATTATGGATTGTCTTACTGAATGTCTGTTATATTAAACCTTTCAAATTCTGTTTACTTGAAACATTCTTTTAAAAACCTAAGGTAATGCAAATGTGAAAAAAATATATTTAAATTCCTCAGAATCTTTTTTAGTTACTCTTTGATTCTTCTCTCCACAAAGTAACTTTTGCCCAAATTAAGCTTTATCAGAAAAAGTCAAGGACAAAAGTCAAGCAACACTTCCCAAATTATATAAACTGTGTGTTCATTATTGATTTTGAAACAAACTGATATGGGAGGCCTGGGTTCAGCCTGGCTTCTGGTTTGTTCTTGATTTGGTATTTAACTTCAGTTTCTTTATTTGTGTTCTTTCCAGATTCTGAAAATAATAAGCAGTACAGTTTAAAGTCTCTCCTTAACATCATTTAAGCTATTAAAAACACTGTGCTTTTATTTTCATTATCGTTCAGACATTATATTCAAAAAGGTTCCTAGAAATATTGAACTAAAGGAAATCTTGTGCTCATGAGCTTTAAAACCTCCAAAAGATCAGAGAAATTTCAGAGATTTCTAATGAAACGTCATGCTTTGCCTCATAAAAGGTTAAATAAGAAACCCTTTTCATGGTGACCATAATTTAATGAAATGCCCTTTTAGAGCATTTCATGATTTCTAAAAGATTCTTTTGTTTGTAGAAAATAACATTTTTCTGGAGGAACAGGTGAAAGAGGTAGGGATTAATTTTTTATTGTAGTGTAATCCTCCTTCATTAAATGGAAACTTTAAGTGTTCCCGAATATGCTACGTTAGCTTTTATCATTAAGCTTGGATTAGAAGGTAGACTACGACACAAGCCGAGAGCCCTACCCCCCTGTGTTAGGTAGCTGGATGCTTTACCGGCACCAGAGGACACCCGCCTCGCAGCGATGATCGGCAAGTGGCATTCGCCAGCTCAGCCTCACTGGTCTTCAGTGCTCAGCCTCACTGGTCTTCAGGGCTCAGCCTCACTGGTCTTCAGGGCTCAGCCTCACTGGCCTTCAGGGCTCAGCCTCACTGGCCTTCAGGGCTCAGCCTCACTGGCCTTCAGGGCTCAGCCTCACTGGCCTTCAGGGCTCAGCCTCACTGGCCTTCAGGGCTCAGCCTCACTGGTCTTCAGGGCTCAGCCTCACTGGTCTTCAGGGCTCAGCCTCACTGGTCTTCAGGGCTCAGCCTCACTGGTCTTCAGGGCTGGAACTGCAGACTCGGGCGCCTCGTTGTCTGACATCAGCTGCTGCTTTGAAGACTTAGATTGGTTGGTCGCCAGTGTGCCGTGCACGTCGTCACTGGCACGCCGTTCGGGTCTCAGATCTGTCGTCCCGCAAGGCCCTTTTCCCTCCTTCAGAACTCTGTTCTCCTAGGCAGCTATTTGTGAGTGAGTGAGTGTGTCAGTGTGAACCATGTTTAAGCCCTTAGGCGAAGTATCTTAAATGCAGTACTTTCACCTGTTTCCCACCAGTCGTGTTATGAAAGTGTGGCATGTAATGGATTTTGGCAGAGAGCACAGAGCAGCCTGGCGTGAAATGCGATGGACTGCCATCAGAAGTGGGGAGAAAAGGCTTTCCTTTGGCTGAAGTGACTGATGATTTTCTTCCGTGGGCATATTTGGAAATCAAAGAGAGCTTGCTCAGTTTTCCTTCTGTTTTGAATATATAATCTAAAAGGATTCATAACATGACCCTTAACTTCCGGAGAATCGAAATGAACTTTATCCAGTTAAACATGTGAAGAGAGTTCACACTGGGAATGAGAGATCTGAGCCTTTAGTTTTGCCTCTAAGCAAACTAGAATGACTTTGAGTTTGTTCTGTAAGTTCTTAAGAGAGGAAGACTAGGTGGTCAGTTAGGGATCACCGTCAAAGTGTCTTCACAAAACTTACTTTCACATGAAGTTTCTTTGGTGCTTGGCTGCTTGCTTCTAAATTCATTTCCTAAGAATGCTTGAATCTGGGGCCTCATCCCTGGAGTCCTTTCACTTACAAACAAGGTCTCAGAGCTTCTTTGAAATTGTTTTTATTTCCATAAAAAGATTCATGAGGATATTAAAATGGTTTGCAATCAATCTCTCATTTTTCCCAGGACTACATTCCATATTTAGCTTGATTGAAGAGTAAAAAGCATTAAGTAAGTTATGACTAGACAGACTTGGGTAATTAAAACGTTTCTGGAATATCAGAATATGCAATTGACTGCTAAGGATTTTTTTTTCTGTTAATTGGAACTTAAAAAAAAATGAAATAAGTGGCTATGTGTTGAATGTGATTATTCCCTAGAGGCATGAAAGGGAAAGTTGTTCTAAGGGACTGTGCACACATTCTGGTTGCAGATTCAGAACTCAAAGGTCATCTTGGGGGCTGTTTGAGAGCAGCTGCTGCACCAAAGGCACAGCTTCCTAGTAGGAAATCGCATCGTCCTCCACAAGTGTGTGCCGAGCTCAGCTGAGACGCAGGGGCCAGGGTGGGGCATGCAGGGGATCGTGATGGTCCAGAGCCCAGGCCACAGAGACAGCCAGGCTGTCAGGCCAGCCCTCACACCAGCTTCGTTTGACCTTGTGTCGGCTACGAACTGCACCGTCTCGGTTTCATTATCCTGCAAACAGTGACAGTAGTCTCAGAGTGTTGGAGGATGAACTGAGCCCATGTGCTTAAAGCCCGGCACATCCTGAGTGGTGGATCTCCTGAGCGGGTGCAGGCCCAGTTACGCAGTGAGTCCTTGGAGAGTTGAGGTAGTTGGGGAAGATTTGATTTTAAAAAGTGAGCTTTTGAGAGGCTTGGTCTTGGAGAAATGTCATT
The DNA here is from genome assembly GCF_042477335.2 of Ovis canadensis. Lineage (NCBI taxonomy): Eukaryota > Metazoa > Chordata > Mammalia > Artiodactyla > Bovidae > Ovis > Ovis canadensis. The sequence goes on from NC_091249.1 coordinate 121,492,461, forward strand.
TGAATGGACAGAAAGGAGGAAAAGTAGATCACAAAGTGTAAAGTGGATTTGTTGAGATCAAATTCCCTTGTTCTTATAAGAATTTGAAGAATCTGTGTCCTTGACATTTTTGTAAGTTGACATTTAGTTTTTCTTTATACATTTAAATTTTTGCAAAGGATGTTATATTTGGCACATTGTAAATATTGCCATTTTAAAATAAGCATAACCAGTCCATAGCAGTTTGATACTAAATCATGCATTTTTGAAAAGCCTGAAAAAGCCCTTCTTAACAGTTAATTTCATATCATTATTTTCTCCTTGAATTCATGTTTCCATTCAACTTCCCCCACCAAATTTTACCTCAGTATAATACTTTATACTTAAGAGTCTTATTATTGGTCAACTTTTCATTATTCTTCTGACACATATATGTTTTAAGATTCTGTCATCCTAAAACTCAAAGTATTAAATTTCTTCTAGATTGAGTTATAAAATTGTTAGTAATAGTATGTAATTGATCAAAACATAATTAATATATATATTACCATATTGATAATTTATTTTATAAACTTTAATGGAAATATTTTTCGTATTGAAATGAATTGTACCTTTTGTATCCTAAATGTTTATGCCTTCACTGGTGAATGTACTTACTGCTAGAGTGAGATAAGTTTCAGCATTTGTTTTATTCTTATTTTTGGTTCTTATAAATTTAAGGCAAAGGAATGTTGCAAACATAAATAAGTAGGTGGGAATAGAAGGAGTTTAGTTATGGGCATGTCATCTAATTCCTTGAATTCCTTCTGAGTTATGTTCCATAAATCACAGTGATCCATTGCCAAACATTAGTCAATTATTTTTAATGATCTACTGTCTGACAACATTATTAGGTAACCTTCAATTTTGTTGAAAACCAACACTCGCTGCCTGCACTAGACCAGCCGAAACCTGTAATGCAGATCATGAGCTGTTTATTCACCTTCTGGGAGGAAGCCAGGGTTAGTGAGACCGATTCTGTTTGGGATCTGAATAATGTTAGTGATGTAGGTGTTATGTTCCTCCAAAATGAGACTTCCAAGAAAGCGTGCTGTTTTTTAAAATCAGTGTGTATTAGAGGGAAAAAAGGAAAAGGACGGCTTCCTGTTTGCGTTGTCTGTGCTTCAGTTATCAGGGCCTTTTCACCCACGGTGTGCTCGATTGGTATTACCTTTAACCAGAACTTGCAGTCTGCGTGATCAGAGTTCACCCACCGTGTGCTCGATTGGTGTGACCTTTAACCAGAACTTGCAGTCTGCGTGATCAGAGTTCACCCATGGTGTGCTTAATTGGTATTACCTTTAACCAGAACTTGCAGTCTGTGTGATCAGAGTTCACCCACGGTGTACTCAATTGGTATTATCTTTAACCAGAACTTGCAGTCTGCGTGATCAGAATTCACCCACGGTGTGCTCGATTGGTATAACCTTTAACCAGAACTTGCAGAATGTTGTACCTTTCCTGGTATGCACTTACTTTTTGCGTCATTTTGAGAGTACGTGACTTGAAAAGCATAAAACCTGTTGACTAGTGCCTAGCCATGGCAAGTTGATGAGTAAGTAGCGGTAGTTAGTTATCTAGTGCTTTATGAGTGAAACACAGTGATGCGCTATCACTTTCTTAAATTTGAGTCTTGGAGTGAAATTTACTAAACTTTGTATTCATGAAAGCAGATGTTAAAATTTTCACTTGTGGAGAAATAATGTGAACATTTACAGACCTGGAAATCACCAAGTACCTTAGAGGATAAATTAGATCGTGTAATGGATGGTAAGCTGAGTTAGTCAACATGAAGAAAAAGGTCATCTGGTTATGGGAATTACTACCATTTCTATTCTTGGTACATTCAGATAGGAGTACATTTTTTTAAAATATAGTAATGATAATATTTGCTTTAAAGAAACATCATCTCCATGCTGACCTACTAAATTTATCATCGTTGTGAGAACTGTCATTTAAATGTATGTGCCTACCTAAGCAGTATGTGTTAATTATTAGTAATGACCACGTGTCAGTCCCCAGTTAAGTTGGATACATATGTTTACAAAAACAATGTCACAAAGTAAACACACACCAGGAACATTATTTTTCAATTTTTGATCACTTAAGTATGAAACAGAATATTCCCCAGATTGAAGGGGAGCTGTTCCAAATGAGAAGCCCTGGTTTTCACGACAGCTTTTCCTGTCCTGCTTCTGTTCTGATGTGAGGGCCCAGCCCTCTCTGTTGAGGCACAGATTTGAGAGAAGGGCTGAGGACAGCAGATTGATCGCAAAGTTCCGTTTCTGCCCCAGAGCCAGCGTTTTTGAGGACAGTCACTGAAGGCCTTGCTTTAAGTCTTGGATGGGTTTCTTTTAGGATTTACTCTGCTTGATATCCTACCTGTGCCAAATTTCAGTTAAACTTTCGTTTGGTGGCTTAGACACCTCTCTCGGGGCCCCCATCATCACTTATTGTTTTTCCAGGTGCGGGTGGGCCAGGTGCTGTTTCTCCATCTGCTCTGGTGACTTGTCCTCAGCGCATACTGAGTGCCACTGAATAAGATACTGAATCCTTGCTGGGCCGCGAGTGGGGCTGTCTTTGCTCTTTCTCCCACGCTGCTGCCTCTCGTTGCTGTAACTGTTTCACTACCGTGAGCCAGCTGCCTGCCTATCAGGCATGTTCCTTGGAAGAGTGTATTGTGCGTTTCAAAATTGCTAGAGTCAGGTGACCTAGACAGGTGGAGAGGGCTGAACTCGGCCGCTCTGGGTGGATTTAGAACGATCTGATGAAGAGAGTGTATGTGCTGAGGAGGTATGCCTGGGATGCTCACAAGTTGTTGTCAGAGCCGCAGCCTCGGGCTTTCTGTCTACAGCTCCCAGCCATGAGCCCTTCCAGGCTGCTTGTCCCACCTCTTCTTTAAGGCCCAGGGGACACATTGGAAGTGCCACCCAGTCTCTCTCCCCATGCACAAAGGACTGCTCTTCTTGATTTCCTTAAAACCAGTGCTGAGCAAGAGTCCAGAGGGTGCTGCTTTCTGACCCTTACCTCTTGCCTACTTAGTTTCATTTTTCTCCCTGCCTCAGAAAATGTTCTTTAAAAAAACAATGCTTAAAATTACTTGTATGTATAAAATGCCAAATACATAGTATTTATGTCTGTGTGTGCACACATATTCTTTTGAGAAAAATTTCACATGCTATAAAAAAGCTGGCTTAAAACTCAGCATTAAAAAAACTAAGATCATGGCATCCGGTCCCATCACTTCTTGGCAAATAGATGGGGAAACAATGGAAACAGTGACAGACTTTACTTTCTTGGGCTCCAAAATCACTGCTGATGGTGACTGCAACCATGAAAGTAATAGATGCTTACTCCTTGGAAGAAAAGCTAAGACCAACCAGGACACCTTATTAAAATGCACAGACATGCTTTGCCAACAAAGGTCCGTCTAGTCAAGGCTATGGTTTTTCCAGTGGTCATGTATGGATGTGAGAGTTGGACAATAAAGAAAGCTGAGCACCGAAGAATTGATGCTTTCGAACTGTGGTGTTGGAGAAGACTCTTGAGAGTCCCTTGGACTGCAAGGAAATCCAGCCAGTCCATCCTAAAGGAGATCAGTCCTGAATACTCTTTGGAAGGACTGATGTTGAAGCTGAAACTCCAATGCTTTGGCCCCCTGATGGAAAGAGCTGACTCACTGGAAAGGACCCTGACGCTGGGAAAGATTGAGGGTGGGAGGGGAAGGGGACGACAGAGGATGAGATGGCTGGATGGCATCACCAACTCGATGGACATGGGTTTGGGTGGACTCCGGGAGTTGGTGATGGACAGGAGGCCTGGTGAGCTGCGGTCCGTGGGGTCACAGAGAGTCGGACATGACTGAGCAGCAACAACAGCACAGATACAACATAAAATCTCCCTGAAAATGTCCCTGTCCTCTGTGTACACACGCACACGCACACACGTGAAGTCTATCAGGCTGCTCCGTGTGCTTTCTCCATCAGCCCCTCCTCTGCCGGCACAGAGCGCTGCCTCATCCTTGTCATTTGCTGCAGAGCCTTCCATAGCCCGGATGTACCTCCCTGGTTTGACTATTCATCTGCCTGTTGGGGGCCTCTAGTGTGTTTCCCCACATCTCTACTCTCGGCCCCAGTGCACTGCACATACACTTGTGCTCGTGATCGCTGTTCATTTAAGGCAGGTAAGAGGTAATTAGGGATGTGACTTTAATATTGAATGTAGATTACTTTATTGGCTTCTAAAGTGTCTGTGACACTTCAGAAGAGATTCTGAGATTGTTATAATGAAATTTTAGGTTCCAGCAAGCCTTGTCCCTTAATTTTATTTTTATTTTATTCAGTAGCTCTTGTAGAATATCAGATCGCAGATCAGTGCCTTCTCTCCTTGTTTAAAAATAATCTGGAGCTCTCTTCTCTGCTTAGAGTTCCCAAAAAACATTTCTCAATCCTTGGTCTGAAGGCAGTTTCAACATTTTCTAGTAGTTGGTCTGCCATTGAGACATGATGCCGGAGAGGTTTAGTCCTGATTCTGCCAGACCTTGTGATCTGGGGCAGATTATTTCCTCCTAGGCTTGGGGTCAGAATTGAATGGGTTATTAGGTGTACGCAATGGTCCATACTAAGCACTTGGTACCTGCTGGTTATGTTTCTCCCACACAGCTGCCTCTCTTCACTCAACTCTTCAGTACCTCTTATGTGCTGGGAGCATAAAGATAAATAAGACATGGTCCCTTTACACGAGGAGCTGACATTGTAACAGGCTTGTGTTTGCTCAAAACGAAAGGATTCCCTCCTCATCTTTCCATGTGAGCCTCATCTATAGCCCGTCTGCTCTCTCCCCTGCCAGCCCACTGCTGCATGGAAAGGGACAGCCTCTCACGTATTCATTCTTTCTAACAGTCATTCGGCCCCAAGCATGTGCCCAAAACGTGGCTAAAAACTGAAGTGTGAAGGTGTGTGTAAGACAGTCTGTGTCTGTGAGACGCGCACAGGCTGTAGGGAGCAGAAATGAAAGAGAACCAGGGTTCTGAAAGACTCCTTTGGCTTCTCTGCTACAGCTTTCCACCTGTGAACTGGCTGAATTTCACTTTGCATTGCATGTATTAATGAGGATGAAGAGTCTCCATCCTCTCTTCTGCAAGAGCACAGAATATGAGGTGCTTAATAGCTAAAGGGCACTTAGTTCTCTATTGAACCTGGAACGTCCTCACACCAACTCTCACTTCCCCGTGGATTACTTTTGTAAAGTCAGAGGTTTTCTTTCCCAGGATTGAGCTAAAACTAGAGGGCCTTTAAAACCCCTGGCCATCAAGAGCCATTGCTCAGGTAGCACCATTTTAAAAAGTAAAAGTATCTTTTGCTGCCACATCCTGCAAAGAGGCAGCAGGTCACTGGGACCAGTGGGCTTGTATCCCTGCTTCCTGAGGACTTCTCCCCTCAGTGCAGTGAGCTTCGCTGGGAAAGGCACATCTTCCGACTCTTGACACAGAGTAGGAAATGCTCAGTCGCTCAGTCATGTCCAACTCTTTGCAACCCCATGGACTGCAGCACACCAGGCCTCCCCGTCCTTCCCTATCTCCTGGAGTTTCCTCAAACTCATGTCCATTGAGTCGATGATGCCATCTGACCATCTCATCCTCTGCCGTGCCCTTCTCCTACCCTCCATCTTTCTCAGGAATAGGTCTTTTCCAGTGAGCTGGCTCTTCCCATCAGGTGGCCAAAGTATTGTAGCTTCAGTGTTAGTCCCACCAATGAATATTCAAGGTTAATTTCCTTGAAGATTGACTGGTTGGATCTCCTTGCTGTCCAGGGGACTCTCAAGCGTCTTCTCCAACATCACAGTTCAAAAGCATTAATTCTTCTGCGCTCAGCTTTCCTTATAGTCCAACTCTCACATCCATACATGGCCACTGGAAAAACCATAGCTTTGACGGACCTTTGTAGGCAAAGTGATGTCTCTGCTTTTTAATATGCTGTCTAGACTGCAAGGAGATCCAGGCAGTCCATCCTAAAGGAGATCAGTCCTGGGTGTTCATTGGAGGGACTGATGCTGAAGCTGAAACTCCAATAGTTTGGCCACCTGATGCGAAGAGCTGACTCATTTGAAAAGACCCTGATGCTGGGAAAGATTGAGGGCAAGAGGAGAAGGGGACGACAGAGGATGAGATGGTTGGATGGCATCACCAACTCAATGGACATGAGTTTGGGTGAACTCTGGGAGTTGGTGATGGACAGGGAGGCCTGGCATGCTGTGGTTCATGGGGTTGTAAAGAGTTGGACATGACTGAGCGACTGAACAGAACTGAACTAGGTTTTTCATAGCTTTTCTTCCAAAAAGCAAGCATCTTTTACTTTCATGGCTGTAGTCACCATTTTCAGTGATTTTGGAGCCCAAGAAATAAAGTCTGTCGCTGTTTCCATTGTTTTCCCATCTATTTGCCATGAAATGATGGAACCAGATACCATGATCTTCGTTTTTTTTTAATGTTGAGCTTTAAGCCCGGAGAAGGCAATGGCACCCCACTCCAGCGCTCTTGCCTGGAGAATCCTATGGACAGAAGAGCCTGGTGGGCTGCAGTCCATGGGGTCGCTAAGAGTCGGACATGACTGAGCGACTTCACTTTCACTTTTCACTTTCTTGCATTGGAGAAGGAAATGGCAACCCACTCCAGTGTTCTTGCCTGGAGAATCCCAGGGACGGGGGAGCCTGGTGGGCTGCTGTCTATGGGGTCACACACAGTCGGACACAACTGAAGCGACTCAGCAGCAGCAGCAGCAGCAGAGCTTTAAGCCAACTTTTTCACTCTCCTCTTTCACCTTCACCAAGAAGCTCTTCAGTTCCTCTTCACTTTCTGCCATAAGGGTGGTGTCATCTGCATATCTGGGATTATTGATGTTTCTCCCGGCAATCTTGATTCCAGCTTCTGCTCCCTCCAGCCCAGCGTTTCTCATGACGTGCTCTGCATGAAAGTTAATAAGCAGGGCGACAGTGTACAGCCTTCACGTGGTCCTTTCCCAGTTCTGAACCAGTCCATCGTTCCATGTCCTGTTCTAACTGTTGCTTCTTGGCCTGAATACAGGTTTCTTAGGAGGCAGGTGAAGTGGTCTGGCATTCCCATCTCTTTAAGAATTTTCCACAATGTGTTTTGTCCAGCAAGTCAAAGGCTTTAGTGTAGTCAGTAAAGCAGAAATAGATGTTTTTCTGGAATTCTCTTGCTTTTTCTGTGATCCAGCGGGTATTGGCAATTTGATCTCTGGTTCCTCTGCCTTTTCTAAATCCAGCTTGAACAACTGGAAGTTCTCAGTTCACATACTGTTGAAGCCTAACTTGAAGGATTTTGAACATTACCTTGCCAGCATATGAAATAAGCACAATTGTGCAGTAGTTTGAGCATTCTTTGGCATTGCCTTTCTTTGGGATTGGAATGAAAACTGGCCTTTTCCAGTCCTGTGGCCACTGCTGAGTTTTCCAAATTTGCTGGCATATTGCGTGCAGCACTTTCACAGCATTATCTTTCAGGATTTGAAATAGCTCAGCTGGAATTCCATCACCTCCGCTAGCTTTGTTCATGGTGATGCTTCCTAAGGCCCACTTGACTTCCCACCACAAGATGCCTGGCTCTGGGTGAGTGGCCACACCATCGTGACTGTCTGGGTCAGTGAGGCCTTTTGTTCTGTACAGCTCTTCTGTGTATTCTTGCCAGTCTTCCCAATCTCTTCTGCTTCTGACAGGCCCTTACTGTTTCTGTCCTTTATTGAGCCCATCTTGCATGAAGTGTTCCTTGGTAGCTCTGATTTTCTTGAGGATGTTTCTAGTCTTTCCTGTTCTGTTCTTTTCCTCTGTTTCTTTGCACTGATCCCTGAGGAAGGCTTTCTCATCTCTCCTTGCTGTTCTTTGGAACTCTGCATTCAGATGGGTATATTTTTCCTTTTCTCCTTTTCCTTTCACTTCTTTTCTCAGCTATTTGTAAGGCCTCCTCAGACAACTGTTTTGCCTTGCTGCGTTTCTTTTTCTTGGGGGTGGCTTTGGTCCCCACCTGCTGCACACTGTTACAAAGCTTCGCCCATAGTTCTTCAGGCACTCTGTCTATCAGATCTAATCCCTTGAATCTATTTGTCGCTTCTACTCTATAATCATAAGGGGTTTGATTTAGGTCATAACTGAATGATCTCCTGGTGTTCCTTACTTTCTTCTAGTGAAATCTGAATTTGGCAATAAGGAGCTGATGATCTGAGCCACAGTCAGCTCCTGGTCTTGTTTTGCTGACTGTATAGAGCTTCTCCATCTTGGCTGCAAAGAATATAATCAATCTGATTTCAGTGTTGACCATCTGGTGATGTCCATGTGTAGAGTCATCTCTTGTTTTGTTGGAAGAAGATGCTTACTATGACCAGAGCGTTCTCTTGCCTAGACTCTGTTAGCCATTGCCCTGCTTCATTTTTCACTCCAAGGTCATGTTAGCCTGTTACTCCCGATTTCTCTGACTTTCGGCTTTTGCTTTTCAGTCCTCTGTGATGAAAAGGACATCTTTTTTTGGGTGCTGTTTCTAAAGGTCTTACTGGTTTTCATAGGACCGTTTAACTTCTGCTTCTTCGATGTTGTTGGTTGGGTCACAGACTTCGATTACTGTCATGTTGAATGGTCTTCCTTGGAAATGAACTGAGATGATTGTGTCGTTTTTGAGATTGCACCGAAGTATTGCATTTTGGAGTCTTTTGTGGAGGAGGAGGGCCACTCCATCTCTTCTAAGGGATTTTTGCCCACAGTGGTAGGTGCACTGGTCGTCTGAGTTAAACTCATCCATTCCCATCCATTTTAGTCCTCTTTCTCCTTCAAACATTTTCTTCTTTGAAAAATAATAATTTTTCTTTGAAAACTCAAGGATACCTTCTTGCTTTTATTACCATTACAGGTCTCATTTATTTGGTTTGTTATAAGTATATTAAGTCTGACTTTATTTTAAAACTCTGTCCTGGCACAGAATTTAAATTAATGTCTTGGATGGACGTGAGTCTGAGTGAACTCTGGGAGATGGTGATGGACAGGGAGTCCTGGCGTGCTGCGATTCATGGGGTCACAAAGAGTCAGACACGACTGAGCGACTGAACTGAACTGAAGTGCGAATGGACATGGAAGCTCCTTTTAAAGGAGCGTTAAGCATTTGTTGCCCCAATAGGATCTGAGCATAATAATATTGAGCTTGAGAAAGATGATTTTCTCAATAGAAGTAGTTTATCGTTGCTAGAAGTAGTGAGAAATTATTAGTTTTTTTCTCAGAGCATTTTTTTTTGGTCAGTGTTTTCCGGAGATACATGACACCCTCCTTGATGAAGACTACTTCATTTTATGTATTTTGTTGGCTCCTGTTATAATGTTCTGTCTAGAGAGGAAAAAACAGAAAGCAGTACTGAAAACCCTCCAAACGCTCCCAGTAACGCAATCACTTGCTGTCTGCCGTTTTTCCTAACGCCCTGTTAACACTAGCATCCCTAGTGCTACATTTTGGGTTTGGGGCTTCTTTGGTTCATTTGTGAATACTTGTCTATTAAATTTTTTATAGAATTCATTTGGTTGTAGAAAAATAATCTGGTTACTGTAAGTATACTGGAGGGAAACTTTACTTTAAAAGTAATGCATTTCTAGTTCAAAGAAGTTACTATTGCTGTGTTACCAGCATATGTGTTTGCTTGCCCCCATCCCAGACTTCCTGGTGGTGGTGAAGTTTCCATCAGCTGTGTTGGTAGGTTGATCTCGTAATCCTCAGAAGAAAATGCATGTAGGTGCATGTATGTATCTGACTAGTAGAGGTTAGTGGCTCACACTGTGGCTGTGTGTGTGCTGAGTCACTTCAGTCACGTCTGTCTCTCTGCGACCCCAGGGACTGTAGCCCGCCAGGCCCCTCCATCCATGGGATTCCCAGGCAGGAATACTGGAGTGAGTGTCCATTTCCTCCTCCACGGGATCTTCCCGACCCAGGGATCGAACCTGTACCCCTGTGTCTCCTGCGATGGCAGGTGGGTTCTTTACCACTAGCGCCGCTTTCCTGGGAAGCCTAGAAAGCAGGGGGGGGAGTGGCATGTCCTTCCTCCACCCGTGAAGATGTGCTCGTCATCGTGAGACAGTGAGGCTGGGTCTGGTGAGGTTGTTCAGTCAGAAGAGCAACATCTACCGGAAGAGAATCTCTGTGAGCATTCTGAACACTGTATCAGTGGAGCTGTGGCCCGTTCCGTATTGTTACCATGTTACTATTTATGGTGTACACTTGCCAGTGCCTTTTTCACATAAGCCTGTAATGCTTAAGCCAGCTGCATGTATGTTTTTCCCTCAAATCCTGCATATCCAGACTTGCTTTCTGCTTACTGCCACCTTCTATAAGCTCTGGGGTTTCCTCTTAGCTCCTGGAAGAAAGTCTTCCTCACTGTATTTCTCCCCTCGCTGTGTTTCTGTAGACAGCCCTCTGTGTCTAAAGAGGTGCTGGCTATCAGCGGGGTGACAGGTTGTGTGTGAGGAAGGGGAGAGCTGAGTCACGAGTCACAGCTGTGGGAAAGTGTCCCGGGCTCCAGGAGCCTCAGAAAGCTTGAGCTGTATGTGGCCAGTCTTTCTACTTTGACCACTTTCCTAATTGCTGTCTTTCTTAGAAGATCCTGTGATATCTTTTCTACCCACTTAACTGTATTAAGGGTTCCATTTGTTTATAACTCCCCTCCAGCTCTGAAATAGGCCCAAGGGTTCACCAGGGACCTGAAGATATACTTCAGGTATAGCATGACAGATAGAAATTAGTAAATACTTTAGGCTTATCCAAAATAAAAATTAAAATGTCCTACATCTGGGACTTTTTGAAGCTCTACTCTGCTTTATATAGCAAAGGGCAAAATGAATCGCTCTATAACAAGGGATCCTAAGAGATATCAGACTCAGTTAAAATTGACCGAAGTTCTGGGGAGCTCTCCAGATTATACTCCACAAATACTAATACGGTAGTATCGGTTTCAGCCATAAAGCATCTCGCTGGATCTCCTGTCTCTTTTCCTGGAGAGAGATCATCGACAGTAATATACTGTCTCTTGAACCAGCAGAATGTAAATTTCCCTGCTTATAATTCTCGGTGGGTGAAGATGGCCTGGTGAAGAAGCAGCCCTGGGTGGCCCTGCTGGGGGTGGCAGCTCAGCCGAGTGCTGGACGAGCCTGCAGTGGGCTGGCCTGCTGTCCTTCAGTGTCGTCTTTCCCCTCGGGTACCTCCCTGCAGAGTCATTTGCATGCTTTCTTTCATGTACCTGTATCTCATTCCAGCCTCTTAATCCTTCTGTTGAGTTAGATGTGATCTGAGTAAATGTTTTCTATGGTCTGACTTTTAAAAAAGATGAATTGTGACACCGTTCAGTGTATGAGGGATGGTAAAGATAGAAAGTCGGAAACAGGGAAATGCATGTAACTTTGGAAGGCGTTCTGTATAGTATATTTAAGACAAAGGGGGCCATTTTTTTAATTAATGTATTGTTTAGGCACTAAGACATGTCTGACTCTTTGCGGCCCCAGGGACTGCAACGCGCCAGAATTCCCTGTCCTTCACTGTCCCTTGGAGTTTGCTCAAACTCATGCTCATTGAGTCAGTGATGTTATCCAACCGTCTCATCCTCTGGCACCCTGCCCTCATTCGTTCCCAACATCTTACTGTGAATGTCCTTTTGAGTTTAGGCGTAGAAGGACAGTCCGTGGAGATTTCCAACATTGTAGACATCCGGAAAGAGCACAACTATGAGATTGCAATGAGAATTTCTTCCGGCATCAACAGCCAAAACAGATTTTATACTGACCTAAATGGATACCAGGTAATTTTCCATTAAAATGTTTAAATGATGGTTATAGTATATACCTTTTATATATGATAACAGGCAAGCTAATTTTGGATCTTTTGAAAAAATATACTTAAGGTTGCAAATTATTTCTAAAATAAAACTGAATTTTAACAGACACTTTTAGGTTCTGTATCTAACCAGGTTTTCAAAGATAGAAAAAATATTTGCAAGACTATTTTGTAAAACATCTATTTGTAAGGATTTGTTTTCTCAAAGGAAAATTTGGGGACCACTATGCATGTTAAATACCTTGATGCTCAAATATATATGAATTTTTCTAGTAAAAGGAAATATTAATATTAATTATGGATTGATAGAGTATACCTTTTATTTCCTCACAAGAAATTGGTCTATCCGTATTTAGTTTGTTGCACATATGTTTTTAAATGTGTGATTTAACAACGCGCTCTTTTCAGTTCCAGGAAACCCTTCTCTGCTGATGTGTGTGTGTGTGTACGTTTACACACACACATATCTGTGTGCATAGACACATAAAGATAAAAGCATCTCTCTGTTTAGAAATGTGAATAGCTGTGTTTAATCAAAGTGTCTGTGAAATAGTTTGAAATAGTAATGGGAAAATTGATTCATAAAATTTTTCTCAGAGTTTCATTTCTCTAATTTACTAGAGCTCTTTTGATTGCTACCTAAATCTGTATGCAGAGTATATGTGTGTAACAACATATATTTGAAATAATACTATTAAAAACATAAGCATGTCTCTGAGACATTAGCATTTTCGAAATTTCTGACTACGAATAGAAATAATTTCACAAATGCTATTACTCTGATTTTCAACTGGGATGAGTGGAAAGGATTGTGATAATTTTCTCTTCTACAGTTTCCTGCAAAAGTTAAATTTAAACCTTTGCAAAGCATAAAAATTGCAGCATGCATTTTAAATTAACTTGTTAATTCTACTACACCTGTTTGGCTTTCAGATGAAGCCCTGGCTTTATGGTGATTCATCTTCCTTGTGTACAAAAGAAAGGCTTTTCTAAGTCCTACAGAAGCAATAATTTGTATATGTGGGTGTATACATGAATGAAAGACCAGTAAAAATGAAAATGTGAATTTTCTTTACAAAGATAGAGCACATTAATAAAGAGGAAAACATTGTTTTTAAGACTGTAAGCTAAACGTTGCTTCTTTTTTAGAACAGGCCATTTCTTATGCTTTGAAAATAATAGTTGCTTGGGCCAAACTAGAAATCTAGACCCACAAATGAGGAGGGGAACAGCTGCACAGTTGTGACCGTTTTAGATGTCTTTTTTTTTAAGTATAAACTTAGTTGGAGTATGAAGATCAGGATCGGCGATTTCTTGCTAGCTGGCTTTCCTTCCTTCCTTTTTAAAAAACATTTTACAGGGTTTTTGTTGTTGTTGTTTTTTTTCCCCCTACCAGGTTGTTAATTTCCTAGGGCTGTGATATAAACTGCCACAAACTGGGTGGCTTAAAACAACAAAAATGTATTCCCTCACAGATTTGGACTTCAGAAGCCAAAATGAAGGTGTAGCCAGGGCCTGCCCCTTGGTCCGCTCCAGGAAAGGGTGGCCTTGCCTCTTCTGGCTCCTGGTGGTCGCTGGCAGTCCTTGGCGCTCCGTGCATTGCACACTGCACAGAGTGCATCGCCGCGGTTCCTGCCTCTGCTCTCACTCGATCTCCTCGTGACTCTGCATGTCTGTATGTCCAGGTTCCCCGTTCCTCATGAGGATACCGTTCTTCAGATTATCACCCACCCCAACCCAGTGTAACTTTGTTATATCTGCAGAGGCCACATTTCAAAATAAAGTCACATTCACAGGTTCTGAGTGAACATGAGTTTGGGGAAGCTCTATTGAGAACCAGTGAACGGAATGGCCTACTGCAGGGTTGCTGTGGAGATTAAAGATCTTATTTGTGAAATACCCAGTGCTCTGCCCGGTGTTAATGGACACTCAGCGCGTGTTATCTAGTATGCTTACATTGTACTTCCCCTGTTCTGTGTTCCATGTTAAAGTTTCGTGAGTTTAAAAGAAGACATGACATTTTTATGTGGTATGAGTAAGATTTCTGATAATAGAGTCTCTTTGACATCTCTTCCTAAGGTTTGAGTGAGTCTCCTTGACCCAGCCAGCTTAGTTCATTATCAGTCTCTCTCAAAAAGGTAGAGTTGTATTTCATGCACTCAGATACTAAACCAAGGAAAACTGGAATTTGGAACTGCCTGCATTGAAACTAAACGAGAAGAGTAAGCACTGAATAGTTTTTAAATATAAGAATGTATTTGATTAGTACAACATAGTATGTTAGAGGATATGGTGGCGAGATGTGTGGTATTTATTAAAACCGATTCAAGAATTACGAGAGAGATTTCTTGAAAGGGGATAGGGAGCTCTTAGGCTTTGCATTCATTACAAAAGCAGTATGTTAGAATTAGGTGAGAAATGAATACTTAATACCTTTATAACTTGCTTTATGCAGGTATGGAGAGCTAGAAGACTTCTGTTAAGGATCTTTATTCTGAATTTGAATAGCGATGCCTGTTTAAAAAATCTAGATAAGTTCTACCTTTCTCACTTAGAAATTTTCTAAGATGCTCATGATTTTTCTTCATCTTGAAGAATGTTTTAATTTCTCAGTTAGCTGCTCTGTTAGACAAGAAAGGTGCTGTACCTTTTTCCATTTGGGAAAAAAAGCCATCTGTAGTCAGTAGTTAATGTTTTTAAGTACATGTGTAAGTATCACTGAATTTTCTTTTTTTCTTAACAATAATTGTTTGGTCTTGCAGATTCAACCTAGAGTGACGATGAGCAAATTGCCTCTTCAAGCGAACGTCTATCCCATGACTACAATGGCGTATATCCAGGACGCCGAGCGCCGCTTGACTCTGCTCTCTGCTCAGTCTTTGGGCGTTTCGAGTCTGAAAAGTGGTGCGTACTCTATAGATTCTCTGGCCCTTGCTGGCCTCACTTTCGGTTGGTCATGTGTTGGCTGTCTTCCTCAGTCACAAGCGTCTTTCTTTTTGGAACCAGACCGTCAGTGAGTTTCAAGCTTTGTGAGACTGACATAAAATGATACCCTCCCTCGACCTTCAGATGAAGACAGACCCAAAAGCTCGCACGACTGATGCTTTTTAAAGATGATTTACTTTCCCCAGTAGCCCACTGTTTGCAAAATTCCGTCATTGTTGTGACTGAAGGCATATGGAAATTCAGACTCCGACTAAACTAAGTTTAGATAATTTGAAGCTCAGATATTAATAAATTAACCAGGGTTGCAAAAGGGGAAAGTTGCACTTCAGACTTAGGTCCTTTTCTGAGTCACGTCCTCCTAGGATGCTGCCACCTGAAAGGAGAAAGGGAGCAGAGATGATACGGACATGGTGATAAAGAGGCGGCAGGCCCGACTGCGCAGACGCCAGACAGACCGAAACGGGGGGAGGGAGGAAAGAGACAGCAGACGCTGGCTGTTTCCTGTGAAACTTTCTATTGGGGGACTTGTCCTTCATAGTACCTGTTTCTAACTATTTACATGTCAGTTGCTCCTCTTTGCTTACATACTAACGGTTGCTAAGACAAGTGTGTCATAGAGCTGGGCAGGTAATAAATGAGTGTACTTGCCTGGCATCTCCATTTCATGTTGGGCACATGCATGCCTTCTGTACTTCCACACACACAAAACTCTGCTGTTTATCATTTTTCCTTGTGGCCTTCATGACACAAAGTCCTGAGAGCAGGTCATGAAGACATGAATGCAGTTATAAAAATAAGAATAGCCTCACCTCGGGGATCCGGTAGGGAGTGCTGAGATGTGGGTGGATTGCAGAGCGCACCCCCCCGTGTGCAGACCTTGTTGCCCTGGGGAACTGGCCCAGTGTTGCCACCTTCTTCAGCTTTTTACAGAAAGCCCATCTGGAATTTTACAGGAAGTCTCCCATTCTGTCACTGTTGACATAATTTTTTAGTAATCAGAATGGAAAACCTGTTGGTGTCAGATACGACTCCTGAGCTACCCATTTTTAAACCCTGCCTAAAATTCCCCAATTTGGGCTCTACATAGGGGACTAGACCTTAGGGCTCAAGCAGTCACGCCCCTAACAGTGTTGCCTCACTTCTCTGATGAAGAACCCGCGACAGACACCCAGGTGCCCTCGAGTTTGCGTAACTACAGACATAAAAGCAGTTTGCGTATAGGCGAGGAGCTTACTCTGTGCCGCATAGTGTGTGGCTAATATTTGAAGTCAGGGAGAAGACTTAGAAAGGACCGGGAGGTTGATAGACTGCTTTGGATGTGAAGTGATAGAACTCGAGACAAGCATGGGGACAGTTAGCCCCAGGGCCTGAGGAGCACCTTCTAGACAACTGTCTTACAAAGTGTGGAGAAAGTGACGACGGAAACTCTAACCCTCCATGATAACTTTATGTACTGGTTACCCAAACTGGAAGGACGGAACCAGAGTTGGTTTACCTATGTGAGCATGCTAGTTACTAACACATTCTATAAATTTTCCTTTTACTCCAAGTGATTGGTCAGTATAGTAGCAAATATTAATGGATGGATAGGTGAATATATATATTTAAGTGTGTGTGTGTGTGTGTGTGTTAGTCGTGTCCGACTCTTTGTGATCCCATGGACTGTAGCCCACCAGGCTCCTCTGCTCATTGAGTTCCCCAGGCAAGAACACTGGAGTGGGTTGCCATTTCCTTCTCCAATATATTTAAAGTAGTATAACCTTAATGGGGTTTTTTTGGTGTAATCATAGACATGTAAATGTGTCTCTGGTGATTTTCGTTTAGTTTGTAATTTCGTGACCTAACCATTAGAGTTAGAGCTGAAGCTGGAGGAGCTGTAGAGTTACTGCACAGCAAATAGAGGAGCCAAATCTAACAACTTTTTGAGCCAAAGGAGAAAACACAGCTAGGAAATCACTGATGCAGTATCAGAGAGGGAAGGGGTTACACAGTGGGTGTCCCCAGATCCTCGGGCTTCAGAGAGTCTCCACACATCAAGTAACCTAAAATGTTACTTCAGACCCTTTTTAGATCTGTCCTCTGTATTTTTCTTATTACTCCATGTGTGATACATATATTTCTTAATGAACCTCATAAACATTTTTCAATTCCAAATGCTGTTGCTAAAAATTTTAGAGGACTTTACTCTTTCGATCAATATTTTTAAGTTTTACTTTCATTTTGATCTCTTCTGTCCCATTTAAACTTCTTACTAGATTTTACAAAATGCTGATGAAGACAAGGAGAAATACAATCCTGTTTTGTGAATTTATGCTAAATGTGCTGAGCTGTTACCAGAAGGAACCCCGTGGCTTCCCGGGCTGGAGGGGAAGCGTGGACCTAGACTCCGCTTTGTATCTGTGAGATGCACAGTGAATAACCCTGGCCTGTCTGTTTCCTTGTTTGCTAGGTCAGATTGAAGTTATCATGGACCGAAGACTCATGCAGGATGATAATCGTGGCCTTGAGCAAGGCGTCCATGATAACAAGATTACAGCTAATTTATTTCGAATACTTCTAGAAGAAAGAAGTGTGAATATGGTAGGAAAGACGCTCTCATGTTCCAATGTTGACTGTTCTTTGCCATCCAAAAATGTGAACTTATACTTTTATTATTTTTGGCATTTTCTGATATTGAGGTGTCTTTATATTAGACTTAGCCTATATTCACAAGAAAGAGAACTTCAGTTATGTGTATCATGTAAGATTTATATTTAAGCATTTTATTTTTTTGCTTATTATGTAGATATGAAAAAGAATGTTAAGCCATCAGTTTGGATGAAATTTCCTGAAATTACTTTGACAGAAACAAGAGTTCAGTTTAAAGACGAGCTTCGCCACATGCTCAGGAGGTTAGGCTTGGTCAGTGGGGTGTGCTTGAAGCCTCAGTGCCCTCGTGCTAGTCTAGGCTCCTCTACTGAAAGTGGGCTTACTTGTCTGCTTTCTTCTTCAGCTTTCACTTCTCAAAGCAGAAATCCAGCATTCTATGCAGAGTCTGGCAAAGACTCTGTTGGGCCTGAACTCACCTGACAGTGTACTCTTGAGAAGGCAACACCAGTTCCCCGCAGAGCCCTCAGCTGCAGGCCTCCGCTTCAGGGCCCCGACGCGGCCCTCCTCCTTGCTCTGCTCTCTGGCTCTCTGCACAGACCGCCAGGCCTCGCTGCTCTGTGCAGCCGGTGGCTTCCCGTCCACCTTGCAGAGGAGCTGCGCTCTAGGGCTCCCTGGGCTGCACCCCAGGCGTCTGCTCCCCGCCTCCCTCCGCCTGTGCTGGCCTCCTCTCCTCCTCGGCCGGTCCTCCACCGTCCCGGGGCCAACCCATCGCCCTCCCCAGGACCCTTCAGTAGTCACCCTCCCTGCGTCCCCGGCCCTGCCCCTGCAGCCTTTGTGCTAGCTTGTAAGCACCATTCATGTTCTGTTAAACGCACACCCGCACGCAGCTGACGCTCAGCCCCTCATCCGCGTCTTCCTGCACCGGCCCCTCCCCGCTGAGGCTGGGCTGCGGGCTGCCTTGGTGCCGTCACTCCCCTCGTGCCGGTGCCGCTGTGCTCCGGGCAGGCTTGGGCTTCCGGTGCTCGCCCCAGCAGGCGTGGTCGGTCGTCATCGTATCTCCTCCCGCAACAGCATCTGACTCTGGCCGGTGTCCGGTCCTGAAACACTGCCGCGCCAGGGCTCCCGGGGGCCCTGTGCACTTGGGTTTTCTCCTGCCTCTGGACGGTTCTTTCTCTTGTCTCTCCGATAGCGCCGTATTCAGCTTTAAGTATTAGAGCCCTCCAGGCTCAGCCCCAGCCTTTCCCTTTCCTCACTTTGTGTGTGATTCCTCCGCGTCAGCTGGGACTGACAGATAGAAACCCTCCGCTTCAGGTTCGCCCCTCGCCTTGAGACCCACCCGTCTGGTTGCTCCCTGGCGTTTCTTTGTGCATTTGTAAGGGCATCTCAAGCCTGACACACTCAGAGCCGCGGGCCTGATCGCCCCCTTCCAAGCGCCCCCTCTCTTGATACCCGGCACTGCTTTCCGAGCAGCGCAGACCCCTGGGGGTCGTCCTCGGTGGACATTCCCTCCACCTGCTCTCTCCGCACAGCAGCCTTCACCTTCGTTTAGGCTGTGTCGCTGCCTAAATACTTCAGATCTACACACTTGATTGCTAATTCTCACTGGCCCCTTGTGTTCTCTGGAGGGCGGCTGTGCGCGCCCACCCTGCCGGCTTCTTTCTGCCCGTCTGCTGTGAACCCACCGAGCAGTAGCTTTGTTTTCGAAGCCCTGCTCCCCGCGTCTGCCTTCGCGTTGCTCCCGACAGTGGCTCGCGGAGCCCGGTGCTCGCGGCCCTACCTGGCCCGCCTTCTCCTCTGCTGATGCGCGGTCTCCCTGCTCCTGCTCTGCGCCAGCTGCTTTCCCTCAGTCCTCAGTGGCCCGTGGGCACCCGGCCCTCCCCGCAGCTTTACACACGCCTTTCAGTCTCCACCCAGCGGTTCTTTGTAATTAGGCCTGCAGATCTGAGTCTCCTTCAGCAGCTTCTGCGGCTTGCCCGGATTCGAACCGCCCTCAGAATCATGCACGTGTTCTGTGGTGTGTGTGTGGTCATTGTCCTCCTCCTCCTGTGGGCTTGAGTCGCATCTCCGTCCGCTTCTAGGATGGTTCTGGCACAGCAGATACCCAGTGTGTTGCGTGCGTGAGCACACGAGTGCTGCAGGGCCTGAGCTGGGAGAGCACGCTGCCCCGCTGTCCTCAACGCAGTCACTGCTCGCTGCCTGTCGCCACGCGCGCATCCTGCCCCCTGGATTCCAGGGGCGCATCTGCTCCGCTGCGTGTGCCCCGCCCGGCTCCGTGCCGGCGGTAGGCATCTTATAAATAAAATACTGGTTGCTTCAGTGAAATGGCAGCAGCTAATTAAGGCAAACAATTCTCTCCGTATTTAGAATCTTTTAGGAAAAAGGTTTTAATATCCATTTTAGATGTCAAGATTTATACCAGTTCTTGGGACTCATGGTTTAAATCAATTACTGACAAGATAGCTTAGTTTTAGGACTAAAATGACATAGAAAAATCATTGTCTGGGTGCTGGCAGCTACTGTCTTTTGCTTCTCCTGAAATGTTTCTGGCTTTGATGATTTTTCTCTCCACAGATACTGACTTCTTGACAAAACTTCTGTTAACTATGGCAGTAAGAACTTTTTTATGTCAGCTCTATAAAGCTTTCACTTAGAAGTTAAATAATTTGTTCCTTCTCGTTCAAAACTCTTTGCATAGTGATTGATTTCAGTTTGATTCAAAGTTTTTATAATCCTATCTTGGTTAAATTCTTCTTTTGCTCAACTATAGATTCTTGGGCTTAAGTCAATAGTTTCTTTTAAATAAAAAATGAACCAGAGAAGAGAAGATAACATTTTAATTTCTAGTGAAATTAATTAAAATGACATTTGATTAAGAAATGTTACACATCACGTAACTTAAGTTTTCTTGAAAATGTTTTTATTTCCAACCACACTAATGACTAAAATGTTGGTGGTAGAAACTGACGCGGGGAGGCACTCCCTGGAAAGGAAGGCTTCTTAGTGGGAAGCGTTGAACCTGCTGGAGCCTCATGGTGATAATCCTGCACGACTAGATGGAAGCGTCCTGTTCTCAAGTCCTCTGCAGAGGCAGTGAGAACAAGGTTGGAACGATAAATATCACGGGGAGAGGAGCAGATGCCCAGCGGGGACTGCGACTCTGTGGGGTCTTTCACAGTAATGATGCCCAAGGCTCAGCAGAAGAACAAGATAGAAACTGTCTCATTAGCGTTGACTTTTTAGGATTTATTTCTTTGACCCCTACTCCCTACCCCCTTCCTCCTGGCAACTAGAATGATAGTAAAGGGGAACTAGGAATCATTGCTCGGGAGGTGCTCGTGTGTTGCAGCTGGGCCTTTTGCTTCTGGATACCAGCCCTTTACATACAAGGAGAGGAATTCTGGAGCTATCAGGTAACAGTCGCATGTGCTGAGTGCGCTCTGGAAAATGATACCAAGAAGGAGGCTGGTCAGGTTTAAGGGAGATGCTTACATTAGGTGACCAGAGGGTCTGCTGAACATGAGGATTGCTGCCTGGCCCACGTCAGAGCCACAGCGCAGCCCCAGATGGCTGTTTCCACTCGAGGTGGGGGCCCACTGGGACTTTATTTCCCAGTGCTTGGGGTAAAAAATAAAGTATCCAGATAAGTTTTCGTTACTGTAGTCACTTTGGTGATTTTAAATATGAAATCTCTTGGGTCTGTCTGTTTGTTTTTCTTGAGAGGACTGGAAAACAAGCACTGGTTTAACACCATGTGGAGCTGCCAGGACACGTCTGGTGCAGCCAGTCAGGTCACTCGCTCAGTCGTGTCTGACTCTCTGCAACCCCATGGACTGGCCCACACTAGGCTTCCCCTGTCCAGCTCCCAGAGTCCACCCAAAGCCCTGTCCATCGAGTCGGTGATGCCATCCAGCCATCTCCTCCTCTGTCGTCCCCTTCTCCTCCCGCCTTCAGTCTTTCCCAGCATCAGGGTCTTTTCCAGTGAGTCCGTTCTTCGCATCAGATAGCCAAACTGTTGTAGCTTCAGCTTAAGCATCAGTTCATCCATTGAGTATTCAGGACTGATTGCCTTTCAGATTGACTGGTTTCATCTCCTTGCAGTCCAAGGGACTCTCAAGAGTCTTCTCCAACACCACAGTTCAAAAGCATCAGTTCTTTGGCACTCAGCTTTCTTTATGGTCCAGCTGTCACATACATACATGACCATTGGAAAAACCATAGCTTTGACTAGATGGACCTTGTCGGGAAAGTAATATCTCTGCTTTTTTAATATGCTGTCTAGGTTAGTCATAGATTTTCTTCCAAGGAGCAAGGGTCTTTTAATTTCATGGCTGTAGTCACCATCTGCAGTGATTTTGGAGCCCAAGAAAAGAAACTCTGTCACTATTTCCATTGTTTCCCCATCTGTTTGTCATGAAGTGATAGGACCGGATGCCATGATCTTAGTCTTAAGCCAGCTTTTTCACTTTCCTCTTTCACTTTCATCAAGAGGCTCTTTAGCTCCTCTTCACTTTCTGCCGTAAGGGTGGTGTCATCTGCATATCTGAGGTTATTGATATTTCTCCCAGCAATCTTGACTCCAGCTTGTGCTTCATCCAGCCCAGTGTTTTGAATGATGTACTCTGCATATAAGTTAAATAAGCAGGGTGACAATATACAGCCTTGACGTGCTCCTTTCCCAATTTGGAAGCAGTCCATTGTTTCATGTCCAGCTGTAATTGTTGCTTCTTTACCTGTGTACAGATTTCTGAGGAGGCAGGTCAGGTGGTCTGGTATTCCCATCTCTTTCAGAGTTTTCCACAGTTTATTGTGACCCACACAGTCAAAGGCTTTGGCATAGTCAATAAAGCAGAAATAGATGTTTTTTGGAACTCTCTCACTTTTTTGATGATCCAGCGGATGTTGGCAATTTGATCTCTGGATCCCCTGCCTTTACTAAATCCAGCTTGAACATCTGGAAGTTCTCAGTTCACATACTGTTGAAGCCTCACTTGGAGAATTTTGAGCATTACTTTACTAGCGTGTGAGATGAGTGCAATTGTGTCGTAGTTTGAGCATTCTTTGGCATTGCTTTTCTTTGAGATTGGAATGAAAACTGACCTTTTCCAGTCCTGTGGCCACTGCTGAGTTTTCCAAATTTGCTGGCACATTGAGTGCAGCACTTTCACAGCATCATCTTTCAGGATTTGAAACAGCTTAACTGGAATTCCATCCCCTCCACTAGCTTTGTTCGTAGTGATGCTTCCTAAGGCCCACTTGACTTTGAACTCCAGGATGTCTGGCTCTAGGTGAGTGTTCACACCATTGTGATTATCTGGGTCATAAAGATCTTTTTTGTCTAGTTCTTCCGTGTATTCTTGCCACCTCTTGTTAATATCTTCTGCTTCTGTTAGGCCCCTACCATTTCTGTCCTTTATGAAGTCCTTCATGAACATTTGCATGAAATGTTCCCTTGGTATCTCTAATTTTTTGAAGAGATCGCTAGACTTCCCATTCTATTGTTTTTCTCTCTCTCTTTGCACTGATCACTGAGGAAGACTTTCTCATCTCCTTGCTACTCTTTGCAGCTCTGCATTCGGATCTTTCCCTTCCTGCTTTGCCTCCCGCGTCTCTTCTTTCTCCGCTGTCTGTGTGGCTTCCCCACACAGCCACTGTGCCTTTGCGTTTCTCTTTCTGGGGATGGTCTTGATCACCGCCTCCTGTACAATGTCACGAACCTCCGTCCATAGTTCTTCAGGCACTCTGTCTATCGGATCTGATCCCTTGAATCTGTTGGTCACTTCCACTGTATAATCGTGAAGGATTTTATTTAGGTAATATCCGAATTGTCTAATGGTTTTCCCTATTTTCTTCAATTTAAGTCAGAATTTGGCAAGAAGGAGTTCATGATGTGAGCCACAGTCAGCTCCTGGTCTTGTTTTTGCTGATTGTGTAGAGTTTCTCCATCTTCGACTGCAGAGAATATACTCAGTGTGATTTCGGTGTTGACCATCTGGTGATGTCTGTGTGCAGAGTCATCTCCCGTGTTGTGGGAGAGGGTGTTTTCTGTGTCTAACAGGGTAACTTGGCCCATATATTGCTAGGCTTCAGCTCTACACGAAATCTTACCACTGTATATTTTCATTCTTTCTCTCTCCTTCTCCCTGTTTGTCTTTTTACCCCATTCTTTCTCCTA
Organism: Ovis canadensis; assembly: GCF_042477335.2. Lineage (NCBI taxonomy): Eukaryota > Metazoa > Chordata > Mammalia > Artiodactyla > Bovidae > Ovis > Ovis canadensis. The sequence goes on from NC_091249.1 coordinate 121,516,055, forward strand.
CAGTAATTTTCTCCCATTCGTTTATACTGCATCACTTATTAATATAATAGTTAATTAATCATCAACATGTGGTTCTCATTGTGTTGGGTCATTGTGAATAAACAAGGGTGACTAAAAATGATCTCTTTCTTAATAATTTAGCAGGTTTTTATGTAGATGAAATGGAAAGCTTTGATGTTCAGGCAGTGGATAACTCAAGCGGGCTTAATGAGGGGCACCAAGGAGCCTGGCAAGAAGTTCTGACTAATGAAATAAGGGCGTAAACCCAGTGGAGAAGATCTCAACTTAATGTGGTTTGCATCAGAATGTGCTAGAAATTCTCTTTAATCTCGGGTAGGCTGCAGAGAGAAAGCCAGACATAGATAGTCTGAAGCCTCCCAACCTGCAAGAAACCAAGTAATGTTTGTAGTAGTAGTATATCATTCATTGTGACATTGGTTTATAGGTTACACAAACATGTAGAATTTCCTATAGCAAGTTTATTTTATAAATTTTATCATCAGGGTTATGGTTGAAAGGTTACCTTTCTAGGAGGTTAATCAAAGTAGTGAGAGCTTCACAGTTAGATATATTGTCAAGCCCTTATTGCTATAGAGCTGTTACGAAGGCGTGTGAATCGTGGTGCTCTGCCTGAGTCTTTGCCTCATCCAGCCTGGCCAGCGTCCAGAAGTGTTTGTGTTCTCAGAGCGCTTCTGGCACTGAGCCACACTCTTACCTAAACCTCTCTTCCTTTCCTGCTTAGGAGAACATAAATAGCACAGTTCTTGCATGCCCAAAATACTTACATTCACGACAGTGTATTGTTTGACAAGACTTTTCCTTAACGTGCTCCTGAGTCTGCATCTGTTTTTTTTCATCCTAAACTAGTTAAACAGTAAGGCTTATACTTTTAATTCCAGAGTGAGCTCTGTTTGCTCTGAAAGGTTGGGAGGGTGCTGCGGTGGCAGTTGCTGTATCATACAGGCCAGTAGAGCAGAGTGGGCCTGACTGTGACAGTCACTTGGGGGCTTTTAACTTGACCTTCCCAGGCCCCTCTCCTTAGAATTCTGATTCAGTAGATTTCAGTTCAGGTCCAAGGATCTAGGTTGCATAAAAGCTTCCCAGGCCATTCTGATGTCTGGTCAATCTGGGGGAAACACTGGAGGCCAGGAGACCTGACTTGGGTTTGCAGGAGTGCTGGTTTGCACATTATTGCTTCTGAGGCATGGATAATCTATCAGTCAGTATCCGACCATCTCACTGAAGTGTCCAAGGGTTCCTCCAAGAACGTAGAACAAAGCCAGAGAGCTGTTTCTGAACATATCTTGACCTAGAAGGGACTTAATGCCTCTGAATCTGATAAGGCAGGTGTTTTCCTTTCTGTAAGAAGCTTTTATCTTTTATTACTCAAAAGTGGTTTTGTCAGCAGTCCTGACCTAGATTATGAAGCCCTTTGATCTTTGAGTCCATTTAAAGCTTCTTGTTTAAAATGTTCCCTCTCTCTTCATGTTACTCTACAGGCTGCATTAAATTTCAATGTTGTTGAAGAATATTATTGTGTATACTTTATTTAATCTTTCCTTAAAAAGGAATGTGGGATGGATAAATTTTTCACTTAATATTTTTACCTAATGTTTTTTGTCAGTCTCTTAATATTGTAGTGTCCCTCTGTTGCCTTCATTTTTTTTCTCTATTCATAGTCTGAATTGTAATGTCATCTGCAGTTTGCTGCTGGCAAGATGCTCACCACTCTTTGCTAACACCCTCTGTTCAGTGCTGATCTGACATTCTGAATTTTAAGCTCTTTGTCTTCTATAAATCTTGTCTTTTCACACAGATAGGTTGTCAAACCTTTTATTTGAGCCATCTATTAAAACATATGCAAAATCAGAAGATATCAGTGAAATAGTCATTTCCAAAAATACGATACAAAATGGAAATGTCCCCAAGTGTTTTTGGTGATCACAAGGCCTTTCTACATAAATTACATTTTCTTCTTAGTGCTTTTCTGGGTCTGCTTTTACGCCTTAGACATGATTGGTTAAGATTCAACTTAGTCGCTGATTTTATTAATTGTGTATGTCATCTACCATATGTATAGTCCCCAGTCCTGGTAGATTTACTTAATGTTTGAACGTGCTGAAATGCTTATCTGTAACCACACACCATAGCAAAGACTAAAGTATTTTGAAATTATACTGAGTAATTGTAAACCGTGTAAACGTGTGATAACTATTCTATAACAGATGCAGCAGTTCCAGCGTTTGGAATAAAGTAAAGCGAAACATCTGCAGTGATTTTACCAAATTCAAAGAAAATAGGTGGTAGAGATATGCTACCTGTGTTATTCTAAAGCCTTATTTATTTTGATTTTTTAAAAAAATCCTATCATTGGGTAGAACATAACTTTATATTTTATATATAGAATATATATATAAAGAATTTTCATATAAAGTTCTATATATAGAACTTATAGAACATAATTTTGGATTGGTACATAACTTCACAGTTTAGTCAAATGTATAAATGAAACCATGAGAATATGATAGATAAAACCTGAGGGAAAAGAGATAACATTTGATGATGTATAAGATATATGAACATCCTAATCTGTCCACTTTAAGAGTTTTGTGGTAGATTGAGAAAGAATCTTCATATAAAGTAATTCCTTGTCCTAGAATGTGGAAAATGTCCTCGAGACTTGTAGTTTTAAAGCAGTGGAGAGGAGATGTTTCTAAACATGGAAGTTAATGTTAAGTGGACACTGTTTTCTTCTGTTGCTTAGAACTGAACTTGGTAATCTGCTGTGCATTGTCTAAACTTATTTATAAAATGTAGTGAAACCAAAGTATCAATATACTTTGATATTTCTTTCCTGTCTGAACCCTGCCTGCTGATGTAGTTAATACGGAGGCTTGCAGAGATCTAACTGTTCCGCATTCTTGTTTTATCTTGACAGGAAGAAGACCAGAAGGCAGTCAGTTACCCTTCGCTCCTTAGCCACATAACCTCTTCTTTCCTGAATCACCCAGTCTTCCCAATGACAGAAAAGGCCCCTGTGCCCGCCCTCCAGCTGCTGGGCGGGTTCTCTCCCTTAATGTCACCTTTGCCCTGTGACATTCACCTGGTCAATCTGAGGACAGTGCAGTCGAAGGTATGTCCCCAAGCATGTCCATGGAAAACTGGCTTTTTATATTATACTTGGTGTAAGGGGGTGGGAGTAAGAAAACTGTGAGTTTTACTCTGCTTTAGGGAATGATTAAGAGCACTTCACCTTGAGGCAGCATCATTATGCCTTCTGTCTGACTGGTGCTGTAGAGTGCAGAGAATGTCCTTAGACTTATTTATTCTCATAACCGTCCTGTGTGGTGAGCAGATCGGGAAGAATCAGCTTCTGTTTACAGAGAAAGAAGCTGAAGCTGGCCTGAGGTCACATAACTAGTAGGTGTGAGAACAAGGAGGAGGAGGCCTGAAGATCAGCTCTGCTGGTGTTTGCCATTTGTTTCTGCCTATTAGCCAGTGTTTCTCAGGAGTTAGAGACAGAAAGCACAGTGTTCAATTATTTCTGTACCAGAGGCTTTGTACGTTTGTATCTGTTCTCCTAAAAAACATAAAAAATCCTAAAATACTCCTAAAACTTAGCATTGAGAAACCAGGTATGTAGGAGAGGTATAAAGATGTGCTAGAGGAAGTGACAAGGGAAGACTTTGTTAGGTACGGAATGTTAACTCAGATCGCTTGGGTTTACCTATATGCCCAATTTTAAAGTCAGATTGCGTTGAAAAAAAAAAGATGAGAGGTTTGGCATTTTTATGTTTTGTAGAGCTGCTTTGATATTGTGGACTGACATACACTTAGCTGGAAATAGTAAGTGGTTATGGATTCTGTGGGAAATATAAAAAAATTACCTGAGTGTGAAGAGAAGAGAGAGTTCATGTTCAAAGACAGCAGAAGAGGGAAAAAATGTGTAGCCTAAGAATAAAAAACTAAAGCGTATCAAATAAAGGAAGGATCAGCACATACAAACTTGGACGTTTAGTGCTTTAAAGCTGGGTGTCCACTACAGGGAGCCTGCGCCTGAGTGTGTGGGAGAGTACATGGACGAGGAGTGATGGCGTGCAAGTGGACGTTAGAGGCCTGTGCGTGCACCTCTGTGTCTCGGGTACACAGAGGATCATGCGCGTGAGCTTTAGGGTTTGTTCCGCACCTGCTGTGTGCCAGTTATCACTAAAGGCACTGAGGGGCGCAGCCATGACCCAAGCAGGCAAGAGCCCCTGCCTTTCTGAAGCTTAGATTCTAGTAAGAGGAGAAAAATGAAGATCAAAACTCAGAGAACACATGTTAGATGGTAATAAGCATGGTTTTGAAGGGGAAAAGGAGGGAAGAGCACCTTCAGGAGGTGGTTTGAATAGGACGGTTGGAGAAGGCATTGAGGAAAGATGATGAGGGAGTGGAAATCTGAAGGAAGTCGGGGAATAGGAGACTGCAGATTTCTGGGGGTAGAGTCGTCGGGAAGAGCTGCCAGCACACAGGACTGAAGGCAGGAGGTGCGGGTCGGGATGGAGGCGCCCCGAGACCTGGCGCGGGTCGGGATGGAGGCGCCCTGAGACCTGCACTTTCCTTTGGCTCCTTGCTGTGTCCCTCCACTGAGTGCAGAATCTGCACCCCGTAGGCACTGTGTAACCCTTTGTTGAACAAGTGCATCCTGAGAGCGCTCCCTCTAGGGTTTTGCTGTGGTCTTTGCGGGCCTACTCTGACTCAGGGAAAGAACACACTCGAGCTGGGAAGCCTCCCTGAGGTGACTCCTGGGCTCGAGAGAAAGATGCGAGAGAGTGGAGACGCCAGGCTCCGAGCCCCTGGCGCGCCCTCTGGGTGGGGATGGTGGAGGGCACTGGCCAGCGGAAGGCGCCCGGGGCTTTCGGGTCCTCAGTGGCCGCTGCTCCCTAGCCTCCCTTCTCGGGCAGCCTTTCCTGTGATGGTGTTCTGGAAGCAGCACCGGCTGGTTCTGTGGAGGCTTGTCCCTCTACAGGGTAGAGGCGGGGTGTCGAGTGCAGGGTCTTTCCCTCCAGGGTTTTCGCTTGTTTTCCAGATTACCTCTTTGTCATGGTGACCTGTTTCATTCATTTTCCCTGCTGTCGGCTGTCTTCCTGTGATACAGATCTAATCACTTTTGTGGTTGAAAATCCCATTGCCGGGACTTTGCCTGTGTTCCAGTGGTTCAGACTCTGCACTCCAGTGCAGTGGGTGGCTTCAGTCCCTGGTCAGAGCGCTGTATCCTGCACGTTGCGCCTGAGAGCCTGCGTGTGGCCACCAAGATCCCCCAGGCCGCAGCCAGCACCCAGGCTGCCAGCATAAGCACTGCCTCCCAGGGCCGGCTTCCCTGGTGGCTCAGACAGGAGAGAAGCGGCCTGCAGTGTGGGAGACCTGGGTTCGATCCCTGGGTTGGGAAGATCCCTTGCAGAAGGGAATGGCTGCTCACTCCAGTACTCTGGCCTGGAGAATCCCATGAACAGAAGAGCCTGGAGGGCTACAGCCCATGGGGTCGCAAAGAGTCAGACAGGACTGAGCAACTAACACTTTACTTTTCCCAGCTGGTTCGTAGCCGTGGACCCTGCAGGCTGGCCCCCACTGGCTGCGGTCACGTGGTGTCCCGTTGCCCCTCTCACCTCTGGGCAGACCCTCCGCTGCATGCCCACTGACTCCGCTGCCATGTATGAAATGGGCCTCATGGCAGATACGCCTGCTTCAGGTCTGGTGTGAGAAACGGGTGAGATAATGCTGTGAGAACTTTTGGAAACAGAAAGGTCTCACAGCTTTGTAGACACGCATTGTTGTCCTGATGATACTTAGAGTACAGGCCAACACAGGTGCAGACTGGGGCTTTAGCAGAGGAGATAAGCGGTTTAACAGTCTGACCAGGAAGAGCAAAGACGGAAATGCCATAGGCATAAGTTAATGCCTGATCACGTGGTCAGAACTAAGCATCTGGGGCTGTTTTGCATTAGATATATGGAGAAGGAAATGGCAACCCACTCCAGTATTCTTGCCTGGAGAATCCCATGGACGGAGGAGCCTGGTGGGCTGCAGTCCGTGGAGTCGCAGTCGGACACGATTGAGCAACGTCACTCACTCTACGTTAGGCATCAGTCGGTTCTGATTTCTGTGTTAGTCTTTGACGCTTAGCGCACATTTCTAACAGTTTAAAACCTTGCCAGGAACCCGAAGGGATTCTTTAAAGAACTGCTCTCCATCCCCTAATCTTTGATAATGGGAAAGTAATCATTGAAGGACGCTGATGTACATATTCATTCAAAGAAAACTTAGTACTTAAAAGGTATCCAGAGTAATTCCACGGTTATGCTAGAAGAAAGACAAAAGTGACTCAATCCGGAAGCCAGAGCTGGGCATTTTGGATCGTGTTCTTGTTTTTGGTGTGTTGGCATCTCCCAGCATAAAAGGATGCGTGCTCTGTTTAGAGACTGCAGTGCATTTTCCCCACTAAAATAATGTCGAGAGAGATTGGCCTCCAGGCAGGACTGGAGGTCTGCCTTGGCCCATCACCTCACTGTATTCCCATGAGAAAAGTGTCTGCAGACCTCCGAAACAGAACAGGGGCGCATGGCCCTTGCTGCCTGACCCCTCCTTCCGTAGCATGATGGGGGGCCCTCTGTGGCCTGCGCTCCAGGCCACTCTCTGCAGGCAGGTTCCCCTTCCAGCCCTGGGCTCCCCGCTCCAGGCCACTCTCTGCAGGCAGGCTCCCCTTCCAGCACTGGGCTCCCCATTCCAGGCCGCTCTCTGCAGGCAGGCTCCCCTTCCAGCCTGGGGTCCCCGCTCCAGGCCGCTGTCTACTGGCTCTCCTTCCAGCCCTGGGCTCCCTGCTCCAGGCTGCTCTCTGCAGGCTCTCCTTCCAGCCCTGGGCTCCCTGCTCCAGGCCCTGTCTGCAGGCTCTCCTTCCAGCCCTGGGCTCCCCTCTCCAGGCTGCTGTCTGCAGGCAGGCTCCCCTTCCAGCCCTGGGGTCCCTGCTCCAGGCTGCTGTCTGCAGGCTCTCCTTCCAGCCCTGGGCTCCCTGCTCCAGGCTGCTCTCTGCAGACTCTCCTTCCAGCCTGGGCTCCCCGCTCCAGGCCACTCTCTGCAGGCAGGCTCCCCTTCCAGCCCTGGGCTCCCTGCTCCAGGCCCTGTCTGCAGGCTCTCCTTCCAGCCCTGGGCTCCCCTCTCCAGGCCGCTGTCTGCAGGCAGGCTCCCCTTCCAGCCCTGGGCTCCCTGCTCCAGGCCGCTGTCTGCAGGCTCTCCTTCCAGCCCTGGGCTCCCCCCTCCAGGCCACTCTCTGCAGGCAGGCTCCCCTTCCAGCCCTGGGCTCCCCGCTCCAGGCCGCTCTCTGCAGGCAGGTTCCCCTTCCAGCCCTGGGCTCCCCGCTCCAGGCCGCTCTCTGCAGGCTCCCCTTCCAGCCCTGGGCTCCCCGCTCCAGGCCGCTCTCTGCGGGCAGGCTCCCCTTCCAGCCCTGGGCTCCCTGCTCCAGGCCGCTGTCTGCAGGCTCCCCTTCTAGCCCTGGGCTCCCCGCTCCAGGCCGCTCTCTGCGGGCAGGCTCCCCTTCCAGCCCTGGGCTCCCTGCTCCAGGCCGCTGTCTGCAGGCTCCCCTTCTAGCCCTGGGCTCCCCGCTCCAGGCCGCTCTCTGCAGGCTCCCCTTCTAGCCCTGGGCTCCCACTCCTGGTGGAGGAAGGCACTGTGTACTCAAAGCTCAAAGAGTATGTGGAGCCTGGGGAGTCTGCTAACCCCCTGAGGTTAGCAGCTTTTCCAGCTAAAGTCCTCAAACTCACTGTGTCCAGGTGACACCAGGGAGATTATAGAACAGACTTCGATGTCTTCATCTCTGAGATTCTGATTCTGTACATTTGGGGTGGAGAGCTTAGGAATTAGTAACTTTTAAAAACTCTCCTAGTGATTCTAGAAATTGCTGTTATCTGCATTTACTGAATTGGGAAAATAAGGTAGATTAAATAATTAAAATTAAATTACCTACCTGTGAATGGCAGAATCAGGAGCCACAACCAGCTCTTCTGAACCTGGGTGCTGACTGTGATCTCAGAGGGTCACATTAAGATTTCAAGATTTACCAAATCTGTTCTCAAAGTCCAGCTTTCCAGAAAAACAAACAAAACAGCAACAAAAAAGGTCCAGTTTTCAAAAATTATTCTATATTGATAGATGAGCTTGTTTTTACATAGACATATCTTGCTTTTCTAGTTTATAGTTTTTTTTTTTTAATTATGTCATATATTTGTAGTCAGATGAAGAGGAGAATAAACATCTCTTAAAACCCTGCCTCACAGCTGTATGGCCCAGCGTGCTCCAGCCACTGTTAGGAATGTAAATGTTAGCCTGCTCAGCCTGTATATATGGTGTCCAACTCTTTTCTCTTCATCACTCCCTTTTCTTGCACTGTCAACAGTCTGAGTTATAAAAAGAAGCTTCTATGAAGGTTTGAAAACTGGGGAATAAGAGTACCACTCAAGTGCACTAACTGGGAAAACCGCACCCTCAGGAGAGGGAAGTGACTTAGGGAGAGGAGAGCCTTGGGAGAGAGGATGCTGGGAGAATCTCACGGGAGGATGAGCCGTGGATCAAGCTAGAGTGAAAAGTTCCGTCTGGAATGCTGGCTTTCCAGGGATGAGGAGGAACTCACTTAAGCTGCTCAGCTCAGCATCATGGAGCCGTTGTGCCTGATGCTCTGAGCAGTGATATCTACTTCCTCTCTCTTTGCAGATTGTTTTCCCTGCTTTTATATTCAAATATATTTTTATTTCATTTATCCGTAGATGTGAAGTGAAAGTGTTGGTCACTCAGTCGTGTCCAACTCTTTGTGGCCCAGTGCACTGTAGGCCCCCAGGCTCCCCTGTCCGTGGAATTCTCTAGATGAGGATCCTGGTGTGGGTGGGCACCTCACCATCCGAGCCCCAGGGACGCCCTCATCCCTAGACACCTGTGTGTATGCCTCCGCTCTCTATCTGCACGTGTTGAATGTGACTCTCTGTTCTGTGTGGGGTTTATTTTGGTTTGTGCTTCACTCTTTCTTGCGGAGAATTAACCAGCCATTTCAATGTCAGCGCCGCCTACTGAATAAGGTCTTCTCTCAACTTTCTTTCACCACCCCCTCCTTCTCTTGTAAGAGGCAGTTTAAGGTTTATACTTTATTTTGCCTTTCTTAAAAGAATTGATTGGTGCTTTATTGATCTCCCTAGTTTCTGGAAAGGTGAAAATTGTTGGGAAAAAAATGTTCTTTGTTGTACATATCTGAGGACAACCATCCACCTTCCCCTTTCTTTCTGTCATGCTACCTTGTTGATTAAAACAGGATAACTGTTATTGACATTTTTACAAGTGCCCTGGAAAATGCATTTCTACTGGTTATTTCCTGTCTCAGGACTTGTATGTAACACAGTGTGAGATTTTCTAGCCTTGCCACCTGCCAGAATGCACTGAAATATGAGAGGTGTCTGGCATCGCCAAAGAATCTGAGCAGCTTGGAGCCGAGGCGTCGTCTGTGTGTGCCTTGCGCGTCCTCCGAGGAGGGCGGGCTCACACCCTGCTTGGAGAGTCCGGCCACAGTCTCGGCCCCTGTCTTCCTCAGGGGACAGTGTATCCACAGGCACCGTGGATGGTTTGCAGCAGTTACGGGTGGTGAGCCCCACAGGAGCGGCTCCGCTCTCACATTTGCAGAGCTCCATCCTCTGTGGGGGAGGAGCATCTCCCTGTTCCTTGGCTTAGAAGAGACCGTCTTCAGGTCTCTTAAATCTTTTAAAATGAGATGAGTGGATGGCTGGGCAGGTTGTAAATGGGTAGAAATGATAACTTCTAAACCTTTCTTTCTGAATGTTTTAGTAAATCATGATTTTAGTTCTGTTGGAACCATTGATTAAATACTCGCATTTTCCAGCCTGAGATCAGAAGCTGGAAAGTCTCCTTAAGTGATCTCCCTAAGTTGATAACCTTTTGTTGTATTAAGTCAAAAGCGACCCTCCTCCTTCCCCTCAAGCCGGTGTCCGTCTGCAGCGATGCGCAGCAGAGCGGAGGCAGAGAATGCAGCTGCGCCGGCGCAGGCTTGGGGGCCGGGCCCGCGGGGCCGAGGGCACTGCCGCCGCTCGCTGCCCGCTGTCCCAGAGCAGGCCCTGCGTCCTCCGACGCCAGTGCCCCCCCCAGTGGCCAGGCGGCAGTGAGAGTGTCACCCAAGAGAGGCCCCGTCAGGCTCCCGTAGACTGATAGTTGTCAAGCATGTAGAGTGGCATCTGGCACGTGGTGAGCACGAAGTTTTAACAAGGTTCTCAACTGTGATCGTTCAGTCATCAGCAGTTTCACTGTTACTAATGCTGAAATAAAAATATTAGCACTTTCTTTTTAATTGGAGAAAGTTGAAGTTTATTGCCACAGTAAATTTTGATGTAACTTTGATGTGTATTCCTTATATAGTTTATTGCTGATTTCTCAGGTTGCTCCAACACGACGTACCTAAGGCTGCCTCTGTCCCCAGCATTTGCACTGAGTGCTTTCTGTGAGCTTGATTTAGCTCTCAGGGCAGCGCAAGGAGAGGAGGCGGTGCCCGGGCCCCTTGTGTAGAAGAGGAAGGGGCACCACTCCCTGGGGGTGGTGGGAAACCTTCCGGGTCACACAGCCAGGGAGTGGTGATGCTCGGAGGCGCGCCGGGGGAGTCTGACTCCAGACGCCTGCTCACTGCCTTGTACTGCCCTCTGTCTGGGACAGTGCGGACAACGCTGGGCAGTACCCGGCTTGCTCTCTTCCTTTCTGCTCAGTAATAGTGGGATACTCATGGAAGGACGCATCACCCATTGGTGAGGAAAGATCATGAAAAGCGAAAGTGGCGTTGCTAGTATAACTGCTGTTTGCGTGCGAGAGGGAGTGTTTTGCGATCAGTGTCCTGTGCCTTTAAATATAGCCGTGCGTCTTTATGCTGCCTGGCTACTTCAGAGGGGTTGTGAGCGGAGATGACTTTATCCCTGCAAAGCATTCTGCACAGCCCTGGCGCACAGCAAGTGCCCAGCAAGTGTCAGCTGCAGGTACTGTTACTGTTGCTGCGCTTGGCCCTTGACCGCTGAAGGGACTCTTCCCAAGTCTCACCTGGTTCCCTGAATTTCCAGAGGGAAATGACAGCCTCAATCCCTTAAGCTGGTTCCTGCTGGAGCCAGACCATGCCTCCAGGCTAGCCTTCTCTGAGCCTGCCGACATCACTTGTAGCCAGATCTTGTTGCCCAGCCTTTCCTCAGTCCCTGGAGAAGTTTCATGAGCCCTGCTTAGTCTAGAAACTTGGTGTTGGTTTTTCCTTTGAGATAAGTTCTACAGTGGATTTTCCTGGTACAGCTTGGGAACATCCACGCAGTGATTGAGCCTCAACAGTGATCTGTTCTACAAAGACGGTGTGACACTCCCCCAGCACAGTGATGACGCAGTTTCAGGTTTATAAGCTTTCTTCCCCATGCCCCCGCTTTTTGAGGTCTGTATTTTATTAGCGTGTTAATGAATATAAAAAGAGGTCTTTCAAACTTTGTTTACTCTCCGAGAGTGTATGCTGTGACTACTTGCGGGCAACTGGTTTTCCTGCATACATACTCAAGTTAGAATCACAGTTTCCCTACTTTGAAAAACAGTTTTCTTGGAAATAAAATGTCTAGACAGACTTTGAAACTGAAAAACTGCTGCTTTGCCTCAGGTATTTTTGCTTGAAAACTGATCCTTTCATGAATATTTGATTTTTAAAAACTTGCCCAAGATGAATGCCATTTTATTAGTCTTTTAGTCCTTGTGAAAATGATGCAGTTTTAGTTTTTAGAGAAAGTAAAAACTTTTTTCCTGTAAGTGTAAATTAATTTGTATGACTTTAATCTCCAATTCTGCACAGTTTGTTAAAGTTAAGTCTCGATGGCAGAGTCCTGAGTGTCTCCCTTCCCATTTTTCTGGGTCTTCGTCAGTCTGCTAAAGACCTCGCACGGTCGTTACTCCAGGACAAATGTTTTGCAGGAATTTTCACAACACCTGCTTATCAGTGTTTTTTTAAGGATGGTCTAGATCCCATGGACGGAGGAGCCTGGTAGGCTGCTGTCCATGGGGTCGCTAAGAGTCAGACACGACTGAGCGACTTCACTTTCACTTTTCCTTTCATGCATTGGAGAAGAAAATGGCAACCTACTCCAGTACTCTTGCCTGGAAAATCCCATGGATGGAGGAGCCTGGTGGGCTGCAGTCCATGGGGTCGCACAGAGTCAGACACGACTGAAGCGACTTAGCAGCAGCAGCAGTGAGCTAAAATGGCCAGATGCCAAGGATAATAGTGATAAGTGCTTTTGGGGTTTAATTAAGAGGCTGTCTAGTTTGTGAATTTGAATCAGAACTCTTAGGACTTTGATGTATGGTTGTGGACATATAATTTAGGACTATCCTGACTCCTTAGTTACAAAGCTGTGATGCCAATAAAATAAATTTGGGAATAAGAAGTTAAAAGAGAATATTGTTTAACTTGTAACTGTTATGAAAATAACCACTGTTTATTTGATGGATGATGCTGATATAAATAATAATATATTAAGGTCTTTCTCTGCTCCAGACCCTGGGCTAAGTCCTTACTATGCTGCCTCTTTTTATCTTTTTTTTGAGGTCAGTTTTGCTGGCATCAGCAGCTAGTAAATTGCAGAAGTAGGCTACAGATCTTGGGCTGTCTGATTCCCAGCCCAGACGGGGGCCTTCTCATCTCTCCAGTCTCTGCGAGAGCGCAGCCTGCCCTAGGAGCTGGGCTGTTGCGGTGCTGTGACTGGAGGAGAGGAGGCACGCGGTAGCTCTACCGTACAGACGAGGAGGCCCGGCACTCAGGAAGAATAAGAGAGTGTTCCAGGGTTTCAGAATTGGCATAACTGCTATCCTTCTGTACACACTGAATACAGGGCTTTCTAATGTGCTATCTTCATGCTATTTAGGGACTATGAGATTGTTTGAAATTTCATTAGGAATCTTTATCATATTACTTCAGCTTGCTATGTGTGTTATGTGGTCCTGTGATGACTCAGAATCCCTAAATGACGTTTTTCTCTTCCTTCAAAAAAAATTTTTAGCAGTACCACTGCAAAATACCAGTGTAAAATGTCATAAAACAGGTTATTCCAGCCAAGAGTCTGAGGTGAGGACAGATTTAAATTGTTCAGTCACATTAAACTCAAATCAGTGTTGGGAATGCTGGCAGCTGTTCAGAAAAGATGTCTCTGTAGCACATTAAAAAAGCTTTATGCCCTAGTAAGGCTGACCAAGGCTTCCCTGGTGGCTCAGACGGTAAGGAACCCACCTGCAATGCGGGAGACCTGGGTATGGTCCCTCGGTTGGGAAGATCCCCTGGAGAACGGAATGGCTACCCACTCCAGTATTCTGGCCTGGAAAATTCCACGGACTGTATATAGCCCATAGGATCACAAAGAGTCAGCACAGCTGAGCCACTTTCACTTTCAACGTTGATCAAGAACCTCGGCATATTCACATCTGTGGTCACATTTTAAAAAAAAAGGGTAAATGTGTCTATACAGTAAGTGTGCATTGCTTAACTTTTCCAAAGATTTTATTTATCCATTTTATTTATCATAAACATTGCCTGGTTTAGAAAATGTAAAACTTATTAAATAGTTATAATTTTAAATGTTCAAGGACTTGAAGCATTCAAGGCATTGTTACTTGAATTGGGTGCAAGAAAGTGTATACTGATTGCTGCAGCTGACTTGTCATTTTTAGTGTTTTCCTTTTTTCTTGAGCAAGAAGAATAGCTTCTGTAATGTGAATTTAAATGATACATCAAGCCAATAAATGTGGCTGGCTTAGCAAGTGATAAGCATAACTAATTTGATTTAAATGTCTCTTATATAAAAATCATGAACCAATACATTGAAGATTAAAAATGTTAATGCAATTAACAAAAATTAGCATTCAGTGAAGAAGCACATTTCGGTTTTAAGATGGATGATACATCATTCAGTGGCCAGATAAGGACCAAATTCAGGTATACTTTATTCAGTTGATGGATTTATTAAAAGTAAGTGAAAATGAAACACTTTATTTGAAGAAACTTTGACAAACTGGTATGTAACATGTGGACAAAAGATAGCCCGTGTCCCTAGGAACCGTGGAGGAAACCGAGGCTTGAGTGACTTGCCAGGGACTCTCAGCACGTCAGCTGAGCGCCTGGGGAAGGCGGTGTCGTCGGGGAGTGGGCAGGCTCCGCACGGAGACTGAATGGGAGTGGACGGGCCTGAGGTCACTTTAAGATTCAGATACGGGAGCATTCGTGGTTGGGGACAGGGACGTCGCGGGTGTGCAGTGGGGTCAGGATTCGCTCTCAGCGTCCCCGTGGCATCTTGCTCTCTGCTCACTTATAGGTGGACGGCAAGCACTCCAGCGAGGCCGCCTTGATCCTCCACAGGAAGGGGTTTGACTGCCGCTTCTCTAGCAGAGACCCCGGGCTGCTGTGTTCCACAACCCAGGGAAAGGTGAGCCGAGAGCCTGTTCTCCCTGTTGATTTGGTGTGCTTTGAAAGGCTTACTTTCTGCAGATAATCCTGAGAAGGAGCGGTCTCATTGCCTCTCTGTGGACTCCTCACCCCAGCTTCCGGTTTGCTCGTTCTCCCTTCTTAAGGGAGCCCTGTCCCAGTGCCCAGTCTCCCCTCCTTGTTGACAGCAGACTGCCCCGGCAGGCAGGTCGTGCTTGGAGACGGGGCCTCGCCGAGTCTTAGCCTTTCTGCTTCCCACCCGCAACGCGGCTTCTGCCTACCCCTCTATTCCCACCTCTCTCAGACGCTCGGGTGTGACCCAGTTCAGCGATGGCAACCCCAGCTCCTGCGGGGGCCAGGTGACTGCAGGTGGCTCAGTCAGTAAAGAGCCCGCCTGCAGTGCAGGGGACCCGGCTCTGATCCCTGGGTGGGGAAGACCCCTGGAGGAGCGCATGGCAACCCCCTCCAGAATGCTTGCCTGGAAAATTCCATGGACAGAGGAGCCCGACAGGCTATAGTCTGTGGGGTCACAAAGAGTCGGACACGACTGAGTGACTGGCACACACACAAAGCGGGTGCAGGCTTGCAGCAGGGGTGGTGGGGACGAGAGACTGGCCGACGGGGTGACTCGGCGGAGGCCCTGGGGGCAGCTGGACTCCGCCCCCGCCCGTTGTCTCCCACGGCCGGATCTTCTGATTAAGCGGGTGTGCGTGAGTCCACCCTGTGCAGCCCAGTGGGTCCTCAGGCTGAGTGCTGACCGCCAGCTGCACCTTCTGATTTCTCTTCAAGCTGGCCTTGCTGGCGGTCCTCATCAGCCACTCTCGGAGGGAAGGGAACCTCCAGCCTTACGCCTCTGGCTCTGACAGGCTGGGGCTGTCTGCAGCATGCTGGCAGACCTCCCACACCAAGTCAGCTAGCCGACCCACTCTTGAAGACCTCTTAGACGGCGTGTCAGACAGACTCAAGGCAGTCCGTTCTGCCCTACGCAGTTGTCATGAGCATAGCCGAGGCTGCAGAAAGAGGGGAGAGTGAGGCGGTGGGGAGGCCGGAAGCTGCTTGGGGCGACAGGTGTCCATTCCTCCTGCCCACGCTGCATGTCATTGGCGCTCGGAGGAGCACTGATCTTTGTTGCTGGTTTCACTGCTCTTACTCTCTCCCTGCTCAGTGACGATCTGAGACATTTGAGTGTGAGCATTTGCACTCAAACACTAAGGTGTTGAGTCTTAAGGGGGTCATATGATCCAGAGAGACACACTAGAAGAGCCTGCCAGAAGTGAGAGTAGGTTTTTCCCAACGACCTTCCTACCCTGTCAGTGGCTTGCTTACATGAGGGCCTTCCTGGGGGGCCTGGGGCCTGTCTCCCGGCTTTTCTGGCTCAGGAAGATGGTGGAGAAGCACCCCTGTTGGGGTAAATGCTGACTGAAAGAGGGAGTGGCTGTGTTTCACGCTCTTGGTCTGTGTAGCCCTTCTTTCATTGAGAAGGGCCCTCGCATGCGATGCATTGTTAAGCAGCTGAGAGGGGCCCGGAAGACAGCGCTCCTGTTCCTGGGCTCCGGTCTCCTGCCAGAGTTCGTCTCGGTGCTCAGGTGTGTGGAGGTGGACTCAGTCTCCTCCCCTCCCCTGTTTTTTCACCCCTGCTTTTTCACTAAACGACAGTATTCCAAACATAGTTCTCACTGTGTCTCACGCTGAGTGTATAGGTGCGCACTTATCTTGCTTCAGAGCTATCCTGACCATGTACTTGTTTATCATTTACTTTTAGATACTGGTCCAGAAACTTTTTAGCACGTTCACTGTTGTGAGCATCATACCTTCGTCATTATCCTTGATGCATTCTCCTCCAGACGCCCGAAATATAAGTGAAATCAACTTGAGTCCCATGGAGATCAGCGCATTCCGAATCCGCCTGAGGTGAACCTGGCTTTCAGACGTGGATTTTCCAATCCGCCTCCAGCATTGGCTTTCACGTACTTCTGGGTTTTACGTGCAATGGAGAAGCACATTATTTCAGCTTCTGGCTACTGTGAGGACATGAATTCTGTGATTCTTTTTCTTAAACCAGTACAGTAGGAGAGAAAAAAAGCCATGCTACAAACTAGTTTTTTTTTAAGTTCCTCCCATGAACTACTATCATCGGTATGAACTGACGCAGCAAGCGAAGCAATGTCTAGAGGCGGCCCCTCAGCAGATTGCGCCTCAGGTTAAATGCTGACTAATTATATCTGCGTTGGGGGCTGTGAAGAGACTGTCCTAAGTATTCCTGTTGCTGACCCTTTGTTAGTTTTACAAAGATACCCGTTTTTACCAAAATGGAATAAAACGCTGGTGGGTGATAGCTAATGGCCAAAATGGTTGCGGTCGTTCATACGTGTCAGAACTATATGTGCTGGAACATGTGGGAAAGTGCAATCCATCACCCTGATAATATACAGTGTTGCTCTTACATGCTTTTCTACCACCTGACCCCTCCCTTCCTGTCCTTTGTGAGTATTTCCAGAAGTACCAGATTTTGAATCATTCAGTAGTAGACAAAGAGGCATATTTTCGTTACTTGACAATGTGGGGTAGGTGCAATTTAATCCATTGTCACTGAGCTAGGAGAAGCAATTCTACAGGTACCGTGACCTCTTCTGGGTACCACAAGGTGTCTTTTTACACAGCTCATTTGAATACAGATGTTCTGAGAAGGGGTTTTCTATTTTAAAATTATCATATCAGAATAAATGTGCCTTATTTTTTTATAAGTCTTGTTAAATCTTCTGGTGTCCATATTACTGTTGGGGGAAGGTGGGGAGTGGCTGGGGGAGGGGCGGGTACTTTCTATGACACATAAATTGTATAATTTTTGCCTGACAATGCTGGCCACGTTCTGATCTGTTTCATTAAATTTGTGGTGATGTTACTCTAAACATTTTGACTATTTGAATGTACTGAGATGTTAGAAAACAAAACAAGGAAGAAAAATATTGTTAATTAAAATATGCTGCTGCCAAGGAGACTGCAGCTTGAAGCTAGGATTTTGTAACAAGCAGAATCCGCATACTGTTTTCATTTCACAAAAGCTCACCATTTTGAAGAGAGAATGCTTTAAAATAGACCATTTTGAAACCCACTTATGTGTAACTCATCATAATTTATCATATTAAAGAATATGTTTGTTCAGTGAATTTCCAACTTTTGTACGTGCTAACCTCAAAATGAAGTTCTAAACCTATGTGCCATCACAGTACTTTTGATAAAATTTATTTGGGATCATTGTTAACTTGACATTAAAATAAAACCGACATTTAGAGTATTCCATTTTAGCATAGAAAGGATTCCTGACTATGTGCGCTGCTGGAAATTCTGTGTTAACTGATAGACTTAGTGTTTTCTGACTTTAAACTTCCGTCTCACCTCCTGCCATTCCAACATCTTCATACAGAAATAAAAACGTCGTCTGTTTTATGTCGCCTGAGTATCATCTGTGTTTTCAGTCAAGATGCAGCTCCTTAGATCACTGTTCCATTAAGTTCATAAACTCCTTTCGCCTTTAATAATTAAGGAAATAATACTAGTGTTGATGAAGATATTACAAGAGAGCAGTTTCTTGCAATAACCATGTACTGTAAGTGTCCTTCCTTGTTCTGGGGGGATAAACAACTAAAACAAAAAACGAACTTACTTTCTGTGAACATCTGCAGACGCTAGGATGGCCAGACACAAATCCCAGGAATAAGATCAGTATTTCCATCGCATCTTAAGTGTAAAACCTTCCTATAGGAGTTCACTGTGTTCTCGGGTGCAAGTGGCTGTACTTAATCGTTCTGGAATCTCTGATCAGTTGAAATAAAAAATCTCGATGCAATAACAGTGGTCTTGCCACTCCAGGCTGTTTGAGACGGGTCTGTCCTGCGCTCCGTCGGGGTCTTCTACAGTGTGTGTGGTCACCGGCTGCTCACAGGTAAAGCAGAAATTCCCTTTCACCAGCAAGTTTCTGCTTTTTATTTTTAGAATAAATCATCAGGGAAATGAAGAGAGGATGCTTTTGCTTTGGGTTGTGGTCAAGAACTGATTAAATGATCTAGTGTCCCTGGCGCACACTAATCGTACACTTCAGTGGCGATCTCAGTGGCATATTCGTTTGCTTAGGTTTTATTACGTTCATTATCACAGATGTTCAGTTGACCAAGTAGTTGATGACTTTCTCTTTTTTTTTTAAAATGTAATTTGGGGTTATAACTGCAGTGTTTGAGAACTCAGCATCTTTGTTTTCTGCAAATACTGATTAAAACAAAATGCTGTAAAACATGTTGTAAAACATTGTAATTACCTTCCACGTCTTTGTTGTATTTGTGCTGAAAGGTTTTCACATTCCTTTGTTTGGAAGAAAATCTTTGCTTTTATTTTGATTATGTTGCTTTCCTTGAAATCAATAGGTTTTGATATTTTCTCGGAAGATTTTATATCTCTTTGGGAATATGTAATATAAGATATCTAATAAAAGATAAATCTTACCATGTGCATGGTCCTCTAGAGTAGTTCTTAAATCCGATTTTGTAAACAAGGTATATTAACTGTTTCGGTGGGTAGAGTGGAGGAGTAAGGGCTTGTTTTGTCTTCTGTCATGAGTGAACTGCTCCTTCTTTGGTCCATTTCTGTTGGGTTGGCCAAAAAGTTTATTCAGTTTTTTCCTCTACGATGGATGGTTCTAGTAGCACTTTATCTAGGTGTCTTTATCTTCAGAACAGTTTTGTTAGATTGTGTTGTGACTATTGTCATATCAGCGTGTATTTTTTAAAAAATCAGTTGGCCATTTCAGTAATGAAGATGGAAGAAAAAGCAACATTTTGGACATATTATGCTTTACTCAAGAAAGGTAAAAATACAACTGAAACACACACAGAATATCTGTGCAGTGTATGAAGAAGGTGTTGGGACTGATCCAGCTTTTCAAAGTGGTTTGCGAAGTTTCATGCTGCTGTTCCTTGCTGGACAGTATTGCACAGCCATGTACACCAGTTGATGCTGATCGCAGTCAAAGGGAGGCGTTGAGAGCAATCAGCGTATGCCACAGGGAGGTCGCTGCAGCTCTCAGCATGCCCAAACCAAGCGCTGAGAACCGCTTGCGCCAGCCTTGGTTATGTCAGTTGCTGTGATGTGTGAGTTCCTCGTAAATGAAGAGAAAAACCTTCTTGACCATCTTTCCACGTGCAGTTCTCCAGTGGAAGGTAATGAAAATGTTCTGTTTTTAAAACAAATCGTATCGGTGATGAAAAATAGATACTGTACAGTGATGTGGGAGGGAAGAGATTGTGAGGCAAGCAAAACGAACCACCACCAATCACACCAAAGGCCAGTCTTCATCCAAAGAAGGCGAAGTTTCATATGTGGTGGGATTGGAAGGGAGACCACCACCAATCACACCAAAGGCCAGTCTTCATCCAAAGAAGGCGATGTTTCATATGTGGTGGGATTGGAAGGGAGTCCTCTTTATGAGCTCTTGCTGGAAAATGATTAATTCCAACAGGCACTGCGTCCAGTTAGACCAGCTGAAAGCAACACTCAAGGAAAAGCATCCAGAACTGGTCAGCAGAAAAGGCATCATCTCCTCCCAGGCTTGCATGAGACCATATGTTTCTCTGATGACCAGACAAAAATTGTTACAGCTTGGCTGGGAAGTTCTGATTCATCCAGCTATTTCTCCAGACCTTTGGATTTCCATTTATCTTTGTCTTTACAGAATTCTCCTAATGGAAAAAATTTCAGTTCCCTGGAAGACCATAAACACACTTGAAACAGTTCTTTGCTCAAAAAGATAAAAGGTTTTTGGGAAGATGAGATTATGAAGTTGCCTGGAAAATGGCAGAACGTAGTAGGGGAAAAAGGCGGTGAATATGTTGTTCAATAAAGTTCTTGGTGAAAATGAAAAATGTGTCTCTCACTTGTACTTTAAAACCGAAGGAACTTTTTGGCCAACCTAATAGCAGGCAAATGGCAGGCAGGGGTGGTAGTGAATTTCATGTCTGGGTTTGGGGTCAGCTATGAGTTTGGGTTCAGAAGCCTTACCAGCAACACTGTGCCTGTGGAATCTTCTGGTCCAGTAAGGAGGGGGAGGTTGTGGTCACAGTGCAGTATTCCAGGATAAGATGAGAGTAAGCCGAGATGTGAAACAGACGGTCCGTGTGAGCAGATGTGGAAGGTAAGGTGTGTTGGAAGGGTGGGGGTCTGAAGACACCCTCCAGCCTGCCCGCCAGGCCAGCACGCAGCTTAGTGGCTTTAGAGGAATTTCCTCAAAGCCAGGAGTTGGGGGAGGGAAAGGGAGACATATTCCAGAGATACGTATGTGTTAGCCAGGCAAAGAATACTCGCTAACTAGGAAGTTTATGCTTGTTTTGGGTGACTTACAACGTGAAGAGACTAATCAATTTATAATATACACTGAGCTGTAAAACCCTAGAGAAATATGAATAAAAATACTAATTTCATAATCAGATGATGAAAATTTTTTGGCTCCATATTATTTGATTATCAACATGCCAGAACCGTTTGAAAGTTAAAACGGGTAAGGAAAAATTTAGTTTAGATGGGCATACACTTAAGTTGCTCCTACGAAGCTGTGATGTGAAGCCAACTAAGGGCGATTGTGGCTGTAAATGGTCCCAGGGGCGGCTGAAGAGCTGCTGGAGTGAATGAGGCCCCTGCAATGTCCATTGGCCTGAGCAAAAATAAGTGACTTACTGTCCCCAGTAGCAACACCTAGGGCAGATGGAACTCCAAGTACAGCTGTACCCACCTATAGGGTGATGTCATCCAGGATGTGGTTTCTTCTCTTTTTTGTGTCCCTCTGAGTTCTCGGGCAGGGGCTGCACATGGAGTGGCAAGATGGCTCCCAGCAGAGACAGACCTGCACCCAGCCGGCTTCGTAACCTCACTGGTGAGAGCATCTTCATTCGGATTTTCAGCAAATGTCCCGGCATTGACAGTACTGGCGGTCATCTTGTTCATATCCTGGTGAGGATGACTAGGGGTAGAGTTAGGCTCAACTGAGTCACATGGGAAAAACACATGAGAAGTAGCCTGCCCCTTACCCCCTACCCCATAGAAACAAGAGAAAAGGGAGTTGCATGCTAGGGTACTTTGGATCCTAAGGAAGCAAGAGTAAGAAATAACGCAGCTGAGAAGAAGCAAACTTGCAGAGTTTAAGGTGCAGAAAGCACATTTGGCTTTAATCTCAGGAAAGGCTCCATGGAAGTAGTGCCTAAAAGATACATTCGACCTCAGCAGGTAGAAATAGTATGCATGTTCTCCGTAAAAACCAGAATAAGGGAAGACGCAACAGCAAGCCTGAAGAACTGGGAATGGTTCCTTCTGTTTGGGGCAGCGCTGTCCAGTAAAGCGTTTCTGTGATGATGGCAAGGTTCTTTCTACGTGTGCCGTCCAGTATGGCGGCCACTAGCCACGTGTGGTCCACCAACATTTAGATGAGCTGCGTGTAAGTGAGGAACTGAATAGCTCATTCTAGTTGAATAGCAACGTGCATCTACAGTATTAACGCTGGTCTGCAGCACGTGGCATGTGTAAGATACCGGTAGGAAAAACAACTAGAGATCCACGCTGTTGGCGTTTTTCGTTGATTGGGCACCTTGGGCTACAGTCCTGCCATGCAGTGAGGCCCTCAAACCGGGAGCATGGGCACACCTGGGAACTTGTCAGGATGCAGAGTCTCAGGCCCACCCCCAGGCCCGATGAATCACAGACTCCGTTTCCACAAGACCCCTCCCCAGAGGGTTAGCATGCATTAAAGCACTGGCCTAGAACATTTTTCAAGAAGGAAAATCTCACGCCTTTCAGAAGGTCTGTTACCAAAAAGGTAGGAAGTGTTGGCAAGGGAGTGGAGAGAAGGGCAGCTTCACACGCTGCCACTGCTGCCCTTCGGGCTTTGCCCTTGTCCCTTCTGCCCCAGTGTTCCTGCCTTCACGCCTTCCTGTAGCAGGCTCCTTGTTGTTCTGCTCCGATCCACTGCCACTTTCTCAAGGATCCCCCTGGAACAGCCAGTTCATACTAGTTCCCCTTCTTCCTCACTGAGTATCTATTACCCCGCTTCTCGTCTTAACAGAGCCAAGTGTGGAATGTCAGTTAGCCTTCCCCAGTGGAATGTAAGCGCTACTGAGGGCAGGGACCCCAGCTGTTTGTTCAACTTTGTATTTCCACACTGGAACAGCAGGTGTTCAGAAAATGTGTGTTCAATAAATTAGTGAAAATGTTTATCACCATTGAATGTTGAGAGACAATTGCAGTTTTCAGAACAGAAGACTGAGAAGTCCTTTACGTCTTAATTGTATCAAAAAATATTTGTTCATGGTATTTTCCTGCTCAAGAAACCCTCAATAAGTTCCCATTACCCGAAATTAGCATAAATGCTTCAAGCTGCATTCCTAATTCCCTCAAGGATGTGACCTTATGGAAGGTATTATGCTTGCTTCACAACCAGCCACTGGCCCTCTGGCTTCTTTGCTAATGAAATCCGGATTTTCTTTACGTATCAGAGCCTCAGGAGGTGGGTTGTAATTGGTCTAAATCAGTCACGATTTCTTTCTATAGCCTTGATGACTGATTTAAGAATTAGCTTGTGACACAGTTTTGGCCAGCGAACTGTCAGGAGGAGTCAGTTGGGGACTTGCAGGGAGGGTTCCCCCATCTTCAAAAGGGGAGAGCGCCTCATCCTCATGCAGCCATGTTCAAAGGCAGTTTTGGGGAGTGTTGATGCTGGAGCGGTGCAGCCATTTTGCAGCCCTGCAGAGAGAAGCCTGAGGACCCAATAAAAAGGAGCAGAGCCTGGTGGGTCCCTGTCGGTGCTGAGCTGCTGCGTGAGCCGACTCCCACCTTTTCATTACATGAAGTCGTGACACGGCAGTATTTCAGCCCCTCGGAGTTCAGTGTTAGGTCACAAAGAACCGAAGGCGTCTAAACGGCTGCTCTTCACGGCTGCCTCGGCACCCCACACCGTCTAGAGTGGTGCGCGTGTGCCCACCTGGCTCGGGTTCTCAGGGCGGTTTCTCAGAACACAGCCTCTTACTCTGTCCCTATTGCTCCCGCCGCCTTGCACATTTGCTCAAAATATTTAATGAAACTGTTCTGAAGGATATTGCGTAGGCACTTTTTTCAAGTATAAGATGGAAAGATAACAAAGGCAAGATGAACGCAGGATGTCTGTCCCAGCAACATGCCGAGGGGCGCAGAGCCCCTCTGGCCCAGCCCTGAGCGCCAGCCCAGCGGGCTCGGCCTCTGCGGGGGGAGGTGAGCTGACGGGTGGGCATGGGCGGCCCCGGGGGCGGGGCAGGCGCGGGGCCGGGCCTCTGTGAAGCGCTCAGCTACCTCTTCGCTGCTATAAGAGTTTTTCCAGGAGATTTCTCTCTTTGGAGGACTGTGAGTTTCTGAATCTCCAAACCAGGTGAAGAAAGGCAGTTGTGACTGTGCGGTTTTAAGCACCGATTTTAAGGGTCTCCGTGGAGCCGAGCGTTCTTGGCCCCCATGCCCTGTGTAGCTGGCCCCCATGCCCTGTGTAGCTTTCCAAATCTTGAGTCATCAGTGTAGTCTTGGAGCTCATTTTCTGATCCCAAATCTAAATGGCAATGCTAGCAAGCAAGATGAGTCTCTAGGGTCTGGATGTATGAAACACTTTTACTAAACCAAATGGAGGAGGAGGGAAAGATGGCGGAGGAATAGGACGGGAAGATCACTTTCTCCTTCACAAATTCCTCAAAAGAACATTTCAACGCTGAGCAAACTTCACAAAACAAATTATGTAGGCTGGCAGAGGACATCAGGCAACCAGAAAAGCAGACCTTTGTCTTCAAAAACAGGTAGGATAAAATATAAAAGACGAAAAAGGAGACAAAGGAGGTGGGGAGGGAGCTCCGTCCCGGGAAGGGAAGCCCGTCCTGGGAAGGGAATTTTAAGAAGAGAGGTTTCCAAACACCAGGAAACACTCTCCCTGCCGAGTCTGTGGCGAACCTTGGAAACACAGAGGGCAACATAACAGGAAGGAAAAATAGATAAATAATTAAAACCAACAGATTACAAGCCCACCAGTAACTCCCCCAGCGGAAAAGCAGCACAGACGCCTGCATCCGCCATTGGGAAGTGGGGGCAGGGCAGGGACGCGCGGGAGGCGCGGGCTGCAGAGCTTTGTAAGAATCGGGCAGGAACGCCCCACGCGCAACCAGAACGACCTAACCTGGGCTAGCAAACCAGACTGTGGGATAGCTACCACGCGAAAAGCTCGAACATAAGACCCCGCCAGGACCGAGCACAGAACAAAGGACGGAACGGAAAAAGCCGGCTGCAGACCATCCCCCGCCGGGGACAGGCAGCCAGAGCCGTAAGGTCTGGAAAGGGGCAACTGCAGACCCGGAGAGACTTTGCTTACCTAACTGCAAGCAGGCTCCTTTGCTAAGACTTCTGGGGGAGCTGGACAGTCACAATTTGCCTCACGGGGTGCGCCAGCAGTCCGCCCAGAAAGCTGAGCAGCAGCGGCAGAAAAGGTGACAAGCCGCGGTGACCGCGCTCGCCAAACTCCTGAGCTACTCGGACCTGGGAAGGGCACAAAGCGTAGTTCCAGCCGAATCTGTGCCTCTGAGGGCTGCCTGAGCGCCGAACCTGAGCGGCTTGGACCGGGGAAGTGCACGCAGCCTAGGGCCGGCCCCAGACGGTTCCCGGCTGAGCATCGTAGAGCCGGAGCGGTTTGTGCGCCGCGAGAAAGGACAGGTCAAGCGGAGCAGAGATACTGTGTGCACACGACAGTGCTATTTGTTTGCAGCATCCCCCCTCCCCACAGCGCGACTGAACTAGTGATCCTAAAAAACCAGCAAACAGAAGAAGTTAATCAGAGGGAACCACCTTGGAAGTGATCCCACACGGCCCATAATACCAGAAAGGGCAAGATATATATATATATATATTTTAATATTTTTAAAAGCACTCCTTTTTTTTTTTTTTTTGCTTTTTTTTCTAACTTTTTTTTTAATTGTTGTCTTCTTTTTCTCCTTAAATTTTTATTTCTATAACCTATTATTACTAATTTTTTTTAAAGACCTTTTTTTTTTTTTTTTTTTTTAAGGCAAACACCATATATAGTCTTTGGATGGTTGTTGATGGTTTTTTTTTTTTTTGATTGTCTGTTTGTTTTTTAATAATTCTTTTTTTTCTTTCTTCCTTTTTCCTTCTGCTTCTCTTTAATATTGTATCTTTGAAAATCCAAACTCTACTCTAGATTTTTAATCTTTGCTCTTAGGTGTTTATTGCCAATTTTGTACATTTAAAAACCCAAACTTCACTACCCCAGTTTACCTGAGAGCGAGATTACTGGCTTGACCACTCTCTCCTCCTCTGGACTCTCCTTTTTCTCCACCAGGTGGCCTCTGTCTCTTCCCCCCCCCCATCTCTCCTCTATCCAACTCTGTGAATCTCTGTGTGTTCCAGACGGTGGGGAACACCTAAGGAACAGGTTACTGGCAGGATTTGTCTCTCTCCCACTCATTCCTCTCTCTGATCCTCCTGGTCACCTCTGTCCACTTCCTCCCTCTCCTCTTCCCCGTATAACTCTGTAAATACCCCTGAGCGGGCCAAACTATAGAGCGCACATAAGGAAGTGACTACTGGCTAGTTTACTCTCTTCTCTTTTGATCTCACCGCATCTCATTCCAGTTACCTCTAACTACCTCCTCCATCTTCTCTTCTCCTTATAACCCAGTGAACCTCTCTGAGTGTCCCTCAATGTGGAGAAACTTTTCATCTTTAACCTAGATGTTTTATCATCGGTGCTGTATAGATGGAGAAGTCTAGAGGCTACTGTAAAAATAAAACTGAAAGCCAGAAGCAGGAGGCTTAAATCCAAAGCCTGAAAACATTAGAGAACTCATGAATTCAGGGAACATTAAGCAATAGGAGCCCATCTAATGCCTTCATACCTACACCAAAACCAAGCTCCACCCAAGGGCCAACAAGTTCCAAAACAAGGCATACCACGCAAATTCTCCAGCAACACAGAAACAATCCCCTGAGCCTCAATATACAGGCAGCTCAATATTATCCCAAAACCTTTGATGTCTTGTAACCCATTACGGGTTACTCCACTGCACTCGAGAGAGAAGAAACCCAGCTCCACCCGCCAAAACTCCAACACAAGCCTCCCTAACCAGGAAACCTTGACAAGCCACTGATAGAACCCCACCCAAAGTGAGGAAGCTCCAAAATAAAGAGAACTCCACAAATTACCAGAATATAAAAAGGCCACCCCAAACGCAGCAATATAACCAAGATGAAGAGACAGAGGAATACTCAGCAGGTAAAGGAACAGGAGAGCTGCCCACCAAACCAAACAAAAGAGGAAGAAGTAGGGAATCTACCGGAGAAGGAATTCCGAATATTGATAGTGAAAATGATCCAAAATCTTGAAATCAAAATGGAATCACAGATAAATAGGCTAGAGACAAAGATTGAGAAGATGCAAGAAAGGTTTAACAAGGACCTAGAAGAAATAAAAAAGAGTCAAAATATAATGAATAACGCAATAAATGAGATCAGAAACACTCTGGAGGCAACAAATAGTAGAATAACGGAGGCAGAAGATAGGATTAGTGAAATAGAAGATAGAATGGTAGAAATAAATGAATCAGAGAGGAAACAAGAAAAACGAATTAAAAGAAATGAGGACAATCTCAGAGACCTCCAGGACAATATGAAACGCTCCAACATTCGAATTATAGGAGTCCCAGAAGAAGAAGACAGAAAGAAAGATCATGAGAAAATCCTTGAGGAGATAATAGTTGAAAACTTCCCTAAAATGGGGAAGGAAATAATCACTCAAGTCCAAGAAACACAGAGAGTTCCAAATAGGATTAACCCAAGGCGAAACACCCCAAGACACATATTAATCAAATTAACAAAGATCAAACACAAAGAACAAATATTAAAAGCAGCAAGGGAAAAACAACAAATAACACACAAGGGGATTCCCATAAGGATAACAGCTGATCTTTCAATAGAAACTCTTCAGGCCAGGAGAGAATGGCAAGACATACTTAAAGTGATGAAAGACAATAACCTACAGCCCAGATTACTGTACCCAGCAAGGATCTCATTCAAATACGAAGGAGAAATCAAAAGCTTTACAGACAAGCAAAAGCTGAGAGAATTCAGCACCACCAAACCAGCTCTCCAACAAATTCTAAAGGATATTCTCTAGAAAGGAAACACAAAAAGGGTGTATAAACCCGAACCCAAAACAACAAAGTAAATGGTAACGGGATCATACTTATCAATAATCACCTTAAACGTAAATGGGTTGAACGTCCCAACCAAAAGACAAAGACTGACCGAATGGATACAAAAACAAGACCCCTCTATTTGCTGCTTACAAGAGACCCACCTCAAAACAAGGGACACATACAGACTGAAAGTGAAGGGCTGGAAAAAGATATACCACGCAAATAGAGACCAAAAGAAAGCAGGAGTGGCAATACTCATATCCGATAAAATAGACTTTAAAACAAAGGCTGTGAAAAGAGACAAAGAAGGCCACTACATAATAATCAAAGGAACAATCCAAGAAGAAGATATAACAATTATAAATATATATGCACCTAATATAGGAGCACCGCAATATGTAAGACAAATGCTAACAAGTATGAAAGGGGAAATCAACAATAACACAATAATAGTGGGAGACTTTAATACCCCACTCACACCTATGGACAGATCAACTAAACAGAAAATTAACAAAGAAACGCAAACTTTAAATGATACATTAGATCAGTTAGATCTAATTGATATCTACAGGACATTTCACCCCAAAACAATGAATTTCACCTTTTTTTCAAGTGCTCATGGAACCTTCTCCAGGATAGATCACATCCTGGGCCATAAATATAAACTTGATAAATTCAAAAAAATCGAAATCATTCCAAGCATCTTTTCTGACCATAATGCATTAAGGTTAGATCTCAATTACAGGAGAAAAACTATTAAAAATTCCAACATATGGAGGTTGAACAACACACTTCTGAATAACCAACAAATCACAGAAGAAATCAAAAAAGAAATCAAAATATGCATAGAAACTAATGAAAATGAAAACACAACAACCCAAAACCTGTGGGACACTATAAAAGCAGTGCTAAGAGGAAAGTTCATAGCAATACAGGCATACCTCAAGAAACAAGAAAAAAGTCAAATAAACAACCTAACTCTACAACTAAAGCAACTAGAAAAGGAAGAGTTGGAGAACCCCAGAGTGAGTAGAAGGAAAGAAATATTAAAAATTAGGGCAGAAATAAATGCAAAAGAAACAAAAGAGACCATAGCAAAAATCAACAAAGCCAAAAGCTGGTTCTTTGAAAGGATAAATAAAATTGACAAACCATTAGCCAGACTCATCAAGAAGCAAAGAGAGAAAAATCAAATCAATAAAATTAGAAATGAAAATGGAGAGATCACAACGGACAACACAGAAATACAAAGGATCATAAGAGACTACTATCAGCAGTTGTATGCCAATAAAATGGACAACGTGGAAGAAATGGACCAATTCTTAGAAAAGTACAATTTTCCAAAACTGAACCAGGAAGAAATAGAAAACCTTAACAGACCCATCACAAGCACGGAAATTGAAACTGTAATCAGAAATCTTCCAGCAAACAAAAGCCCAGGTCCAGACGGCTTCACAGCTGAATTCTACCAAAAATTTCGAGAAGAGCTAACACCTATCCTCCTCAAACTCTTCCAGAAAATTGCAGAGGAAGGTAAACTTCCAAACTCATTCTATGAGGCCACCATCACCCTAATACCAAAACCTGACAAAGATGTCACAAAAAAAGAAAACTACAGGCCAATATCACTGATGAACATAGATGCAAAAATCCTTAACAAAATTCTAGCAATCAGAATCCAACAACACATTAAAAAGATCATACACCATGACCAAGTGGGCTTTATCCCAGGGATGCAAGGATTCTTCAATATCCGCAAATCAATCAATGTAATTCACCACATTAACAAATTGAAAAATAAAAACCATATGATTATCTCAATAGATGCAGAGAAGGCCTTTGACAAAATTCAACATCCATTTATGATAAAAACTCTCCAGAAAGCAGGAATAGAAGGAACATACCTCAACATAATAAAAGCTATATATGACAAACCCATAGCAAACATTATCCTCAATGGTGAAAAATTGAAAGCATTTCCCTTAAAGTCAGGAACAAGACAAGGGTGTCCACTTTCACCGCTACTATTCAACATAGTTCTGGAAGTTTTGGCCACAGCAATCAGAGCAGAAAAAGAAATAAAAGGAATCCAAATTGGAAAAGAAGAAGTAAAACTATCACTGTTTGCAGATGACATGATCCTCTACATGGAAAACCCTAAAGACTCCACCAGAAAATTACTAGAGATCATCAATGAATATAGTAAAGTTGCAGGATATAAAATCAACACACAGAAATCCCTTGCATTCCTATACACGAATAATGAGAAAGTAGAAAAAGAAATTAAGAAAACAATTCCATTTACCATTGCAACGAAAAGAATAAAATACTTAGGAATATATCTACCTAAAGAAACTAAAGACCTATATATAGAAAACTATAAAACACTGATGAAAGAAATCAAAGAGGACACTAATAGATGGAGAAATATACCATGTTCATGGATCGGAAGAATCAATATAGTGAAAATGAGTATACTACCCAAAGCAATTTACAAATTCAATGCAATCCCTGTCAAGCTACCAGCCACATTTTTCACAGAACTAGAACAAATAATTTCAAGATTTGTATGGAAATACAAAAAGCCTCGAATAGCCAAAGCAATCTTGAGAAAGAAGAATGGAACGGGAGGAATCAACTTGCCTGACTTCAGGCTCTACTACAAAGCCACAGTCATCAAGACAGTATGGTACTGGCACAAAGACAGACATATAGATCAATGGAACAAAATAGAAAGCCCAGAGATAAATCCACACACATATGGACACCTTATCTTTGACAAAGGAGGCAAGAATATACAATGGAGTAAAGACAATCTCTTTAACAAGTGGTGCTGGGAAAACTGGTCAACCACTTGTAAAATAATGAAACTAGATCACTTTCTAACACCGTACACAAAAATAAACTCAAAATGGATTAAAGATCTAAATGTAAGATCAGAAACTATAAAACTCCTAGAGGAGAATATAGGCAAAACACTCTCAGAAATAAATCACAGCAGGATCCTCTATGATCCACCTCCCAGAATTCTGGAAATAAAAGCAAAAATAAACAAATGGGATCTAATTAAAATTAAAAGCTTCTGCACAACAAAGGAAAATATAAGCAAGGTGAAAAGACAGCCTTCGGAATGGGAGAAAATAATAGCAAATGAAGAAACTGACAAACAACTAATCTCAAAAATATACAAGCAACTTCTGCAGCTCAACTCCAGAAAAATAAACGACCCAATCAAAAAATGGGCCAAAGAACTAAATAGACATTTCTCCAAAGAAGACATACGGATGGCTAACAAACACATGAAAAGATGCTCAACATCACTCATTATTAGAGAAATGCAAATCAAAACCACAATGAGGTACCACTTCACACCAGTCAGAATGGCTGCGATCCAAAAATCTGCAAGCAATAAATGCTGGAGAGGGTGTGGAGAAAAGGGAACCCTCCTACACTGTTGGTGGGAATGCAAACTAGTACAGCCACTATGGAGAACAGTGTGGAGATTCCTTAAAAAATTGCAAATAGAACTACCTTATGACCCAGCAATCCCACTTCTGGGCATACACACCGAGGAAACCAGAATTGAAAGAGACACATGTACCCCAATGTTCATCGCAGCACTGTTTATAATAGCCAGGACATGGAAACAACCTAGATGTCCATCAGCAGATGAATGGATAAGAAAGCTGTGGTACATATACACAATGGAGTATTACTCAGCCGTTAAAAAGAATTCATTTGAATCAGTTCTGATGAGATGGATGAAACTGGAGCCAATTATACAGAGTGAAGTAAGCCAGAAAGAAAAACACCAATACAGTATACTAACACATATATATGGAATTTAGGAAGATGGCAATGACGACCCTGTATGCAAGTCAGGAAAAAAGACACAGATGGGTATAACGGACTTTTGGTCTCAGAGGGAGAGGGAGAGGGTGGGATGATTTGGGAGAATGGGAATTCTAACATGTATACTATCATGTAAGAATTGAATCGCCAGTCCATGTCTGATGTAGGGTGCAGCATGCTTGGGGCTGGTACATGGGGATGACCCAGAGAGATGTTGTGGGGAGGGAGGTGGGAGGGGGGGTCATGTTTGGGAACGCATGTAAGAATTAAAGATTTTAAAATTAAAAAAATAAAAATAAAAAAAAAATAAATAAAATAAACCAAATGGAACCTTCATTGCTTGGCTTTCAAAGCATGATCTGAAGTTGCAGGGAGGCCTTTGTGTTGATCCAAAACACCCCCTAACCCCGGATCAGATCAGAGCACTTGCTTTCCTTGGGATGGATGTCCTTGTCAAACGCAGGATTGAAATCATCTCGGGACGGCTGTGTGGAAGGGAGTTTTCCAAAAAAAGCAATTTGACTCATTTGTTTATTTTGTCTTCCTAAATGGATTTTTAAAGCGCAGTTAATATGATTAGTTTGAAGTTTAAATCTATTAAGGAAAATCTACAGATTCCTCTTCACTGAATGTGGGGACGCCTTTTAATAGAGCCTGCTGGCAATTGGTTTTAGATTTTGCATTGAGTTCCAATAAACGTTAGTGGGAGTCGGCATTTGAGCGGGATGCCTACTCTGCACTCTGGGGGAGTGGGGTTTTAATCGTCTTGCTCTCCTGTCTGGTGAGGGAGAGAGATCCTGCCTGGAGTTACGGTGCCGTAAGGTCAGAGGCTGAGAGGCCCCTTGGTATGAGGTAAGCAGAGCCCAGGGGAAGGGGACGTGGCTTCAGTCTGGAGTGCTGAGGGGAGGGCAGGTATGAGCTGAGTGGGAGGATGGAAGCGTATCACCAGCTAGACGTGGAGGGCGGTGACCCCAGCACACACACAAAACAAGAAAGCTCGTGTCTGGGGCAAGTGTGGTGAGGGGAAGTCATTGGAAGTTAGGCTGGACATGATTTTGTATAATTTAAAGGCTCCCCCTGCTCTGTATTTAGACTTTGAACCTACAGAAGGAAACAGAGAGCCGGGGTATCCACGTGCATATCGGCTGGTGAGCACAGCTAAGAAGGCGGAAGGGAAGAAGTGTGAGTGCCATTTTCAGGAAACCTTAATAATTGTCGATCATTGTGAAGAAAAGGAAACGTGTATCCAAATTAACGTTTCTCAGTGTAGCCATGTGCTGTTTGATCAAGGCAGTTATGAAACGTGAGTCTCTTGTGTGTGAGAACCCTGCAGCGGTCCTGTCTGTGAAACAGCAGCCTCCCCCGCAAGCTTGGGCAGAGCCGTGGTCCAGGGGACCGAGCCGCTGGCCCCTCCTGTCAGTCCACCGCCAGTCTGCTCCGGGGCTCTCTCTGGGGTCAGCTTGTCAGCTATACACTCCGGAGTACCTGTCACCCAGCTAAGAATCAAAGAACTCGTGAGACACGTCCCTGCAGTACTGTGAACTCTGAAAGGGTGTCGTATGCGGCGTTCTTGGGCCTGCGCCACGGCAGTCTCGCGACGAGGGTGTGAACGCCAGCAAGCCTATGCACGGTGAAGACTAGTCCGTCTTAGCCTGAGCCCCACCCTTTTGGAGATGAGAGGTGAGTGAGGTTCCAACCGTTGTAGCCCCAGTTCTTTCAGCTTCAACAACACGACCAAAGCAGAGCCCTTTGGGGACATTTCGGCTTAGAAGGGAACACGAGGGTCAAGAGGCCACAGACACAGATGCCTGGCCTTTAAAACTGTGCGCCTGGCTTCATTGCAGTCTCTGGGAGTAGACTCTGAAATGAAAGCCCCTATCCGAGCGCCTGGCACCACAGGGCCAGGGCGCTGCAGGGGCTCCAGGCTCGCCCAAGCTCCAGGTGGAAGGCAGGAGTGCGTCTTGGGCCTGTGGAGTGCGGTGCAGCCCCCTGCGGGGCTGTGACCGCCAGCTACCTGGCAACGCACGCAGGGCTGCAGAGGCTCCTGGCGGCCGGTGGGTAATGTCAGGGGCAAGGGGAAATAAAGCAGAGCCAAGTGTTGACTCCTTTTTCTCTCCCCTTTTCAGAAGGCATGACCAAAAGGAAAATAAGATGATGATAAAAAAAATTGCCAACACTTAATGAGTGTTATGTGCCGGGCACTGTAAACCCATGGCGTATCTAGGAACGCCTTACAGCCACTGTATAAAGGCTATACTGTTATTATACCCATTTTACAGAAAAGGAAAGTGAGTTCCACTCTTGGTCTCTTGAGGATCTGAGAACTGTGATCCACAGGTCAAAGCTAACATACTCCCTGTTTGTACAAATGAGGTCTTAATGGGACACAGTCACACCACTTGGTACATACTTTTTATGGCTACTCTATGGCGGGGGTGACAGAGACCACATGGCCCACAAAGCTGAAAATATTTACTAATGGTCCATGAGAGAAAACAGTAGACCTTTTATCTGTCTGACCATAGAGTCCAGTTGACGTAGAATCCCCACTTGAGTGAATGTTGAGAATGTGCTAATCGTAAAAGAATGGAAAATGCGGCAGAAGTGCAAGGCGCTCTAGGCTAGGGAGGCTGACAATCTAGATTCTGCTCTCAGTTCTGCAAAAAGTAACATTAGGTCCTTGGAAAAGTCACTCTAACTCCTAAAAAATATTTTTCTCCCCTGATCTGCTCATTAAAGCTACACTGCCAAGCTTCCAAATTAAAAGGTTCCCCAAACACTTTTTCTGGTTTACAAAAAGCTATTTTAACTGATCAAATAAAATGCATTTTTTACCAGTTCTCCATGGCAACGCTCACAGCTCTCGGCAAATAACCTTCTGAAGTCTCATTTCTGCATGTTAGGGGTGCAGCACCTTTGGGTGGAAGAATGTTTCAGAATGGGGATATAATGTCTGTTCAACTTATCTTTGTTCTGTTTTTGTGAATGCCAGGGTTTCCTTCCACCAAAACCACCTGAGCCTGAAGCTTTCTCTGGGAAGACAGAAGGCTGAATGTGAAGAGTAACATAAAAAATCCCAAAAGGAGTGTATGAACACCGTTGAGTTTCAAGCTGCGAATCAGCACCAACAGCTCCTACACGTTGTGGGCTTGCGGTCAGGTGGGGACCTGTGGAACGAGAGAGTCTTCCATTGCAGGACGAAGATGAGAAATCACTTTAAATCTCAGGGAGTCTTGGCCTTTGGCCATCTGTGGTTAAAATCAGTCCTGGTGCAGCTTTACCCAAAGATTAAGGGAAAGATTGCTTGGGAAAACTACAGGCTGCCTTGTGATAAGTGCCTGAGATCCTGTCTTATGAGAAGAGGATTTGATGAGAAGGTTGGCGATGGGACTTATATCTTGTTCCAGTAACGCAGGGCCTCCCTGGTGGCTCAGCGGGTAAAGAACCACCTGGGTTGGGAAGAGGCCCTGGAGGAGCACATGGCAACCCACTCCAGTGTTCTTGCCCAGAGAATCCCGTGGACAGAGGAGCTTGGCGGGCTTCAGTCCATGGGGTCACAAAGAGTCGGACACGACTGAGCAACCAAGCGTGCACGCGCGCACGCACACACACACTCCAGCATTCTGGCCTGGAGAACCCCGTGGGCTGTATAGTCCCTGGGGTCGCAGAGAGACACACATGACTGAGTGACTTTCAGTTTCCCATAATGCATCGTGGTCCTTTGAAGCAAGGACTGTGTTAATCTGGTGATACGCTTGTGACTCTTTTGTATCAAAAGTATAAAGATTTGGAATGGGAGTGGGAAGGAGGTAATTAAATGTATATCTTTGAATTCAACCTCAGTCAAGCTTGAATCTGAAAGACGCTCTATGAATATTTTAGAGAGAGAAAGATGTCAGAACTTGAGGTCCACTGTTTAGTAATGAACTTCCATTCGGCTAACATCAGCTATGGCCCGTTACATCTCAAAGTGGTAAAGCACTGCATCCGCTGAGACTGATCTCTTCTGAAGATACAGGCTTCTGTAGTGGGATGAAGAGGGTGTGGGGGCGGGGCGGGGGGTGGTTCCCAAAAGATTTGTCCATATCCTAACCCCTGGAGCCTGCTAACGCTATCTAAATGGGAAAAGGGTCTTTGAAGATGTAATTAAACAACTCAAAATGACGTGGATTATCTGGATGGGCCCTAAATCCAATGCAAATATACTCATAAGCGACAAAATGGAAAACATAGCCAGCAGGAAGCAAAGTGACCTCGGAGCAGAGACTGGAGTGACGCGGCCCCAGGCTCAGGAGTCCCGGGGGTCCTCCTCCAGATCCTCCAGAAGCAGCGTGCCCCCGATGACGCCTATTTCAGCCTTCGGCCTCTGCCACTGTGAGAGGACACCCTTCTGTTGTGTTAAGCCACGCAGTTCCAGTGCTTTGCTCCAGCAGCCTCAGGAAAGGAATGGGGGATTCGCGACACACCTCTCCGAGCCGCCCTAATCCAGCCCATCTGGGGACGCCCACAGGGCTTCCCCAGTCTCCCTGGGATCCTGTTCGAGAAGGAAAGGCTGTGGGATTATGCTGATCTTCGGCAGACACGGCGCTTTGCCAAAAAGAGAGGAGCACCAGACTAGACCGGAGCCCCTTCGGCGTTTGATTCACTCTGTGGGGCTCCCCACCCGCTGGCGGTGCAGAGAACGCCGGGGAGAAAGAGCAGGAACGCATGCGCAGCAATTTGCCCCCATTCACCACAGAAGGCTCTCTCTCTATTTCCAGTCAGTTTACGTAAATCTGCACAAGGTGAGGGGGTGGGATACTTGTCAATAATAAACAATACGACTGAGTTTTACTTCCCAGAAGCTTCATTTGCAAAGCACTTTTAATATGCAAGTTAATTTGCACGCTCTCGTCTCACAATACCTCTGTGAAGAAGGTCAGATAGGTATGATTGTGGATCTTTCAAAGCTCTGCATCTTAAAGCTGGAAAACTAATAAAGGCAGCATGATTGGAAGGTAGCTTATTCTGATCCAATGCCCTGCTCATTGGCTTGCTTGCTAGGGATTGATGTGACTCAAAAGGGACTTGATAAATTCACACCATATTTACCTGGCTGTGTCCCTGAATAAGACCAGGAAAAAAAGTTTCAAAGAAGAAAAATACAGATCTGCCCCTTATCATGTACTAAAACATACAGACGTAACATCTTATATAGAGTACGATAAGGATTCCAGTTCACGTTGGTGGCAACTTCAGTTCAGTTCAGTCGCTCAGTCGTGTCCGACTCTTTGCGACCCCATGAGTCACAGCACGCCAGGCCTCCCTGTCCATCACCAACTCCCGGAGTTCACTCAGACTCACGTCCATCGAGTCCGTGATGCCATCCAGCCATCTCATCCTCTGTCGTCCCCTTCTCCTCCTGCCCCCAATCCCTCCCAACATCAGAGTCTTTTCCAATGAGTCAACTCTTCACATGAGGTGGCCCAAATACTGGAGTTTCAGCTTTAGCATCATTCCTTCCAGAGAAATCCCAGGGTTGATCTCCTTGCAGTCCAAGGGACTCTCAAGAGTCTTCTCCAACACCACAGTTCAAAAGCATCAATTCTTCGGTGCTCAGCTTTCTTCACAGTCCAACTCTCACATCCATACATGACCACAGGAAAAACCATAGCCTTGACTAGACAGACCTTAGTTGGCAAAGTAATGTCTCTGCTTTTGAATATGCTATCTAGCTTGGTCATAACTTTTCTTCCAAGGAGTAAGCATCTTTTAATTTCATTGCTGCAGTCACCATCTGTAGCAAAGAGGTAGATTATTCAATAAATAGCATGGTCTTTATTTAGAGGGAAATAAAATTGTCAATCTACTCAAACACAGAAAAATAATTGTCAGGTCAAAAAGTTAATTGCAAAAGTTAAGACAATACATAAAATACAGATTTTGGATTGAAGAAGGCATGTCTATGCACGGTGAGAACTTGAGAGTTGTGAAGACAGTTAGACAAATCTGATGAAATGGCGTGGCCAAGATGTCAGAAATAGTTAAAGAAAAATAACAGACACTGGTAAATATTTGCAATATATACGTTATTAATTAATACACTCAGTAGCTCTGGAGCAGTAACTCTGGGCCAGACACTGCAGTTGGTGCCGAGAACCAAACGGTGGATAAGGTAAGAACAGACCACACCTCGTAACGCGTGGGACTGTATGAGCAAGGAGCTCACTGCACAGTGTAGAGGAGGAAATGGCCCCCACTCCAGCGCTCTTACCTGGAGAATCCCACGGACGGCGGAGCCTGGTGGGCTACAGTCCATGGGGTCGCAAAGAGTCGGAGACGACTGAGCGACTTCACTTTCTTTCACTTTCTTTAAGCATTATAAAGGTCAAGTCTGGATGCCACGGGAAAATATGGTATGGAGGGGTATTGACAGATAAGAGTTAATATTTACAGTGTGTAAATAACTCATGGAAATCAATGAGAAAAACGTTAACATAGAAAAATCAACAGATATATACTGGAAATGCGCAAATGGAGAAATATGGTTCACCAATAAAGAAAGAATGTCTGTCCTCAGGCTTAATCAAATATATGTAAACCAAAGTTAGTTGTGGTGCTTGATGAGATTATCAAAGAATGAGGTGAGTCGTGATGAAAACTGCTAATGATAAGAGGCAGAGAGATGGGAACTCTCACCTACTGCGGTAGGAGTGTGAACTGCAGAAACTCTGACGATGCATATTAACACACAGTTTAAAAACCGGTCTCTTTGCTCAGTGTAGGATGAACCAAATGTTTGCATCTCCCCAAAATTTACAACTGAAACCCTGACCCCCCAGTGTGATGATGTTTGGGCATTTGAGAGGTAATTTGTGTTAGACAGGTCATGGGGATGGGGCCTCCATGATGGGGTTAGTGCCCTTGGAAACAGACAGCGGAGAGCTTGCTTTTTCTCCTCCACAGACGCACACGGAGGACACATTGTCTTACAGAGTATTACTCAGCAAATGATAGAGTGAATCCTTGCATATAGCCATGGGTATATGTCTTAAGATGTTTTAAGTGAGAATTATAGTTTGATATATATAACATGATTCATTTCTGTAAATAATACATACATATATATATATGCATATACTTATAAAGTGCTATGACACCACCCTTATGGCAGAAAGTGAAGAGGAACTAAAAAGCCTCTTGATGAAAGTGAAAGAGGTGAGTGAAAAGGTTGGCTTAAAGCTCAACATTCAGAAAACGAAGATCATGGGATCCAGTCCCATCACTTCATGGGAAATAGATGGGGAAACAGTGGAAACAGTGTCAGACTTTGTTTTTTTGAGCTCCAAAATCACTGCAGATGGTGATTGCAGCCATGAAATTAAAAGATGCTTAATCCTTGGAAGAAAATTTATAATCAACCTAGATAGCATATTGAAAAGCAGAGACATTACTTTGCCGACTAAGGTCCGTCTAGTCAAGGCCATGGTTTTTCCAGTGGTCATGTATGGATGTGAGAGTTGGACTGTGAAGAAAGCTGAGCACCAAAGAATTGATGCGTTTGAACTGTGGTGTTGGAGAAGACTCTTGAGAGTCCCTTGGACTGCAAGGAGATCCAACCAGTCCATTTGGAAGGAGACCAGTCCTGGGATTTCTTTGGAAGGATTGATGCTAAAGCTGAAACTCTAGTACTTTGGCCACCTCATGCGAAGAGTTGACTCATTGGAAAAGTCTCTGATGCTGGGAGGGATTGGGGGCAGGAGGAGAAGGGGACGACCGAGGATGAGATGGCTGGATGGCATCACCGACTCGATGGACATGGGTTTGGGTGGACTCCGGGAGTTGGTGATGGGCAGGGAGGCCTGGTGTGCTGCAATTCATGGGGTCGCAAAGAGTTGGACACTACTGAGCGACTGACCTGACTGACTGCCAGTGTGCCCAGTACTGTGCTATGCATTTGGCATAATTTATCTCAAAAATAAATTTCGTTTTTACCCCATACAACAGTCACATGTGTTTAGGTAGTATTATTATCCCTATTTTACAGATAAATAATTGAGGTCTAAGAGGTTGATCTGCCTAGCCACACAGCTTATAAGTGGTGAGACTGAAGTGTCAGTTTGCACTCTGAATCACTACATGGTCCATAAATGTTCAAAAAGGACAAGTGCCAACTTCTTATTTTAGATAGGGGGTGGGAATCAGAACAGAACTATTAGGGCCTTTAGTATCTTGATATTATTTATTTTACTGGCAATAAGTGATTATTGTTAAAATTTTAAAGTTTTCTCCTATTTGGGAAGAAAAAGAACAAGTGAGGTAATTCCATGACTTTTGGATTATCTATAAAATGATGTTTACAGTCAATAAATCATTGATACTGTCACATCAATGCAAAATACACTGAAAGCTGTCATATAGGATAATTTCTTAATTTATTTGTTACCAGAAAACCAATTCAGTTTTAAATGAAGGAAAGAAAGCTTTAAAGTCAATTATTTTCCTAGAAAACTTGCAAGAGAAGGAAACTATACAATGTCCAGGCTTGGGTTAGCCGTGGACTTTCTGAGCTTGCCTTATTCAGATGGACGTGATTTTCCTGCCTTGTCCCTTGACAGGCATCGTTGCAGCTTAGTAGAAATAGGTTTACATTGAAAGTAAATTCAGTTGAATTAAAGACCTGGATTTAAACCCTAGCCCTGCCTTTTTAACTAGGTAATTGACAAATTCTTTACCCACTTCAAACTTACTTTCTTCACATTTAAAATAGGGATGTTAGTCCCTACTTTTGGGGTTTACACACATTAAATCTTCTAATGTATCCAGCACATTGCCAACCACTTCGTTGATGCTTAATAAACATTGGCTGTATCTGTAGAAATACAGTTTAAGCTCTCAACTGGAGAGTTAAATTGGTCAACTCGGATTTTTCTGTCCTCAGCTCCACCAGTCCAGAAGGAAGGAGGTTTTCTCCCACTCAGTAACACAAGCCGGCAACAGCACCATCCAGACTGGGTGTTCATCGCCATGGCAACAACCATCGTCTCCCTGCCTCCTGCTCAGTGTTTCTGCTCCCATTTCCCCTCCTTAGAGCCAGACTCAGCCTCACGACTCCCCGTCAGATGTCCTTTTGAAAAGAATAGACAAACTGTAGCAAGGATAAATTGGATCTTTTTTTCCCTCAAAGTAAGATACCACTGTGGTCCAATTTTAAAGCAATGGAACGAAATATTGTGTTTCCATTCTGATAACAACACAAGATTCTCTTAATTGGTGGAAATGTGTGAGAAGTCAGCAAGACTTTTGGTACTTAGTTCTGGTGGGTTTTCGCTCTTTAAAGCTCTAAACTGGGGGCAGTCCGATTAAACTGACTGCGAGAGCAGAGACACAGATGTAGGAGAGCTGTCAGTGAGTCTGGGGGTCGGTGGGGCGGCTGGCTTTGTTGGAAGAGACGGCTGACACAGGTGAGGGATGGAAAACATGGCTGCAGTGCTGGACTGCGATATAAGGGGCACTACTGATCTCACTGGCTCCCAGGAGACGTCATCTCTCATCGTACCAAAGTTCTCTGTGATAATCTCTATAGCGTCCTATACCCCCTGTGTCTCTGTGATTCCAGCACCTTCAAGGGATCCAAACGTGTAGAAACTCAACAGCATTTGGTCTTAGGCAGTTTATCATCTATGATCCTACATGCAATGGTAACGCTCGCATAAAGCATTCTTTTAGCTGACAATTTCCAACAAGCAGATAAGTCTAAATTTTAATTTTTACAGGAATAATATTTTTGCAAACATTAACCTGACATTTTTTTTTTCATTCTCAGAAATCATGTAGCTATGTAGCTCTGTATTTAACAGATCAATGGACTTCACTTCAAACTCAGGGGAATTTGAAATGGAGAAGTCATTTCTTGGCAGTGAGTAGAAAACCATATTTTAAAAAATTCACAGTGAGAGCATAGTGTTGAAATCCAGGCTCTGCTGGGGGAGATGGAGCGGGGGAAGGTGGTTTAAATTTGCCAAAATTCCCATTACAAATCAAATGCTAAGCCTACAGGATC
Organism: Ovis canadensis; assembly: GCF_042477335.2. Classification (NCBI taxonomy): domain Eukaryota; kingdom Metazoa; phylum Chordata; class Mammalia; order Artiodactyla; family Bovidae; genus Ovis; species Ovis canadensis. Next base: position 121,557,702 of record NC_091249.1, read on the forward strand.
TGGATGACTGTAGCGAGGACTGATATTTGCTCTAAGGGACATTTCCCCCTTAGAGAGACAGGGAAAGCCCTTCCTTTTTTGAGAGGAGGTTGCTAAGAGAAGAAAGAAGAAGAAATGCAAGTCATCAGATGTGACTGTCCCAGCTGCCTGGCCCCTTGGGCTTTAATTGTTGGAGTATGGAGCACAAACATGTTCCAGAAGAGTGGCTTATCCTGGGATGTATTTCAGAGCATCTCCACAGTTGGCACGACATTACATGTAGCGTGGTGCCAGGCTGGATTTTAGAAAAGGCTGAGGAAGGCGTCTAGAGGGCTGAGCTTTGGACATCACCCCATTTCTTCCATCCTGCCATGTGCTGTATCGCTGGCAGGGACGGGGGAGAAGACACAGCGGACCAGAGGAAGCCTGGGAAGAGAAAGAAGTCACAGGCGAGACGTCATGACTAGAGCTAAGAGCGCACGGGGGAAAGTGCACCTCAGTGAGGAGGTTCTGGGGGAACAGACCCGAGGGCGGCTACTTTGTCTTAGGAAGTTGATTTCCTGAATTATACGGGAGGCACAGGGCCCCAAAACAGACCAGTCATCAAATCACAAATGTCACTTCCTTCTGATTTAAGGGTTGACCGAGAAATGCTTCCACATGAGTTCAGTTCAGTGCAGTCGCTCAGTCGTGTCTGACTCTTTGCAACCCCATGAATCGCAGCACGCCAGGCCTCCCTGTCCATCACCAACCCCCAGAGTTCACTCAGACTCGTGTCCATCAAGTCGGTGATGCCATCCAGCCATCTCATCCTCTGTCGTCCCCTTCTCCTCCTGCCTGCAATCTTTCCCAGCATCAGGGTCTTTTCCAGTGAGTCGGCTCTTCGCATCAGCTGGCCAAAGTACTGGAGCTTCAGCTTCAGCCTCAGTCCTTCCAGTGCACACCCAGGACTGATGTCCTTTAGGACGGGCTGGTTGCTGGTCCACATGTGTAGACAGTTCTTATTTCATCTTCCTATAAAAGAGGAAGTTAGGCTTTCAGTCCAAAGGTAGTTTATCTTTTCATCGTTTTTGCTGTAGTATTTTACTAAAATGTTTTTGAAACTTTTAGTGGAGCACAGTTGATTTGCAATGCCACGTCAGTTTTTGCTGTGCCGCAGAATGAATCAGTTATTCATGAACACATATCTGCTCTTCTATGGATTCTTTTCCCACACAGGTCATTATGGAGTGCTGAGAAGTGTCCCCTGCGGCATGCGGTGGGTCCGTCCTAGTTGTGTATTTTGTGTGGAGTGATGTGTGCGCGTCAGCCCCAAGCTTCCAGCCTATCCCTCCCCCACTCCCCGCTCTGGTAACCACTGGCTTGCTTCCTATCTCCGTGACTCCCCTTCGGTGTTGTGAGTAAGTTCGTTTGCACCATTTTTTTTTTCTCTATATTCCACGTATAAGCGATGCCAGAGTGTAACTGCCTTTGAGCTACTTCACTCAGTGTGACAGGCTCTGGACTCACCCGTGTGGCTGCAAGTGGCCTGACCTCATGCTTTTCGCAGCTGAGCGGCACCCGCTGCGCATGCGCACCACCGTCCTCACCCGTTCCCTCCGCTGACGGGCCTTTGGGTTGCTGCCGCGTTCTGGCTCTTGCGAGCTGTGTTGCAGTGGTCACGGGGGTGCACGCATCGTTTCAAAGTACGGTTTTCTCCAGATATATGTCCAAGACTGGGACTGCTGGATTATACGGTAGCTCTGGTTTTAGTTTCTGGAGGAACCGCACACTGTTCTCCGTAACGATTGTGCCAATTTATATCCCCACCAACAGCTTCTTCTAAAAGACAGTTTCTGTATTCAGGGCCCCTTTGGTTCCATTCCCATGTTTCCCTAAATGCACTGCAGACTTTCCTCTGTGTCTCCAGCAGGTTTTCAGTCTTTCCTAATTCTACATCTCTTCCATGGAGTGTTGTCTCATTTTTAGAGTTATTCGAAAGTCATTGCTTTCACCTACCTGTTTAACTGTTTAGGTACATTTCTATGTTACCATTACAATGAAAAAACAGGTCTTTTAAGGAACAATCATATAGTAATTTCAAATTTATTTTGTCTTATAGCTGGTGCAGCAAACCCACTCCAAGGGTTGGTTCTCTTCTGTCCCCAGATAAAATTGGAGAAATGTTCCATTAACCTTTCTGGTCATAGCTAGAAAAAAAAAAATTAATCTGTAGAGTAGCCTCAATGCAAACACCTGGATTTCTAGTCAAAACTCCGAATTGTATTCATACTTACAATCTCTCCTTCCTCCAGCTCTGGCGATGTGGGAAGGGAAAGGCGTGGGACTAGCTCCATCAGGCCCCCAGCCAGCTCCGCCCTCAGCTCCTTGACGGGAGGGAGGGAGGAGAGGCAAGGCGGCAGGGAGGCGGCGGGGGTCTTCCTTGACTGGCCTCGATCAGTGGTGGACGTCCCAAGCTGGCTTTGCCACAGAACATTTTCCTGGGTTTCCTGGAAGCCTCCCTTTGCTGGCAGTCTCTCACTGATCTTTCCTTTGATGTGGGTGCAAGTTTGTCCCAATCACCGGCTTCCTCTCACCGTCCCTGGATATCTTGTGGTGCAGTTCCATCTTTGGATGCAACATCTTGCCCAAACACAGCCCATTTGCCCTTTAACCACCTTGTAGGAATCCTTTTCGACCATAGAAAGAAGAAAGGTCGCTCAGGCATGTCCCACTCTGCGACCCCATGGACTGTAGCCCACCAGGCTCCTCCGTCCGTGGGATTCTCCAGGCAAGAGTACTGGAGTGGGGTGCCATTGCCTTCTCCAGGGGATCTTCCTGACCCAGGGATCGAACCCGGGACTCCCGCAATGCAGGCAGACGCTTTACCGTGTGAGCCACCAGGGAATCCACCATTCTCTACCCTTAATTTGAGAAAGTCAAAACTGGGTTTGGACCGTGTGTGTGACAAGCCTCGCAGACCTCGTCGTTGTGTGCATCATTTTGAATGCAGTTCCCACCTACCGTCCGAGCTTCAGCCTACTCCAAGCCTGGGATCCCTGAGGCTCCTGCAGACAGGTCGCGGCAGGGCGGCGGGTCGGTGTGTGCGTGACGGCGGGTGCTCCTGTCCGCTCCGCTCCCTTGTCTCTGGGACTCCGACCTCCTCTTCCACCTCCCAAGTGCCTCCTTTCGCGGAGGCAATCCTGGAGCCCCTGTTTCCCCCGTTTTCACTCTTCGGTTTTGTCACTCTTCCCAGTTTATCATTGCTTTGGTGGACACTTCCTACCTCCTCACCTGAAGCTTTTCAGTTTCGGTGCCCACTTTCTAGTCAGCTCAAGGGTCCTGTAGGAAAGGTGAGGACTGTGTTTCTCAGAAAAGTGTAGGAAGGTTCTTCGATGGCCTGGGCTCTCTGTCACAGATTCCTATTTGCACCAAGGGAGCTCTGTCTGCTCGTAAGAACAGGAGAGACCCTATTGTGCACTGGCCACAAAAGTGAGGCCTCGAGCATGGAGAAGAGTCATGTCGTGAACTCTCTGTAGGATTTCAGCTTGTGTGTATCATTTTGTTCCACGTCTTTACTTGTAGTAGGAGGGCAAATTAAAACAAACTTTAAAAAATGACCTTGGGAAACAACAAGTATGGTTTTTTCAGATTAATATTTAAAAGACAATAATAGAAATGGGTAAAATGATGTTAAGGCATAACTAGGAAGATGTTAAAATCAACACACAGCATTTTAGTGTGATCAGTGATTTATTTGGCCACATGATAAAGGCTATAAACGCTTCCCACTTTCCTCTGGATCCTAAAAAGAATGTTTCATGTTCACATTAGACTAATATTCTTTAGAAAATAATTTGAATTTAAGAAGCTAAATATTTAGAAAAATTTTGGTTAGATTGCCTATTAAAGAGGGTTTATATATTCACCATTAGTAATTGCCAATGAGGAAACTCTGAACAGCTGCCATCTAGAATTCTAAAATATCACTCCTTGCTAAATGTGTGACGCAAGCGCCATAGCTCCACAAAATGAAGTGCAATTTTCTCTCCAGTCAGAGAAAAGAGCAAGTTCAAGATTAGTTATGCATTAAACAGTCCATTTGGGGAGGCTAATTAGAGAGAGAAGACCTTGAAATAGAAGTCATCAGGAAAAGCTAGCAGATGAGTCTTTTCGGAGACTTGATTTAGGAACACCTGTGCCCAGGGCATGCTGCTCCCCCCCTCCCCCGTGCACAGTCTGGGTATGAGCTTCACACGCTTTGCTGATCCTGAGGGAGAGAACGCTACTGGCTCAGGAGACTGTCTTTAGGGGCCCTGGAGCCTCTGAGTATCAGGTTTCCAAACGAGCAGAGCAGGTGTGAAGAATTAAGTGCCAAAAAAATGGACACGGGCACGAAAGAATTTGGATTGTTCTGTTTTCCCCAGGACTTTATTAGGACCAAGAGTGAGCAGAACAGACAGCGCTAAGATAGCCACATTTTTAACAGGAAACCTAATATGTGAAAAAAGTATCTGAATTCTATCCCACTTACATATACTTGGATTAGCGTAATTCTCACTCCAGCCAAATAACAATGCCCCTGGAAACTGGCCTAGTTTAACATCATGTTATTTTTGGTAACATTTTCTTCGAGAATAAGAAAGAAGTAATTCTGTTTAAGTTGTATTCACTCTGGTATCAGTAATGTGCATATTTCTAGAATATTAGACAATACATTTAGACAATACATTTTCTTAACAACTTTGTGTCACTATCAGTATCCAGATTTCTCAATATTATCTCATAAAAGGGCAAGCAAAATGCTTTGGAGAAAAGTATGTGGGAGTTGTTCTTTATGAGTGCTGTCTACCTTATTTATTGACCACTCTTAGGAAATATCTCTGGGAAGACTGCTCTGGGCCTTCTTTGTAAAGAAAGGACAAAATGCCTCTGGAGAGAAGTCCACAATCATAAAATCACAAATTAAGAATTTTCCTCTTAAAGCCTCTGTTTTCTGAGGGGTTGGCAGCCCAGCCCTGAAACCAGATGGACGGTAAGTTCAACACTTAAACTTTATCAGTGTCTGAAACTCTCGGGTCATCTATGAAAATCTATGGCCTTGTAGAGAAACTATTTCTATTGTGAAAAAGCTAGTTCTGCTCTTCACATACAGAACAGCAAGACTGAGGAAGGTCACTTCTGGCGATTACAGAATGAGGCTTGCTGAAACGTCGGAGCTGCCCACACCTCTGACTTGGCCGAGAGGGTTGCTTTTAGGTCTCACTATTCAGTGGTCTTTCCCCTTCAAGTATTCCTCACCTTTTCAGAGGAGGTATCTTGTTCCTTTTGACCTGGGTCAGTTATTGCGAGTATATACAAAAAAGTATATATATAAAAAATCTGCGAATCTCTGCAGTCTAAAATCTCATGGATGTGGACCACCTCAGTCATATCTAATTCCCACAACAACAGATGGTATTCAAAACATTTAACAAACCAAGAAGATGATTCACAGATGATTCAAAGGGCACCCTCGAAGAGACCCGGAAGTCCTTAGCTGGAGGATTATGGAGACGTGTGACCGGGCCTTGGGGAACCCTGCGGACACTCGGGAAGTAACTATTTAGCTATTTGCACTGAAAGGTTTTCATATTTTCTCAGTCAATACAGCCAAACCGGTGAGTTTTGCCTGGTTGGCCGCCCTGCGCCTGACCCCGGGAGGAAGAGACGAGCATTTCTCCTTTATAGTCGAGGAAGCCGAGCTCAAGGAGGTCAAGCAGTGTTGCTGCTGTCCCTCAACTAGCAGGGGCAGGGAGGAGGGAAGCCTAGCGCTCACCCGCTCGGGAGACGCCGGAGCACAGGCTCTTGCCCTGCAGGCTCCAGGCGGCGTCTCTGCCGGCCAGGCCCAGGTTCACCCAGCTCCTCGGCATCTAGTCTGATATGGCATGCTTAGACGTGACTGCTGAGCCTCCCTTACTCTGTGAGGTTGGCTCTGCTGCCGAAGGCTGTCCAAAGACCCGGGAGCGGCAGCCCTGCCGAGGGGCGGTGTTGCTGCCCGCCCCCAGCACAGCAGCTGCAGGGGCCCTCGGTGCAGGCTGACCGTGGAAGGCCCAGGAAGACTGCACTCAGCGACTGTCCTTCTGAGTGAGTGGTAGGAGCTTGAGGGACCACGTTTTCTGGGGTTTCTTTGCGAAAAGAAAGAAAGAAAATAAAGTGAAGTCGCTCACTTGTATCTGACTCCCGTGGACTGTAGCCCACCAGGCTCCTCTGTCCATGAGATCCTCCAGGCAAGAATACTGGAGTGTATTACCATTTCCTCCTCCAGAGGATCTTCCCAAGCCAGGGATCGAACCCCAGTCTCCCACATTGCAGGCAGATGCTGTGCCCTCTGAGCCACCAGGAAAGCTTTGGGAACGGGAGACTTAAATGCACTCCTCTTAAATGTATAACTTTGTCTGTTGTTCCTCGCTGAAAGTCAGTCAAGTATACAAAAGAAATGAATTTTCTTTTCTCTGGAAAATTCCTCAACACTTAACAATGTTGCTGTTGTCTTTAAAGTTAACATGCATTCACTGTAGATGACTGAGAAAAAGATTTCCTTTAAAAATCACTTACATTCTTGCTGCATGGTATTTTTTTATATTTATCTACATAGTCTTAGAATCATAGTTTTCAGCACTTTAAAGTTATTTTAACATCATTAGTTTTTAAAAAGTTATCAATATATTTGAAAGTTTTATGAGTTTTTTTTCCCTATTTGCACTATATTTGAAATCAATGGGATTATTCCTTTATGGGTGGACACTTAGGGTATTTCCAGTTTTTCAGCACTCTGCACAATGCTCCATCCAAATCCTAATAACATGAAGCTGACTCACCGCAGGCTGTTTTTTTTTCCTCAGGGAAAATCCTAAAGAGCGAGATGACAGAGACTCGGCGTGGGTGTCTGCTCCTTACCTGAAACAGCTGCTGCTCGCGGTCTCCATGGATGCCTGGCGCAGGAGGAGACCCCTAGGAGGAGACGCCCAGGAGGTGCCGTCGGGACCGCGGAGCCCCTGCGCGCTCTGGGCTGAGGGCCCGTGTGCTTCCCTCTCGGCAGCCCTCGGGGGTCTGGGGTGCCGGGTCCTGTCGGCACAGCGGGCACACGAGAAGACAGGCCCTTGGGCGGCTGCTCGGAGAGCTGGGACGTGAGATGAGCGCCCGACCTGTCTGTCCTCCTCGGGGGACGCCGGAAGCTGGGCCTGGCGGCCGTCACCGCGCGCGGAGCTGCAGGGACGAGCCGCGCGGGGGCCCGCGCCGGTCAGCCTTGTCCTCGGGAGCTCCAGGGGCCCGCGCGTGCCGGGCCCTCAGCCTGCTGAGACGCGCGGGGGCGATCGGACTCTCGGGCAGCGCCCAGAAGGCGGGGACTCTGGGCTGCGCCAACTCCTTTGCCCCTTAGGAGCAGCCTGGAGCGGGGGTCCCTCCTGATCGCAGGGTCCTAAGCCGGGAGGGGTAGCGGTACGGGGGCGTTCTCTCTGTTTTTTGGTCTTGGCGTCGCTGGGTTTGCACTCGGTCTGGATGCAGGAGCCGCTCATTCATTTTCCGGCTTGGATCAGCGCCTCTCATCTCACCCTCTTGGGGACATCAGGGAGCCTCAGCCAGCACTGCTAACCTTTCCCCGCAGCCATCCAGAGCCCCACACTTAGCGCCAATAGGAATTGGAATTTTAAGCTTTACTTCACTCTCCCAATCCCAGCCCTGACGGTACACTGCCCCCGCGAGTATCAGATTACACCAGGTGATTTTCATGGTCAAAGTGATGGATGGAATTGCAGGAACAGCAGGATTTCCAGTTAATGGCATGACGCAAGCAGTTCATCGGAGAAGGCAGTGGCACCCCCTCCAGTGCTCCTGCCTGGAGAATCCCATGGACGGAGGAGCCTGGTGGGCTGCAGTCCATGGGGTCGCTAAGAGTCAGACACAACTGAGCGACTTCACCTTCACTTTTCACTTTCCTGCATTGGAGAAGGAAATGGCAGCCCACTCCGGTGTTCTTGCCTGGAGAATCCCAGGGACGAGGGAGCCTGGTGGGCTGCCGTCTATGGGGTCGCACAGAGTCGGACACGACTGAAGCGACTTAGCAGCAGCAAGTAGTTCATAGACTTCGCTGCAGCCTCCGGCGCTAAGTCCAGCTCACTCACCCCCTTCAGCGACCCTGTAACTCCTTCAAAGGGAACGTTTGGGCGGCAGAGGCAGCCAGCCCACTGCTCCTCCGATAAGGGAGCCCACTCCCTTGGCTTGCTCTTTGAGCATAATGCGCCCACAGCACATGGCAGGGCTGACTGCGTGTAGAAGAGAACACCTTAAGGGAGCTTAAGCGTGAAACGAAGCGCAGGCAGTGAGGCTCGTAACTCAGGCCACTAAAGTGCTGGAGCAAAGCTGAGTCGGGGCCTCAGACCACGCCACCAGCACCCAGCTCCTCCCTGCCCTCACTGCTCAGCTCCGCTCTCCTGTGCTGACAGCATTCCTAGGTGCGTCCTTTCCACACAGGTGTCCCCAGCGGTCCCCACCTCGCGTTTCCTGGGTCTTGAGCCTGCCGGCCTCATTGGATCGTCTGGCTCTTCAGTGTGCCAGCTCACCCTGTAGACTTGACACCTGTCAGTCTCCACAGTCACATGAGCCATGATCCGCCTGGTCCCTCTCTGTGGGTGTGGGCAGGTCGGTAGAGCCTACGGGGTCTGTTTCCTTGCAGAGTGCTGACTAGCAGGGTGGGATAAACAGCAGAAACTCTTGCTGTCTTCGCCCTAAGCCTGTCTGTTTCAGGAGGTCTGTTCTGGAGCTCTTTCGTATCCTCTCCTTGACGGCCTCCCTGAGTTTATTCTTGGAGAGCCAGTCATCACCCACTTTAGAGTTTCACCGGGCACTGGAAGCATATTTCAGTTTGCTCGTCCTGTTTCCTCGCTAACTGCTTCAGTCTCCCTGCCTTTACTGGAGGGAAAGCTCTTTCTTTCTCGGGTCCCTGCTGTGTATAAAATACGGTGTCACATGTTTTATGGAAAATGGATAGGAAATACTTCTCTCTTTCTCACAAACAGGGGGAGAGTCAGATAATATGGTCTTTTCCTCCGCCCTGCTAGCCTGGTTTTCTTACTCATCTCTAGTTAGACAGTCCTCAGCACCTCTATAAACCGGGTTCTGCCCCCACACTGCTGTTAGAGTGGTAACTAGGCTCTGTGACCAGTTGCAGTAAGCCAGGGTGACGACTGGAGAGAGCGGGCACCTTGGCTTGGGTAGCAAATTGGAGCAAGCTGTGCAGGGGCTGGTCCTTCACGGGGGTAGGGGGCCTGCCAAGTGGGTCAAGGCCAGAGACGGCGAGGCTGTTCCCGGCTCGGGAGTGAGGTCCCTTATGATGCAGCAGGGAGAGCCGCCTCTCAGGGGATCGGCCTCGTCTTGCAGAAGCCCGCCTGCATCCCGTAAGCGATCACACGGCCCGGGGTGCAGACCCAGGGCCCCCTCTGGCCTTACGTGAGATCCCGGGGGAGGCCGCTTCGCTGCTCTGGGTTTGTCCTTCCTCCTTGGCTGGAAGATGACGCGCCTCCAGAAGGCTGGCTTCACGGTGTCCTGGGGCTTTGCCGCCCCTCAGAGCCCCGTGGCTTGGCTGTTTTCTGCTTGGCTGTTTTAAAATGTATTTACTTGGCCGCCCTGGGTCTTAGTTGCGGCTGTAGCTCTTCCGTCTTGGCTGTGGCATGTGCGGTCTGGTTCCCGACCAGGCAGAGAACCCGGCGCCCTGCGTTGGGAGCTCAGAGTCTCAGCCCCGGACCAGCAGGGAAGTCCTGGAGCCCACGTTTAAATGGTCCCACACTTGGGTTGGTGTTCTGTTCTCGCCGGCTTGGAAAATTCTTGACGATATTTGAATAAAGAGCCGGGCATTTTCACTTCACGCTGAGCCCTGCAAATTATTCAGCTGGTCCTGTGGGCCAGGTCAGCTGTTCTATGGACTAAGGGACCCAAAGCCTATAGGTATGGAAACAGTGGTTCACTGTTAACAGTAGGGAAACAGCTGTGTTAAAAGAAAATCCCCAAGTCTTTAGTGTGCCAATGTGCTTTGTAGTCATCCAGGAAAGGGGTGTGAGAGTCATTTCCAAACTTACTTGGCCACAAAACCTCTTTCTTTGTACAAGAAGCATGTAGGGTAGCAAGTATCACATAGACTGCGTGCTGGGGAACGTTGGCCTTGCCGTTTGCTTAGGTGTCTGTGAACTCTGCAACCTTTACCTTTTGTTACAGTGAGTTTATGTGGAGGCTGGAGTTGGGGGTGGGAAGGACAGCTGCAGTTAGGGTGGTGCTCTTCGTTGACCCAGGGCTCCTCCAGTCTCAAGGCAGCCCACGTGGACCCACCGTTTTCCTCTGAATCTTTGCTTATGTGGTTTTGTCTCCTCATATGCTCTGTGCTACTTCAATCCAGTGATTCTTGTCATTTCTTCTAAAATGTATTTCAAATTTATCTACCCACCTCCCAACTTCACCCTGGTCTAAAGCACGCTGCCCCAAAGGGACCACCGCTGCCGTCCGCTTCCCCCCCGAGCTCCAGCCCGTTCTCCACACGGTGCTCTTCCCTGACTTTCTTTTCAAAATGTAAACTGGCTTCACACCACCGCTCAGCCTGAAGCCCTTCGAAAGTCTCTCTACAGTTGGGAGAAAATCCAGATTCCTTCTCCTGATGGATGCCTTGGAAGCCCACCTGCTTCTCAGCTCCTTCTCAAGCTGCCTGGCCCTTGAGTCCTTCTTGATAATCCCCAGTTCTTTTTAAGAACTTTTCACCTGGGCTCACAGGATTTTGTTAATTCCCAACCCCGCTTTTCAAATGGCTGGTTCTCCCTCGTGCCTCAGATCTCCACTGAAGCTCATGAAGACGTCCCCTGCCCCCTTTGCCCAAGCAGGACCCTGCCCCGCCCCCAGCGCCACCCAGCCCGGGCGGTGCAGCCAGCGCCTCCTGGTCTTCAGTCCTCACATCCGTAGCAAGCTGGAAGTGACCTGCTTACTGGCCTGCGGCCTGCGTACTCGCTAGAACGCAGGCAGCCTGAGGCCCGGATCGCGTTCCTCTTGTGTCTCCAGTTCTCGCACGTGCCTGGCGCATGATGTGCGTCCAGTAAGTACTTTTCGACCGAATAATTCCTGAAGGTCTGTATCAAATGCTAGCTCCTCGTCCGCGGAGTCTTCCTCTCCCAAGCAGGGGGCGCGTCTCCTCTGTCTGGGCTCCTGTAGCTCTTTATCTGTGCTCCATTACAGCGCTCATCTTTGCCTCTCAGCAGTATTTGCAGGGTGACTGCACCCCCCAGTTCCTCAGGCGCCTGTCGCGGTGTCTTAGCGATCTTCTTATACTCCCATTGTGTCTGGCACAGAATAGGTGCTCAATGAATTCTGACTGAATTGATTTGAAGAACTGAAAGAACTTTCAACAGAAAAGGCAACTAAAAAAACTGTTAGAGAGGTTTATTTAAAAACAAAACCACAGTAAGCACTGGACTCCTTGCCAACAACGGTCACGTTTCCGGGCCATCCTAGAGGTCTTGGACAGCAGCCTAAACACCAATCTCCACTGGTCCGATTGGCCCCATTAAATGCTCCCCACCCCGTGAGATGGTGGATTTGGAGCCAGTCTGGACGGCTAGGCTTTCCCACCTCCAGGCACTCCCGGCCCCAGTAACAGCCTCGCCATGGAGGGTTTCAAGGAGGAGACTCTGCCGCGGCCATGAGGGCCGGCCAGTGCTCCTTCTTCCGGACCTTTCAGAAGTTTCTTCTGACTGAGGAGGAAGCCTGGATATAATGCATGGGTGGGACGCAGCGAAGATTTAGGGTGAAAGAAAGGTTTCTGTCCCAGCCGGGACCCTGAACGTGAGCAGCCTTGCCACTCTGAGTTCCTTTTGTTGTTATCTGTAAAACAGCACATCTCTCACAGTATCGCTGCAAGGGTTAATTAGGCTAATGTATGCCTTAAGTTTATATACTTTTAGTAGGTGGTTAATGCAGGTTAAGCTCCTTCCTCCCATCCCTCCCATTCCAGGTGCGAGCTCCACCTGGACTCTAGGATAGGCCAGCTCTTGGTGCACAGCAAGACTCTGTAGAAAGCAGGGTGGGTGATAAGTGTGCGTGTGTGTCCATGTGGCTCATGAATGTACGTGCGTCATATGAAGGAGCATACATTTACTGCGCGTTCAGATGTAGTGGGTGAGCAAAGAAATGCGGCGTGATGACCATCTGTTACTTCTGCCCCAGAGGAGAATGTGGTGGGAATCTTGGTCTCAGTGTGGAGACCGACGACCTGCAGGGCTAGTGTCAGTTTGGGGGAAGAAAGTTCAGTTCAGTTCAGTTCAGTCGGTCAGTCGTGTCCGACTCTTTGCGACCCCATGAATCGCAGCACGCCAGGCCTCCCTGTCCATCACCAACTCCAAGAGTCCACCCAAACTCATGTCCATCAAGTCGGTGATGCCATCCAGCCATCTCATCCTCTGTCGTCCCCTTCTCCTCCTGCCCCCAATCCCTCCCAGCATCAGAGTCTTTTCCAGTGAGTCAGCTCTTCGCATGAGGTGATCAAAGTACTGGAGCTTCAGCTTTAGCATCATTCCTTCCAAAGAAATCCCAGGGCTGATCTCCTTCAGAATGGACTGGTTGGATCTCCTTGCAGTCCAAGGGACCCTCAAGAGTCTTCTCCAACACCACAGTTCAAAAGCATCAATTCTTCAGCACTCATCCTTCTTCACAGTCCAACTCTCACATCCATACATGACCACAGGAAAAACCATAGTCTTCACTAGACGGACCTTAGTCGGCAAAGTAATGTCTCTGCTTTTTAATATGCTATCTAGGTTGGTCATAACTTTCCTTCCAAGGAGTAAGCGTCTTTTAATTTCATGGCTGCAGTCACCATCTGCAGTGTTTTTGGAGCCCCCCAAAATAAAGTCTGACACTATTTCCACTGTTTCCCCATCTATTTCCAATGAAGTGATGGGACCGGATAAAAAGTTCTGCACTTTAATGGGACAAACGAGAGTGACATTTTCATACACAAGCCAGGAGGTGTAAGAATGAATTTAATCAGAGGCAGACTGACAAACAGCACAAAAACTTTCGTGTTTAAATCCTGTCCAGTACCCAGAGTGGGGGATTTCTGTTGGTGGATGTGGAAGCCTCTCCAGGTCAGCCTTGGTTCTTATGAGCAAGGGACGTGGCTACTAAACGACTATCCGTCTTGGTTTTCCAGGGCTTCCACAATAAGGCGCTACAGACTGGGTGGTGTGAGTCTCAGAGCTGTGTTTGCTTGTGGCTCTGGAGGCTGTCGGGACGGGCTCCTCCGGGGCCATGAATGGACGGTCTGTCCCGGCTTTCCTCTTTGCCTGGTAGCTGGCCGTCCTCCCCTGTGTCTTTACTGCACCCCCATCTCTGTGGCCCTGTCTCCAGGACCCCCGTCACGTTGGAGTAGGGCCCACGCTGTGTCCTCAGTTTAACTTGATTTCTCCTGTAAACATCCAGTCTCCAAATATGGTCCCCTTCTGAGGCACCGGTGGTTAGGACTTCAACATGTGAATCTGAGGTGGGGCTGGGGGATGTAACTGAATTTCATGACAGTTCTGAAATTTGAAAGTGTCTGCCAAATGCTATGCTCCTACCTCAGCAAAAGAGGGGCCAGATTATATTAAGATGGTGACATGTTCATCCCTGACAGTCAGTTCTGGACCAAGGTTTGGGAAATAGGTTACTTGGATACAGAATGTTTCTAGTAGGAGCTCACCTATGGTCCAGGATGTACTGGAAACGGTATGATTCATTGCTCTGTGTAACTGTGATGCGACCATTCACCTGTGGGCCAGGTGAAGCCAGTGGATGGAGACCCATCAAGTCATGCACTTGCTGGAGAATTAGCCCCAGGACAACCTGACTTCAGTTTTCAGGGAGGGTAGCTTCTGGGTCATAATCTGTGTGCCTTTTGTATCTGACCCAATACCCATGTTCTTTCATTGTAAATGGGCAGGAGAGCTAAAAAGAAAACCAGATCTGAAGAACAAACAGACAAACCCGAGGCCCTCGGAGGCTTGTGTGTGTGTGCACAGGAATACTGGCTGAGGGCGCGGCATCTTTGTCACGGGGACAGCCGACATGTAAAATAGCTTGTCTCTAAGGTTTTCTTTAACCAACTTATTTTAAACTGAGTTTTATAAGCATGATGTCTTTTTGCATTTCTTTTCTAATTATAAGCTGTAGGAAATAATAAATACATTGGTTTTGCTGTTGATGAAAACTTATTTTTAAAAGGCAGTAATGAAGAGGAGATTCATAGGGCGAAATGGCCATCTGCCCTGACATTCAGCACTATCCAAGCAAACACAGCAGAAGGCTAGAAATCAAATGCAACAAGTTCCAGGTTAGTGTCTCCTCGCTGCTCTAAGCCCCTGCTAGTTGCTTTAGTGGCACGGTAGCACTAGGGCCATTTATGCAATGAAACGGTGGAGCTCCGTTGGAACGGAGACACACTCAGTCCTCGAGTGGAGACACAAGCTGATAATGGGGAGAGCACACTTTTCCACTGGCTGGGTGTGGGTACAGCAGACCGTCAGAATGTCTTTAGTGGAGGGTTTTAGTCTTCTTTCAGCACTTGAGAGCTCGCTTCACGTAAAGACAGGACCGGGCCCTTTAAGATCTTCCCTGAGCCTAACGAATAGATTTGAACAGGCTTATAAAAATGGCTGCAAATATTTTTCTTTGCTTGTTTCAGAGCATGCTAATCAGAAAGGCTCTTTGAAAACAATATTTTTATCTGTAGCTCAAATTCATCCATACCCATTAGCTGCTCAATTAGGCGAAACAGACTTTTAGTTGCATGCCAGGGGCTTAATTTAATTTGCCTGGGATAAGCAGTTGGCCATAACTGTGAAACCCTGTGTTTTTTTTAGAAATTAAACCAGAGTAGTGAAGCAAAAGCTCTTGACATGCCATGTGGAAACTGAAGTCCGCGTCGTTTAGACTGTGTGGAAATTTGCAGCGATTTAGTAGGCAGCATGCAGGTGTGCTAGTCACATCTTCCTGCTCCTGCCCGCTTTCCAGTTTCTGCTTGTTTTGTTTTTGTTTTCCGCTCTAGTCCTGTGGATTCTAAAACAGAGCAACGCAAGTGACATCTGTTTGGGAAGACAAAAGCAGTGTTTTGTTTGGCTGTGGCAGGATGGGTGTGTAGTTCAAGCAAGAGCGAAATAAAAGTTGTCTTTATAAATCCGTAGCCTAATGGAATTTCCTCAGATTCAAAATGTAGCTTCTGTGAAATCCCTTTTCAGTCATCATCTAATGTACCGAAGCGTTTCTAGATAGTGAAACACATTTAGTCTTAATGCTAAAAGAAAACAAAAAAAACCTGTTTCTTTGTTTTTAATCATTTAAAGCATCCAAACTACCCAATCTTATAAAAAGGAAAGTTAGAAGGCTGATTCCTTCTGGCATTAAAATAAGTATATTTAGTTGTGAAGTACATCCTGGGAGAACAGGGGAATCCCCAGCGAAGGCCGCTTGCATTGTCTGTCGTCAAGCACACGCAGCGGGGGAGCCGGGAGGCGCGGCGTGGGGCGGGAGGGGGGCCGGGAGGCGCGGCGTGGGGCCGCGGGTGCCCAGGCGGGCTGGTCCTGTGGGCCGGATCCCGATACTGGACTTGGATCTGATGCTGATAACATAGCTTGACTTCAGACAGGTCACCTGACCACCTGTCTCAGTTTCCCGGTGTGTGAAAAGTGGAAATATATATATGAACATATGTATATATCCCCCAGGATTGTCATTTTCAAAGGAAAGATAAAAGTGATTAATAGTATTTCAGAGCAGGAGTCCAAGTAAGAGCTGTAAGGCGAAGAAGAAAGAGAAGCGGGTTCAGAGAGGTGAAAGCAGGGCCGTGTGCGGAGACGAGACCGAGGATGGGCGGGAGGAAGGGCCTGGGGGATCTGCGCTCGGGGCGGCGTGGGGGCGGCAAGCAGGGAGGGCCCCAGACCCCTGACGGTGCAGACGGTGCAGAAGCCCGTGTGGCCGGGGCCGGGAGGGGGTCGCGGCCCGTAACCGCCTGCGCGGATGACCGCGTCCCCGGCGGAGCCTGCTGGGCGGGCCGGTTCCGGGCAGGGGCTGAGTGCCGAGGGCTAATTGAAGAGACAGAGTAGAGGCCGCAGCCACACCAGGTGTCCAGTGCCCAGCGCCGCTCAGCGAGCTGCGTGTGCCCGACAGGGAGGAGGACCTGGGGGACGCCCACCCCGGGAGGAAAGCCTCCCGGAGAGTCTCAGTTGATGGTTTACTCGCTTAGTTGCCGTCCAGGGACAGAGGCTGCTCACAGGTGAGCTGCCAAACTGAGGAAACCCGAGTTATGCCAAGAAATGAACCAAAGATGGATTTCAGGCAACTTTCTGGAGAACACAGCCTGGTGATCAGATCCGCTGGGCTGTGAAATAGCCTTTCATTCGGGAAGGGGAGGGTGCACTCAGTGAGGACACTTGAAGCAAGAGTCTGGAAAGCATCTGCTAGAATCTCATCCACGAGGGAAAATTCCAGACCTGGCAGGAGCTGAGTGAGCTGCTTTCTGAGAGCTCTCACACCTCTCCTTCCTGATGCTGAAAAGTTGTGGTCAAATCCCTGAACGTTTTCACAAGCACATCTACAGCTGGGACCCGTGTGGCTTGACAGTCAATCCCGTGATCTCTGGGATTCATTGCCAGCTGCGGGATTCCCTGCAGAAGTGGCAAAACAGCAAAGAGCACCTTTCAGATTCATGGCCTCTTTACCTCTCACTCTGCTCTTATCCTTGAGAGAATCTGAGCAGATTTTTTTTAAAAGGACAGGTTAGGTGGTGGTAGAGACTTGGAAAAAGGAAGTAATCTGTTTAAAAGAGAAAGCTTCCAACCTCCTAGTTTATACTGAGGCGAGAAGAATCGCAAACACCCAGGTTTCGGTACTATAGGTGGTCTGACTGTTACAGGACTATGCCCGACCCACAACTGTGTGCTGTTAATTATGCCTTTGAGCTTTGGTCCCAGCCAGTGTGTAACTGCAGACCATCTTGCTGCTGCTGTCTGGTATGATTCTGGTCCATCCCCTGTCTATTGGCTAGCAGAACAGGCTATATCCTTGATAAGCCTGCCATTTGAGAAGAAATACATCTGGAGGAACTGGCAGAAGAGAAGGGGGAGGGAAGCTCCCTTGATAGGTCTTAACAGCCACCTGTCAGCTCTGAGTCTGTGGGCCAGGCTGGTTGGGGAACAGAAGGGTGCAGATCAAAGCTAAGAAACACGTGTCTCGAATTCGTTAAAAGACGACCTTACGTGATTTCCGCAAGATGCTAAGCCAGTGACTTTGACTCACCCTCCCAAGAGCGGCATTTCCCCTGCGTCACTGACTCAGGTGCTGTGGGAAAAGCAAGAAGAACAGGGGATGGGGCCTCAGAGCTCAGAGCCCGAGACCCGCTCTGATACTGAGAGTCGCTGCTTGGCTTCAGACACGTGGCTTAACTATGTTGTCTCAGTTTCCCAGTGAAAGAGGAAATAAATAATCCTTATCTTTCATATGTATCTCACAGGGTTGCTTTTATTAAAGGAGAGAAAAAAAGGAAGCAATTAGTATATTTATTTGGAGAAAAAAGCACTTAGATTAGAAAAATTTGTCTTATCAAAGCTAACTCATCAATTCATTTAGAAACTGGAGCTGATCCTCTTTTAATTAAACTCCAGCAATTCTTCATTTTCCATCCTGTATTGTCTTAGTTCAGGTTGTTACAAGCAAAATACCATAGACTGGGTGACTTTTTAAAAAATCATTTATTTTTAATTGAAGGATAATGGCTTTACAGTGTTATGTTGGTTTTTACCAAACGGCCACATAGGTCAGCCGAAGGTTTCCCCGTGGCCCCTCCCACTTGAAATCCCTCCCACCTCCCTTCCCTCCCACCCCGCTGGGCTGTTACCAACCTCGGGGTGAGTTCCCTGATAGATTGGGTGACTTTAACAACAGGAATTTGCTTCTCACAGTGTGAGCGCTGACCTAGGTGTGGCAGACTCATCTCTTGGAGAGCGCCCTTCTCCCGGTTTGCAGAGACGCCTTGCTGTATCTCACATGGTGGAGCCACACCAGTACTCTGCGTCTCTTATTCGGTTCAGCTCAGCTGCTCAGTCCTGTCCGATTCTTTGCGACCCCATGGACTGCAGCACGCCAGGCCTCCCTGTATATCACCGTCTCCCGGAGTTTACTCGTAGTGTCTCTTATTATAAGGGCCCTGATCCTCTTCATGAGTGTTCTGCCCTTATAATTAATCACATCTCAGAGGGCCCACCTCCAAATACCATCACACTAGGGACTAGGGCTTCAGTTTACGACGCTGGGGAGACAGAAGCCTTCAGCTCCTATGGTGTATAATCCATTTTCTTTTCTCTACTGGATAGTATAAAAATACTCTTAATAATTCCGATCTTAAAACAAGCCACAAGGCAAGAAGCTTGACGCCGGGTCTCAGGTCTTCCTCACCCACAGCCTGCTTTCCCGGCTCCTCTCGGGGAAGAAGCTCGGATGCCGCTGGCGGTCCTCGGCCCGCCCCAGCTCTCTGGCCCCCTTTCCAGTTCATCTCCCTGTGTTTGCTCTCCCGCTCCTGGCGAGGTCCCCAGTCCCTGCCCTGGTGCTGACTCTAGTGACCACCTTACACTTCTCCTCTTTTGTGAACTCTCAGCATCATTTGACACGAATTTTTACTCCTTATTTTTTGAAACACACTTCACTTCTAGACAATTTTCTGATCTTCATTCTGTATCCTCAAGTACTTCTCAGCCTTCCCTGCTGGACCCACCTCTTCTTTCTGGACGTACTTGTGGTATACTGGAGCTCCTGGCTAAGGGCTCTGCCTTCTGTATATCCTAAGATGATCCCCTAGTTTCATATCTTAGGATGTCATGTATATCCTACATCTCCAGCCTCATCCCCTCCTCTGAACTGCAAAATCACAGCCTTGTTGAAATCTCCAGTGTCCAATAAATTTCTCAGACTTAGCATGTACCAAAAACCACTGAGTTGTTGAGGTCAAATGATAGGAGCCATCTTTTAATCCTTTGTTGACTTGATATCCTAGATTGTACCCATCAAAAAGTCCTCTCTGTTTTTCAGATTGTATCTCAAATCTGACTACTCTTCAGTTTCGAGAGTGCTCTTCTGTTTCGTCACTCTCATCTGTTGTTTGGACTCACGCAAAAGCATCCTTACGGGTCATCTTGCTTCTGCCTGAAACTGCCTCAGATCTAAGCACCCAGCAGCCTCGATGGCATTTTTAAAACCTAAGTCAGATTGTGCCACTTTTCACTTGAATTCTCCACCGTGTTCCTATCATAGTCGTGTCACGCCTGACTCTGTGCGACCCCTTGGACTGCAGCCCACCAGGCTCCTCTGTCATGGGATTCTCCAGACACGAATACTGGGGTGGGTTGCCATTTTCTCCTCCAGGAATCTTCCCAACCCAGGGATCGAACCTGCGTCTCCTGCATTGATAGGCGGATTCTTTACCACTGGGCCACCTGGAAAGTCCTATGTTCTTATCACACCTATGATTAAAATAAAAACTTTTATCATGTCCAACAAGTCCCACAGGCTTCGACCTATTTCTCTAATCTAGTTTTCTGTTTTTGTCCTTATTATGTACTCTGTTGGGATCACGGGGTCTTTCTCAGGTTCTGTGAGCATGCCAGGTTTATCTGCTCCTCAGGATTCTTGCAGTCACTCTTTCCTGTCTGAGCAGTCTCCTCCAGATCTTTGGAAGAGTTTGCATAAGGGCTCCTTCCCCACCCATCCAACCTAGAATAGTCCTTGCCCCACCACTGTTTCACCACGATCCCTCAATCTGATTATATTTTCTTCAGAGCATTTATTATTAGATATATGTTTCTCAAAAAACCCTAGTTTAGTCATCCCCCACCGTTTCCCTTTGGTATCCATAAGTTTGTTTCCGGAGTCTATGAGCCTGTTTGTGTTTTGTAAATAAATTCATTTGCATTAGTTTTTAGATTCTACCTACAAGTGACGTCATGTGATAATTGTCTTTCTGTCTGACTCACTTCGCTTAGTATCATCTGGGTCCATCCATGCTGTCGCAAATGGTCTTACTCCCTCTCTGTGTGTCTGAGTAGCGTTCCATTGTGTACGATGTGCCACGCCTCCTTTCCATTCCTCCGCTGATGGACGTACAGGTTGCTTCCCCGTCTTGGCTCTTGTAAACAGGGCTGCAGTGAACAGCAGGCTGCATGTGTCCTTTCAAACCCTCATTTTCTCTGGCTATATGCCCAGGAGTGGAATTGCAGGATTGCATGGTAATTCTGCTTTTAGTTTTTAAAGGAGCATCTGTACGGTTCTTGGAGAAGGCAATGGCAATCCGCTCCAGGATTCTTGCCCGGAGAATCCCGTGGACAGAGGAGCCTGTCACAGGTGGGCTACAGTCCATGGGTCGCAGAGTTGGACACGACTGAGAGACTGAGCGTGCACACGCCTCACTGTTCTCCACGGTGTTGTACCAGTTTACACCGGGAGAGTAGTGTTCTTGTAAAAGAGGTCCCAGGGGGCTCCCTCGCTCTGTCAGGACATCAGCTGGAGGGGCTGGCTGAGAACCAGGAAGGGGCCTGACCGGCAGGCGACCATGCCAGCTCCCCGCCTTGGCCCTGCCAGCCTCCGGAACGATCCGCCATGAACTCCTAGTGTTTGCATAGGCGGCCTAGCCTGGGATCTTCTGTTGCAGAAGCTTGAATAGATTAAGACCTGCCAGACAGTGATTTTTTTGCATCTGATTAATTCACTACACCTTTCAAATTTCTTTCAAAATTGCTTTGCTTTGTTTAACTCTTGATGCATCAAGAGACCAGGTCTTGTTTACGGGATCAGAAGACGTCTGCTGTGGTGGCTAACTGCTCCGTGTTCCTCTTGATTCTCATCGTGACGGTGGGCGGCAGTTTATTTAGTGACTGACTCTTTAGCCTTCTGTGTTTTTTTCCTCCCTAAGCAGGAAGAAAAAGGCAACCCACTCCAGTACGCTTGCCTGGAGAATCCCATGGATGGAGGAGCCTGGTGGGCTAAAATCCATGGGGTCGTAAAGAGTCAGACACGCCTGAGTGACTTCCCTCCCTTTCCCTTTAAGCAGTCCTATATACGTCAGTGTATCATGGATCACAAGGGAAATTTACCAGTTGGATCTGCTTTGAAATTGGCTTTTTGGTGAAGCTATAAAAAAACCCCAACTGGGTCCTTCTTATTTGGTTGCTTTCCTGAAGCCCAGATGCGTCAGCTTGAAGACCGTGGTTTGAAGCAATTGGTCTTGAGAATGGAGGAGAATGAGCTGGCAAGATAGGAAGCCAGGTCAGGGTGGTTCTGGCACAATGAAGAGAGAACAGATCCTGTGGGCACAGACCCAGGTGCCACCTCCAGGCACAGCAGAGGGGCTGGGGCCTGGGAGGCGGGCGGCTACTGACGGCCTGGGGCAAGGTGAGGGGGGTTAGTGTAGGGCTGAGTCATATGAGCAGATGCTTATGTGCAGGATAGAGGGCGTAATGATAAAGGAGAGACAAACTCCCACTCGGCGAGTCCTTCAGATAATTCTTTCTTGAGCCCTGACCAACTCTTCATTCAGCTGGATTGATTTTTTTTAGGAATTTATTAAGTGCCCACATTTGGCAGTCTTTCTGATAGCCGAAATATCTGTTCTATATCCTCAGAGTGCTCACAGTGTGATGTGTTATTTGTCCTCAGTAACCCTGTGAACAGAAGTCTTTGTTAAACCAAACAGATTTGGTTTCAGTTTGGAAAGATAAAGCTGATGAGAAGGTCAGGGGACTCAAGGAAGGCTCGAGTGGCTAAGGTCAGGGGATGAAAGGAAGGGCCAGCAAAGAGAAGGCCTGAGGAGGTGAGCTCCCTCCTTGAGAATAAGGGATTGTCACTTTGTTCATGATGCTTTCAGTATTTATCAGAGGCTTCCTCGTGTGACCGGTGCTTCATGTCAAAAGACATTTCTCCCGTCCCTCTTTGGCTCATGTAGACATGGGAGTCTGCGTGATGGGAGAGGAAACCTTGAAGTCAGACAGAGAGGCGCAGTATTTCCCGGGGTGTCTGAAAAACGTTATACAGGGGGTCTAGAATGTAGGCTAACATTTATAAAAGCCGTCCTTATCTTCTTTATGCATCTCGTTTCCACTAGAATTCCGTGGAGAAGTGTGCGTGACGTTCTGTTTGACATAAAACCAGCATGTGTCCCAAGGAAATCAGCAGCAGCCGTTTGAAACAGCAGACTGTATCCCAAATATTGCGGTGAACCCAGGGAGGAGTTGCGGGCATGCCTGCGTTCCAGAGCACCCCGATGGGGACCAGCGTCTGACGCCGGGGCCGCAGCCGGCGGGGCTCACATCAGCCGAGGGCCGGGGGCCTGTTCGACAGGGCAGCTGATCTCTGAGGGGAGCTAGGTGTCGCCTCGACCGTGGCACCACCTCTCCGTCTGAGATGGGTCCGTCTGCATCAGAGACTCATATTTCTGTGGTTGAAGCTTTCACCCAGAATCCCAGAGCCTTGTCTACACGGGCCAGAGATGCGGTTTAAATCCAGTTTGTCCCCTTCAACAACACTCACTCCAGTGTCCTAAAAAACACCCTGTACCTTCCTCCCTCTGAGAGTTCATGCTACAATTGGTGGGCTAATCGTATCATCTGGCGTCGCTAAGAAGGTTCAGTTCCGTGAAATCTAGATTGTTTTAGTCTTAGCACAGAGCTAGACACTTTTAGTCTCCTGGGCCACCTGCTGCTGGTTGAGGCTCCTTCGGCAACTCTTGGGGTGCTGTTTGGGGCTTGCATATCAGGCCTCAGAGAACAGGGTGGGCATTCCACCTCCAGCGCCTCACCCTGCTCCTCTGAACAAGGTCCCCTGCAGCAAGGCTGCAACCCAGACCTCACCTGGCGGAACTGCTCCCGCGGCTTCAGAGGGCGCCTCTTGGGGCTTCGGGGCGGGCCTGACTCAGGCAGGCGACTCCTCCCGGGAGCCGCTCTTGCCCATTCTTCTGCGTGGTGACTGAAGCTGCCCTGGTCTCTAGCCTAGTGGCTCCCTCCCTGCGGACAGGCTGGGAAAAATGCACCTGGCCTGCTGGCCTCGGGCTTCCTGGTTCACTATACACGCTCCCGTGCGCCCACTCAGTGCTGTCATAAATCTCTGTGACCTGCCTGCCCAACTGGCTGGGACCTTCGGAAAACCAGAAAACAACGAGGGTTGGCACGATGCAGAGAAGCTGGAACCTGTGCACTGTCGGCGGCCGTGTCAGACGGGGTGGTTCTGGGTGGAGCAGGATGGCCGTTCCTCAGGTATCAATCAACTTTGTGATTTAATAACCTCACTTCTGGAAATATATACCCCAAGAATCGAAAGTACGATCTGGAAGAGATACCTGTATGCCCATACTCATTGCAGTATTATTCTATTTTAATTGAATATCACATTATACTACTATAGTAATATAAATATAAAATTAGAATCACAGTAATCTATGTAGCTATTATACAGCAGCTAAAAGTGGAAAAATCCAAGTGCCCGTCAACAAACGAATGGATATGCAGACTGCGGTGTGTGTGCAATGTGACATGCCACAGCGTGCATCAGTCAGCGACGCCAGACACACAGACGACGGCACCCTTACGGAAGAAAGAGAAGAGGAACTAAAGAGGCGCTTTTGATGAAAGTGAAAGGGGAGAGTGAAAAACTTGGATTAAAACTCAGCATTCAGAAACAAGGAACATGGCATCCGGTCCCATCACTTTATGGCAATTAGATGGGGAATCAGTGAGAGACTTTATTTTTGGGGGCTCCAAAATGACTGCAGATGGTGACTGCAGCCATGAAATTAAAAGACGCTTGCTCCTTCAAAGAAAAGATATGACCAAACTAGATAGCGTATTAAAAAGCAGACATTACTTTGTCAACAAAGGTCCATCTAGTCAAAGCTACGGTTTTTCCCAGTAGTCATGTATGGATGTGAGAGTTGGACTATAAAGAAAGCTGAGCACTGAAGAATTAATGATTCTGAACTGTGGTGTGAGAGAAGACCCTTGAGAGTCCCTTGGACTGCAAGGAGATCCAACCAGTCCATCCTAAAGGAGATCAGTCCTGAATATTCATTGGAAGGACTGATGCTGAAGCTGAAACTCCAATACTCTGGCCACCTGATGTGAAGAGCTGGCATATTGGAAAAGACACTGATGCTGGGAAAGATTGAACGCTGGAGAAGAAGGGGATGACAGAGGATGAGATGGCTGGATGGCATCACGGACTCAGTGGACATGAGTTTGGGTGAACTCCGGGAGTTGGTGATGGACAGGGAGGCCTGGCGGGCTGTGGTCCATGGGGTCGCAGAGAGTCGGACACGACTGAGCGACTGAACTGAGCTGACAGCATGTATGAAACTTGAGGATATTAACTAAGTGGAACAAGCCAGCCCCATGGAGGACAAATACTGTTTGATTCTACTTACAAGGGGTATTTAGAATAGTCGAATTTACAGAAACAGAAAGAATGGCAGTTGCCAGGGGCTGGAGGAAGGCAAAATGTTGACTGGGTGTAAAGTTTCAGGTTTACAAGGTGAGTGGAGCTCTGGAGATTGGATGCACAACAAGGTGAATGAGCTTAACGCTACTGAAAAACGGTTAAGATGGTGAATTTTATGTTATGTATATTTTATCATAACTAGAATTTTAAAAGATTTTTAAAAAAGACCCTTATGACCAATCTGAGTATCTCAGGGAACTGCTAGAATTGAACTGATGCCCGCCCTCTCAGAGCATCACCTGCTGACCTTGGGCTGGTCGTGGCTGGCCCACTGCCCCTACGTGCAGCTCCAGACTGAGGACAGAGCCTCCCCGAGCTCCCTCGCCCCACCACTGATGGGCCTGGGGGCCCTGCCACTCTGGGCCAGGGCTTTGCACATCCCTCCACTGGCCGCATATCCCCCAGAGGAGTTACTGGCAGGCATCGGTTTCTGTCACTTGTATCAGAGTCTTCCCTGCTGCAGGGAAGAGTGAAGCGCTCAGTGATCAGCTGCTCTGGTGGCTGTTCTCTGACGTGCTGGTGTGGTACCAGATGAAACACTCACGATGCTCAAACCTCTCAAGCCACAGACAGAATTTGAAGAAGAAAATCACATATTTATTTTAGAATACTTACTGTTAAAAAGACAGGAGGAAAGCTCACCAATTTCATTGCCTCTTGAAAGCCTTGCAGATAGGTGTAAACCATACCCACCTTCAGGGCACAGCTCAAATGCCAAACCATCCTCTGAGTCTGAAATAATCAACAACTTCCCCTTTTGAATTCCCAAAGCATTTTATCTGAAGCTCTCTCAAGACATTTTGCTTTTATTCTAGAAGACGGTTGTCGACGCTTACCCATCTTCCGTATGGCCTCTGTGCTACAAGCTGTCTTACTGTGGAGTGTCCCACAGCGCTTGTGCACGCGTGATGTGTATTTGCGGAATAGAAAACACGGAACTCTTTGAAAGAGTTATGCTAACTCTGCAAAAAAAGAAAAAAGAATTGACAATGGCAAAGTTTCTAGCCCTGTAGCTTCTGGTTGGTGCAGATGTCTTTGGACAAGGGCTCTTTCTGGTTCTTCCAGCTCAGCCTCCCTGGGCAGCTGTGGCTTGCAGGAAGCCTGACTCCAAGTGTGAAGCTGTTAATGAGACAAAAGCTGATTTTGCCCACTCACCCAGGCCACCGTGGAATCTAATTAACAAGCGTGGTCTTGACCAACATGTGAGAATTAGGGTTCACGTGTGTGCTAACATTGCCAGGGAGACCTTCCGAAGGAGAAAGAAGCCGCTCTGAGCGGCAAAACAATGGTTTTGGTGGCGTGGGCAGGGAGCTGCGGCCGGCCTAGGAGAATGCGACTGAACTCCATCGCGTGGACAGCAAAGGACGCGCCGGCTTTCAGAACACGCTCTGTCTGCGGTGCGCTCTGGCTGACTCCTGCTGAAGGTCAGAGAAAGGATGGACTGTAAATGAAGGGAAAAGAAATTGTTACCAACGCTGCTACGTGACCCTGGGAAGCTCATTTCTATTCAGAATCGTCTTCACAGAAGAACTTAGAACACGCAATAAAATCAACGGAAGCCTCATCCAGAGTGCTCTTTCTCTGAGAAAGTGGTCTCGACAAACCCTTCATGGAACACTCCGCCGAGCAGAGCGTTCTTGGTCTTCTGTCCTCATAACTAATGGGTCCTGCTCCCCCTGAACTCTTAGAATCAGCCGCCTTAGCCCCCTTTTACCTAGATTCTCAAGTTATTTTTTGGTGCCTACCAAAGCAAGTGAGCATGGAAACATGGTGTTTACGCCTTCTGGTTTACTGTGTAATCTGGGGGTTTCCCAGGTGGCCCTAGTGGTTAAAAAACTCATGCCAGTGCAGGAGGTGGAAGAGCTGCGAGTTCGATCCCTGGGTCAGGAAGACCCCCTGGAGAAGGCCGTGGCAACCTACTCCAGCATCCTTGGCTGGAGAATCCCATGGACAGAGGAGCCTGGTGGGCTAGAGTACATCAGGTTGCAAAGAGTCCGATGCGACTGAGCTGACTCAGCAGCAGGCCCTGTGTAATCCTGAACAACCGAGGAGTGTAGGGTGAGCCCCTAAAGCTGGCCGCTCTGCAGACCCCTTCTCTGTGGCCTCTGTGTTCCCCCTTTATGAGCTAACGGGTGGGACTTACATAGGCACAGTTTTCATTATTGTTCAGTATTTTCTTGGGTGGCAATAATAAGCAAAGTACAGAACACACATTTAAGTAAATTTCTGCCCGTCGGGACGTGCAGGGTAAGCGCCAAGCAAAACGGTTAATGAGGAAAGGCAGGGCTTCATGGAGGAGGACCAGCTGTGGTACCCCCGGTGCCCTCTCTGCAGAGGACCCAGGAGACGCCAGCTTCCTTCCCGTGGTCTCCTCCATGCCCCCCCCCCCACCAACCCAGCCCCTCTTTCGCTCCCACGTCAGAAGCGCGTGCGGACTCGAGGGCTGGCTCTGGCTCTGCGGAATTCCCGAGCCCTCTGTTTTGAAAGGTTCTTGGGCTTTCCTACCAGAGACATTGCCTTACCCTACAGTAAGCGCCCCCGGTTGAGGGTGGAAACACTGATGTTGGAATGCGGTGTCACCTGAGTAGAAACTGCTTCTGTGCTAGTTCAGAGCTAGAGAAGTGTGCCCACGTATATCCTGGGTCTCACGTGTGACGCCTTGCTTTCTCTGTGCAAAAATACAGAGGCTTTGGATCAGACTTATGCGGGAGGTTCCATTTCCTCCTTTTTAATCCCTTCCCTCTCAAAATTTGATCTGATTCCTGAAAGTGAGATGGTAATCCTGGGATGCTCTACTCATTAATTTGTCTTTTGAGTAGCATTTAAAGAGCATTACTATGTGCGGATGGGTTTCTCCAGAGAAACAGGATAGGGGAAATAGATACCAATATCAATATTGACATAAGTATCGATAAAGGCACAGATGAGCCTGATTCGGAGGCTGAGGAGTCCCACGGCCTGCTGTCTGCAAGCTGTCACCCAGGAAAGCCAGTGCGAGTGAAGGTCTGGGCGCCAGGACTGCCTGGTGGTGCAAGCGCCGTGGTGCGGACCAGCGTCTCGCCTCGCACGTTTGGGCAGAAGACTGAACGCAGCCTTCTCTGCCTGTTTGCTCTGCTTGGGCTCTCAGAGGGTGAGCTGATGCCCACCCACTTTGGGGAGACCGTCTGCTTTCCTCCAATTCACCAGTTAAAGTGCTAATTTACTCTGGGAATCTTCTCACAGACACACCCAGAAGTAATGTTGAACCCGAGATCCGGGCATGCTGTGCCCCTTTTAAGTTGACACGTAAAATGAAGCGTCTCAGCATGTCTCTGGGTTGGGTACCTTCACCTATACGAGCCGGGCCCTAGCCTCCAAGTGCAAAGCTGCTAAAACACTGTCCCTTCCTGGGGGCCTGTGCTGGCCCTTTATTACCCAGCCCTTGCTTGCACCTTCAGCTTTGTTTCCGCCTCTCCTCACCGGGCAGGCCGGCCCAGCCTGGGGTTACGGGGTGAGCTGGACTCCCAAGCCCCCAGGGCCTAGCATGAGCTATTTCCTCTGGAGGGGATGGCCTCCCCGCATTTGTGCTTCTCACGCACGCTTACCGTCCTGTTTTGAGCTTAAGAGCTACCCCTTCTATTTATAAAGCCTCCCTTGATTTCTTCAGTCAATTTGGGATGCTTCTTCTCTAATATATTCACAGCACTTTGTGTACAGACTCAGACGCTTGCTGAGAAGTATGTCCCACCTCAAAACTGTCAGCTCTTTGATTGTGCTTTTTCTGCATGTAGCCCCCTTCTGTCACCTATGAAAGTTTTGCCCACCAGTTGCCAGTGATCACCCCCTCCATTGTTGTTCAGTGGCTGAGTTGTGTCCTGCTCTTTACAGCCCATGGATTGTACCACACCAGGCTCCCCATCTGCAAACTTTCCTTAAAAAAAACAAACAAACTCTAAGCCCTTTGAGGATTCAGTTCAGCTCAGTTCAGTCGCTCAGTCATGTCCGACTGTTTGCAACCCCATGGACTGCAGCACGCCAGTCCTGCAGCATGCCTCTCTGTCCATCACCAACTCCCAGAGTCCACCCAAACCCATGTCCACTGAGTCAGTGATGCCATCCAACCATCTCGTCCTCTGTCATCCCCTTCTCCTCCCGCCTTCAATCTTTCCCAGCATCAGGGTCTTTTCCAATGAGTCAACTCTTCGCATCAGGTGGCCAAAGTATAGGCATTTCAGCTTCAACATCAGTCCTACCAACGAACACCCAGGACTGGTCTTCTTTAGGATGGACTGGTTGGATCTCCTTGCAGTCCAAGGGACTCTCAAGAGTCTTCTCCAACACCACAGTTCAAAAGCATCAATTTTTTGGCACTCAGCTTTCTTTATAGTCCAGCTCTCACATCCATACATGACCACAGGAAAAACCATAGCCTTGACTAGACAGACCTTTGTTGGCAAAGTAATGACTCTGCTTTTCAGTATGCTGTCTAGGTTGGTCATAGAGACCACATATTTTTATTTCTCTATCTCTTTTACTTTTCCTGATGGGTTGAAGGTTCTCAACACATGTTTGATGACTGAATAAATGTATAATCAAAAGTAGAAAATGGTTAAAACCCTAAGAGGGCTTCTGATGAATGGCAGCCGTTGTTCACTGAATACTCATGCTGTATTAGGCACTGTGCCACGCCTCTGTGTTCACCGTCTTTTTGTTATTTCCTGGGCTGCAGATGAGGAGCCTGAATGTGGAGAGGCTAGCTGATGGGCCTGGTGTGGCAGGGGTGAACCCGACGGCGTGAGGTTGGGGCTCAGGTCTGCCTGCGTGCTCCCAACTGCCGCACGTTATTGTCCTCGCTGAGACTGAGCTGACCCAGGAAAGGGAGCCTGTGACTTAGAATGCTACGGCTCTTTTTAAAAGCCGCAGTCAAACCCGTGTGTGCTACTGTGAACGTCTTGCCCATTACTTCCGAGTCTGCCCTGCAACCTCAGATGATGGTTTTAGGAAGAACAGAACCTTAGAGCTGAGCGAGCCCGGGGTGGGGAGTGCGTCTTCTTCCGAAGCTAGGTCCCTGCGCGGTACACAGTGCTTAATTGACGCCCGACCAAACTCAACTCTCGTGTGAACGTGGAAATTAAAGTTCTCCACAGCGAACTCTGAGCCACTTTGTCAACAGCAGATAACTCTCTTCCAAGATAATGACCGAATTTAATCTCACAGAAGCCCGATAACAGGCGAACTTCCTGCCAGGAGGAGGTGCTGCGCTGATGTGTGATGCTGAGGGGTGGGGTGAGCTCGGGGGTCCTGGCATGCGGGATGTGGGGGGAGTTCAGGGTGGAGAGCAGGCCATTCCGGGAAGGGGCATCCAGGCCTCTGAGAGCAGACACAGCTCCGTAAAAGGTACAGCAGCGTGATATTTGCAGTCTCACAGGCGTTTCTGAATGTATTCATTTAATTTTTTTCATATGCCTAATTGGCATTTTTAAAAATTAGTTCATTTTTAATTGGAGGGTAATTGCTTTACCATGCTGTGTGGTTTCTGCCGTACACCAGCATGAGCGAGCTGTGGGTATGCACCGTCCCTCCTTCTGGAGCTCCCGCCCCGCCCCGCCCCGCCCCGCCCCGCCCCGCCCCGCCCCGCCCCGCCCCGCCCCGCCCCGCCCCCGGGTGGTCGTGGAGTGCCGGGCTGAGCTCCCTGCGTCGTGCAGCAAATCCCCCTGGCTCTCTGTTTTCCAAATGGTGATGGATACGTTTCAATGCTACTCTCTCAATTCATCCCATTCTGATTTTTTAACCTCCCTTTTTTTTTTTTTTTAAATTAAATGCTTATGTTCCTCTTTCTCAACCCCTGCAAATTTGTTTCTCCTCCTGGGCAAGATAAAAGATATAACATTTCTCTTCATACCCCAGTCAAGAAACACTTGAGCCAAAACATTTATCGTCTACAATAGATTGAGTACAGAGAAATCCGCTAATGCCTGAGTTCCTGGATCCTTCTGAATTGACTTGCATTTTTTTTGTTTTAATCTTACACGGACTCTGCCACAAGCTGACTTTGGACAAATTTTCTTTCTTGCTCCTCCTCTCTACCACTGAGAGCGACCAGGATTTCCAAGGCCCACGAGGGCCCTGTTTGTGGCCCAGGGGCTGTGGAAGTGGAAGGGAGGACGCTTGGTCGGCTGCAGCCGCAGGCCCTCTTTGTGGGTCCTCGAGAGCGATGCCGATGGGGTCGCTGGCTGCTGTTACGTAGGCCTTTTTACCAGGGAGTGCCGAGAAAGGGCACACGAGCCAAGACGCTGTGGGCAGGCACTCTTGCCCCACGTTCTGTAAATAATGCTTCTGTTGCAGCCGAGGTCACTTAGAGCTCTGTGTGTGCGTGTCCCAAGGTGACCCGCTTGGTCATGGGCTGCCGTGCGTGGTGCCCCTGTGTGAGCTCCTCCTGGAAAGCCCTGGCTGCACTGGGGCGACACTGTGGTTCTGTGCCACAAGGTCATGCTGTGGCCTCCGTTACGGTTATGTTATGAGAGGTCATGTTATGGCTGCTGTCCCAGCCAGCAGAGAGCACACATGTCTGCAGTTCCTATGGCTCCTCGAGTCTCCTTCCAGCCTCTTCGCTTGCACTTGTCTGCCCTGGGTTCAGCAAGCAGTGTGGACGGCAAGACAGTTGGCATCACGAACAGGGTCAGTGAGACAGAGGGTCTATAGGAGCCTTCCCTTTAGACAGCTTCATTGCAAAGTCTCGTTTCTAATTTTCCTGACTCCTCTCTCAACTGGGCCTGGCCTTCTAAGAGCGCCCAAGTTGAAGCCAGCAGGCTGGGCTCTGTTTCTCATTTCCGGCGCTTGTGGTCCTCTGTGGTTGTCCCTGCAGCTGTAGGAGGCTTACGGTCCTGTTGCTATTCTTGAAGTTGATGGCAGCTGGGTCAGGCCTTCGGCTGCCAAGGCAGGGGCTCAGGGCTGACCCCCTCCCCCCCAACCCGGGTCTAAAGGAAGGGAGCTGTGATCACGGATGGGAAGCGAGCTCCACTGGCCCTGCAGACACCCTCGCTGTGGGGAGGGTGCCCAGAAATAGACAGCAGGAACGCCCGGGTGCTCAGGCTCACCAGACCTCTGTCGCCAACCCCGATCACCCTGCTCTGACCTTTGGAAATTACACGGTGCTGCGTGCTCTTGATTCAGGGTACGGATTCCGAGGGAAGATGGCCGAGAAACCGTGGCTTGAGATTTGCGTTGTCACCGTTTTATCAGCGTCTTTCCCTCTAATCAGTCGTGCAATCCAAGAGTGCATTCAAACGATTTGGGCTGGAGGAGCCCATGACATCAAAGGACGCAATACTAACACAGACACGATGGCCGAGAACAGCAGAGAGGAATCCAGGACTGCAGAACGGCGTGCAGCCGCCTGAGAGGGCTGTGGGGGGAGACTGGAGGCTGTGGTACGCGGCCAAGATAGGCTCCAAGGAAAAGTCGCTAAAGCTGGGTCTTAGAAAATGTGCCAGATTTGAGCTGGGGAAGGGAAGGACATCCCAGGAGCCAAGAACAAAGGGAAGGCTGCAGGAAGTTTTGATTCAGTGCTAAAGAGGCTGGTACAGATCCAAGCCTCGGAAAGGCAGGCGGTGAGCGTCTTTAATCATAGACTGATTTCCCAAGGGCACCCTTGTTCAAGGCAAACCAGCTGTGACTTTCTCATGTCTGGGGTCCCCCAGGTGACCCTTCGAGGTCACCACGCGGCTGTGGTGCCAGCATGCTGGGGTGCGTCCCTGCAGGCACAGGCTCACAGTGCGCCTCTCTTAACCACGTGGCATTCCCGCCCCGCTCGTAACCCCTTTGAAGCTGCCAAAACACAGGTGTGCTTTTGTTTTGATTACAAACTCAGAGAGAGCTGCTGGTGGGACCTTTTGAATCCTGAGACCTGGCGCTTCTGCAGCTGCTTGGATCCTTCCAAGAGCTGAGGCCAGAGCCGCAGGCAGAGGGTAGGCTTTGACTTCAGAGGTTCAGGTGGGGGTGCCTTCTCCACTCTTGCCACCGCCCCCCCGCCCCCCCCCGCCCCGCACTTTGGAAGCAGAGGCTTCTGGTCTCTTGCAGAGGATCGCCAACAGCCCTGTTGTGCCAAGAGCCGACAGGAGGCTGCTTTCAGCTGAGCATTACCCCCAGGAGGCTTGGCAGGATTTTACAACAATCAAAACAAAGCAGGTTAAACGGTTCCGTGGGGGCGGGATGGGGTGACTGCCTGAGCCCAGATCACAGGATGCACCATGCAGCTTAGGCCTGGAACCATCCATGGCCGGACGCCCGGAGTCTGAGCCGGATAGAAATCGGGAGTGGCTCTATCAGAGAAAGCAGCCTGCGAGGTGGGCTGAGAAGAGTCTGAACTTGCACGCAGCACCTCGAGGATAAGGTGTCTTGTGTGGCGCTGAGTTCCTCCCTCTGGCTCTGCAGGTGCCGGGGGGAACCTCTCAAGGGAGGGTGGTGGGGAGATGGGCGTGGGGTGGTGCCTTGGTGCGACTGTGTAGATAACGCTCCTCTCTGGGGGACTGAGATTTTTCTTTTTAACAAGTAATTTACTTAACATTTTAGAGATTGAAAAGAAGTCAACAAAATAAGAGAACAGACACGATT
The DNA here is from genome assembly GCF_042477335.2 of Ovis canadensis. NCBI lineage: Eukaryota > Metazoa > Chordata > Mammalia > Artiodactyla > Bovidae > Ovis > Ovis canadensis. Next base: position 121,590,825 of record NC_091249.1, read on the forward strand.
GCTGGCAGGGAAGGAGGCTTCCGTGATTGTTGTTTGGTTGGTTACACTCCTGCTGGCGTCGGCTGATTACGGCTGTTGTGGATGGCGGGGGCTCCCCACACACGCACGTGTCCGTTCTCCTCCAGACGCCCCTCCTTCTTTCGGCACCCGTTTGGCTCCAGCGTTCAGATACCCAAGAACATGTATTAGAGGTCGGGAAAGACAGAACTGTGAGCAGGTTGGGTATAGAGTTTTTAATGGAACTGGAATCACATATAATGTATCTTTCTCCTTTTTTTTTCAGATTTTTAAAAACCTCCGTTATTTTGAGATAATTTTCAACTCAGAAGAGTTGGGAAAACAGTACAGAGAATTCCCACCCACCCAGCTTCTCCTTCTGTTAACGTGTTACCTAACCATGGAACAGTTATCAAAGCTAAGACGCTGGCCCTGGCACAGGGCTGTAACTACAGACCTGACTCAGGCTCACCCGCTTTCCCATTAGCCATCTTTGTGCTCTGGGAGCCGCTCTGGGTCCCACGTGTTCCGTCTTCCGCTTCCCTTTGGCTTCTCGGTCCTTGACAAGACTTTGCTTTCTCTTGTGTTTCCTGGTTTGACACCTGGGGGGAGGGCTGGTCCTGGATTTGCTGGGAAGCCCCTGAGTTAGTGTTTAGCTTGTGCGTCCTCAGGGTTAGTAAGAGGTGGTGCCTTCTGTGGCAGGCACACTGTGGGGGCGACGTGAGCGTCTTGGTGATCATATTAGGGGCACGCATGTCAGAACATCTCTTGTACTGTTTATACAATCTTGTGGGCATTTTCCCTCTGCAACTATCAGGAAGTACTAGCTAGCTTCCCTGTGTTGGACGGCACCCCCTTGAGCTTGCCAGAGCACCTCCAGTAAAGGACTGCATCACTTCGTGGGCACCGGGCCCTGCCCACCTCTCCTCGGGAGAGGACTGTGCCCCGGCTGCTCGGGACCCCCAGCCACGGGCTGCAGATGCCGCAGTGAGGCAGTCGCTGCGTCCCTGACCCCGGCAGGCCAGGGGCGCTCCAGGACCCTGCCGGGTCCCAGCTGTAGACACCGCTGTCGAGGTGGTGGGATTCACTCTCCTTTCTGCCAGAGGCCCCCTGTGCATCCCCAACGTCTCTGCCTCCAGCTCCACGTGCTCCTGGCAAAGACGGAACATCGCAGAGTCTTCCCAGAGGGCTGGAGGGGCTGCTTCTGTAAGAAGCAGCCGCTCCCGGGCGCGGGGCCTCACTGGGGGCCTGGATTCGAGCCCCCTTCCTCATCCAGGACCTTCCTCGGGGCTCTCTGATTGACCCAGACTGAACAGAGAGGAACACCGAGGTTACAAAACGGGGCTGCTGCCTGGAGCTCAAGGGAAGGCTGGCCCGGGCTGGCACCGGGAAGGACCAGCAAGCCACACCTGTCCGTCTGTCGCCCTCCGGACTGGCAGGCCTTGCCCCGCTCGGCACCACCTACCTGATTTGTTTCTGCTCTTCCGCCGCACCAGCCTTGCCTGTTTCTCTCAGCACATGGCAGAAGATGCCACCCCTTCCACCCCCAACTTTACAAGGATGTTTCTCAGTCAAACGTCTGAGTTGGTCCTCTCTGCGTCCATTCCAAAGTCACAGAAAAATATCTGAGCAGTTGAGATTGTCAGAGCAGATTAAAAGGGTTTAGACGGAGGATATTGTGATGGCCTGAGTTCCGATCGCAGTGGACGCCTCTCAGCCTGGGCCAAAAGCTTCTCCAAGGATGTATGGACACGGGGCACCGGGGAAGGTGGCCCCAGGGAGAGGGTCACGGGATATAATGACGTAGCTGCCTGGACCCACACCTGTTAGGGCTCAGGGATGTGTGTGTGTGGTCCTGTGGTTGGACAGAGACATCCCTAAGTGTCTACCATGACAGAGAGATAACCAGAAAGAGGAAAATTGGAGACAGTCTCCATCCAGAAATTTCTTTCCTTGAGGGTACCTGCCTGCTGTTCACTTCAGCAAAGTTCCTCATTAACATGGCCCTGCTGAATCCAGAGATTTGGTCCCAGATCATCTGATCGTCCTCTGTCTTCCTGGAGTGGATAAACCTATTTGTGCTGGGGAAGCTCGGGTGAATTTGCATCTCTTTAATATGCATTGGGCACAGATGGCCACCAGGTTGTCTGCGATCTGTAACTTCTTTCATCAAGGGCTGACCAAAATTCAGTGCAAGCAGGTTTAAAGGGGGAGCTTCTAGGCTTGGAAATGTGTGCAGGTTTAAAGGGGGAGCTTCTAGGCTTGGAAATGTGTGTATAAATACACATGTTGCTGTGGTGGCTCCATTGTTAATGAAAGAAAAATGCTCCGTGTCCTCTTCCGGGATAACGGAGTCTCTGAATATATTTATTTCAAGATTTAGGGGCTGGGAGGGAGTAGCCACAAATCACAGGGCAACCATTAGCGAGCCTCTGTCCCTACCTGTTAGGCTTATTAACTGCCTGTTCCCTGCAGTGCTGTCTCCCACCTGGGGCAACACAATGGCTGCTTCGGAGACGCAGCGGCTGAAAAACACAGAAGCTCATCAAAGGCCCGGGAGGACCTGGAAATGCAGTCGGGAGACGTGTGCCAGCTGAGATTACTGGGGTAGTGGCAGGTGGCCGGGGGGAAGGATCTGGTGCTGTCTGAGCTGAGATTTAGCTAATTAAATCTGGCTGTCCTTTACTCTGTCTTCTCACTTCGTGAAAGCCAGGGGCGTGAAAGGTACCATTCCTGCCCTCAAGGAGCCTGCACGCTCTTCAGATGGGCAAGCTCCACGGAACTGAACCCATAGATTCTTTCTGGGAGGCAGGTTGGTGGCAGCGATGCCGCGGCTGCACAAGTAAGTGCTAAACTCACAAAAAGAGTGGAAATGGCTCTTAGCCGGGGCAGAGGAGACTGCAGTTTTGCTCCCATTCTACCCTGTGACAGGGGCCGTGCTGTTCATTTTCTTCATCTCAGTTTTCTTTGGAAAAGAGCAAGCATTTTTTTTTTTCGGATCCTATCAGGGATCTTCCCCTGGTGGCTCAGAGGGTAAAGCGTCTGCCTACAATGCCGAGTTCAATCCTTGGGTTGAGAAGATCCCGTGGAGAAGGAGATGGCACCCCACTCCAGAGTTTGAAGTTGGTCATTGCTAAAAAAATATTCATGAGGTGCACTTTTATGCATGCATGAGACAGGAGCAGGGATGGACAGTTGCTTAGAGGGAGGAGCCTTCATCTGAGCATTTAGCAAAGTGGAGAGGAGGCAGGAGACCTGGGCTTGGGGGCGGGTGTGCATCTGCAGAGGGCTTGGCCCGCCCTGGGCCTCAAGCTGAGCGCGAGGAGTGGGCGCCGGCCAGAGGCAGGGAGGAGGGCAGACTCAGCGCGGGGGCGGGTGGCGCAGAGAGCCCTGCTGGGCCTAGCGCTGTGCCCCTCAGCCCCTGTGTCTCAGGGGCCTTCTCAAAGGTGACTTTCCCACTTTAAGGCAAGGTTCTTTCCACCAAGAGCAGTGGCAGTCTTTTTAATGTAATTTGAAGGCAAAGATAAACACCGAAAACAAAGAAGCCTTGGCTCTATGATTAATTAACGGAATCATCTCAAATTTAGAAAATTGCTTCAGTAGAAGCAGACACGAAATTGCATCAGCGGGCCTCAATATGTTAACCGTGGCTATTTTCCCTAGTTTTCCTGCTGCCGCCACAGCCAGACCCCATCTATCACTTGGCTTCCGGCGTCATGATCAATTGACTGCACCGTAAACAGCATGTCGTACGCGTGGCAAATGATAACATCATTTAACTCGACACAGGGTAAAGCGTTCCCTCGTTTTCATCCTTCCAGCTCCTCAGAAGAGAAAAAGGACAGCCTTGAATTAATTCTTTGCTTATTGAATCAAGCAAGCTTTTTTTTTTTTTTTTCCGGATCCTACCAGGGATCTTCCCCTGGTGGCTCAGAGGGTAAAGCGTCTGCCTACAATGCCGAGTTCAATCCCTGGGTTGCGAAGATCCCCTGGAGAAGGAAATGGCACCCCACTCCAGTACTCTTGCCTGGGAAATGCCATGGATGGAGGAGCCTGGTGGGCTACAGTCCATGGGGTCACAAAGAGTCAAACATGACTGAGCAACTTCACTTTCACCAGGGTAGAGAAACAGGCCCAGCAGTTCCACCACAGAACCTGATCCGTGAGGATGGGACTCCACAAAGGACCATCTGCACCCTAGAACGCAGCACAGCGCTGGGCACTTGGTGGGCACTCAACTTTCTGCATGTAACCAAATCACTGCTCCTATTTTTAGCGTCTCTGAAAGGCGATAAATTTCACGTGTGTGCTCAATTGTGTCCAACTTGTTTGTGACCCCATGGACTGTAGCCCGCCAGGCTCCTCTGTCCGTGGGAGCTCCCAGGCATGGACGCTGGAGTGGGTGCTATTTCCTCCTCCAGGGGATCTTCCTGACTCAGGGATCGAGCCCCTGCCTCCTGAGTCTCCTGCACTTCGGGCAGGTTCTGTATTACTGTGCCACTGGGAAGTCCCAGTATATTTCACAGAGAATTAACGTGCATCGACAGGCTGGGGCTTTTTCCAGTGGGGCAGCTCTTTGCATCAGGTGGCCAAAGTATTGGAGTTTCAGTTCCAGCGTCAGTCCTTCCAGCGAATATTCAGGGTTGATTTCCTTTAGAACTGACTGGTGTTTGATCTCCTTGCTGTCCAAGGGACTCTCAAGCGTCTTCTCCAACACCCCAGTCCAAAAGTATCAATTCTTTAGAACTCAGCCTTCTTTACGGTCCAACTCTCACATCCCAACATGACTACTGGGAAAACCAGAGCTTTGACTATAGCCTGTGTGCTTACCAAGACTTAACTGCGTTTACTTCCAAATCCCATCCATCCAGTTATGCTTCAGATTATAATTATAGAATTTAAATCTGTATTACAAAACTGATGATACATGTAAGGAAAGAGGGTTTTTATTTTCCTATAAAAAAGTGAATGTTCTGGTGAAGCTCGGTAAAGTCAAGAGCTTAAACAGTCTTTGTAAAATCAGTGGGTAAGATACCTGTAAATGCTTGAAAAGAAGTAAACATCTAGAAGAAAAGCACTTTCAACTTTAAACAACCTAAATCTGGAAATAATCGGTGACGTATGAGTTGTACGAATGTGCTTGATTCAAGGAAAACAACGTGTAACTCCAATTGGCAAACACCCACTCGCAGAAAGTACACACAGTTTCAAGGGAAAGAAGTGTTTAAGCCATGTATGTGCCATTTTTGAAAATGGTTTGCTGCTTCCGCTGACTTTTTACGCTCACCCAGCTACCTATTCTTCCTGATTGGTAGGCGGCATAAGAAAGCAAAAGTGAAAGTCGCTCAGTCCTGTCCGGTCTTTGCGACCCCATGGACAGTCCATGGGGTTCTCCAGGCCAGAACACTGGAGTGCGTAGCCGTTCCCTTCTCCAGTGAATCCTCCCAGCCCAGGAATCGAACCGCGGTCTCCTGCATTGCAGGCGAATTCTTTACCAACTGAGCTATCAGGCAAGCCCCAGGTAGCATAGCAGGAGTTTTGTGTTTTTTTTCCTTTAAATTAGTAAATTCATTATTTATTTATTTATTATTTTTTAAATTTTAAAATCTTTAATTCTTACATGCATTCCCAAACATGACCCCCCCTCCCACCTCCCTCCCCACAACATCTCTCTGGGTCATCCCCATGCACCAGCCCCAAGCATGCTGCACCCTACGTCAGACATGGACTGGCGATTCAATTCTTACATGATAGTATACATGTTAGAATGCCATTCTCCCAAATCATCCCACCCTCTCCCTCTCCCTCTGAGTCCAAAAGTCCGTTATACACATCTGTGTCTTTTTTCCTGTCTTGCATACAGGGTCGTCATTGCCATCTTCCTAAATTCCATATGTATGTGTTAGTATACTGTATTGGTGTTTTTCTTTCTGGCTTACTTCACTCTGTATAATCGGCTCCAGTTTCATCCATCTCATCAGAACTGATTCAAATGAATTCTTTTTAACGGCTGAGTAATACTCCATTGTGTATATGTACCACAGCTTTCTTATCCATTCATCTGCTGATGGACATCTAGGTTGTTTCCATGTCCTGGCTATTATAAACAGTGCTGTGATGAACATTGGGGTACATGTGTCTCTTTCAATTCTGGTTTCCTTGGTGTGTATGCCCAGCAGTGGGATTGCTGGGTCATAAGGTAGTTCTATTTGCAATTTTTTAAGGAATCTCCACACTGTTCTCCATAGTGGCTGTACTAGTTTGCATTCCCACCAACAGTGTAGGAGGGTTCCCTTTTCTCCACACCCTCTCCAGCATTTATTGCTTGCAGATTTTTGGATTGCAGACATTCTGACTGGTGTGAAGTGGTACCTCATTGTGGTTTTGATTAAATTAATTTAAATTAGTAAATTGGTTTAAATTAGTAAATTCAGAAAGAATTAAGGCCACGTAAAATCGGCAGTCTGTCTTTGCCGTGGAAGCGTGATTGGTGGTCACATCTTGGGGCCTGTGGTAATACAGGAACCCAGCCTAGCACTGCAGGTGGAGGGCGTCGAGGTCAGCCTGCGCCCCTCGGAAAGGGGTGATGCCTCCGCAGCAAATCCATCCTGCCGTCAGCCTGTCGCCTCATACACATCTCTTCTTTTCCTTTTTTGCTCATGTTTTACAAAATGTTTTATTTTGAAAAAGCTCAAAATTTGTAGAAAGATGCAAGTATAAGGTAATGAAATCTCCTTACGCCATTGACCTGGATTCGCCAGTGTTAACATTTTGCTGTCTTGTCTTTGTGTTTTCCTTCTATCTGCCCCACCGCTCCATGAGGGCTTCCCTCATAGCTCAGCTTAGTAAAGAGTCCGCCTGCAGCGCAGGAGGCCCCGGTGAGATTCCTGGGTTGGGAGGACCCGCTGGAGAAGGGACAGGCTGCCCACCCCAGGATTCTTGGCTCCCTGGTGGCTCAGCTGGTAAAGAGTCCGCCTGCAGTGTGGGGGACCTGGGTTTCCCACAGGAAAGATGCCCTGGAGAAAGGAAAGGATGCCCACTCCAGTACTCTGGCCGGGAGAATCCCATGGAGTCCGTGGGGTCGCAGAGAGTTGGGCACGGCTAAGTGATTCTTAATTTCACTTTCACCGCCATCACACACTTCTTTTCCTCCTCTTCCTTCTTATTAAACTTGTTAAATGATTTGAAATCCCATGACTTTTACCCCTAAATAATTCTGTGTGTATCCCTTAAAAACAAGAAAACTTTTTACATATCTGTGATGGAATGAGCCAGTTCAGGAAACTTAACACTGATACAATAGTATTCTCTAATGCGGAGTTCATGTTTAGATCTCGTCTCAGTAATACCTCTCACACAGGTTTTTCTGCTCGCTCAGGATCAGAGCTCGGCGCGCCTGTTGTGCTCTTTGATCTCTTTTGCCCTGGAACGGCTCCTCATCCTTAGCTGTCCTTCGGGGCACTGGCAGTTTGAAGGAGCACCGGGCCGGCTTGTTTTGTGAATGCCCGCTGATACGCGTTTGGCTCTTTCCTCACGATTACTTTCAGGTTATGTGTGTTTGGAAGGAACACTACCGAAGCGACGCTGTGTCCTCCTTGATGAATCGTATCAGGAGGCGTCCATTTACAAAGGTAACATCCGTTTGTCTCTTTGTTGACGATGTGAGCTTGGATTGAGTGGTTATCAGGCATCGGTTATCAAGTTACCACTTTCTTCTTTGTAATTAGTATTTGGAAACTATGGCAACACCCTGGTTTTCATCAAACTTTTGCCCAGTGATTTTATCATCCCTTGATGGGTCTGAGTCAGCTGTTACTACGAGGGCTGCTAAATGCGTCCCTGGTTCTCTCTGCCTCCCAAACTCTAAATGGAGGGACCCAGTGATTTCCTGGAAGTCAGGGCAGGGGTGGGGAAGAACCCCATGTGCTCCCTTCCACCCCTGCTTCGCCTGCGAAGGGAATACAGATCCCTTGCTCTGCCCGGTTTGCCCACAGGTTGCCGTCCAGAGGCTCGGGGACCTTGGACGCATGGCTGGCCTCCCCCTCCCGCCTTATAGCGCTCCCTGCGGTTTCTCAGCGCTTCTAACCCCTTGCTTCCCATCCTTCCTGTTTCTGCAGTTCCCTGTGTTCAGCCTCAAAGCACGGAGGCCCGTCATTCCTTGCTCAATCCACTCTTGTCTGCTGAGTGGGATATGTGTGTTTGGGGGGTGGGGGGCGGGGGAGCTGCAAAAGCGTGGGGTCGTGAGGGTGGAGACGGGCGGGGAGCAAGGCCCCTCAGAGGTCTGCGCTGAGTGAGTCTCTGAACGCAGCCCCCGTCGGATGCCTTGCACGGGAGAGGCTGATGTCTTGGCAGCTTGGGGTCTCTCTTCCGCACCTTCGGTGTTAGGCGAGTGTCTCTCTCCTCCCGGGCCTGAGCTAGCGCTCTGGCTTTGTTTATCGCCTGCATGTAACAGCGCCTTCCCTGGTCTATCTTATCTGCATCTGGCAGTGACCGTGTGTCACAGGCGCCGTTGTTAGAGTCTCAGTTCCCACAGGAGGAAGCTGACGCCTAGGAGAGGTTGGCCCCCGACCCCATGGCTGGTCACCAAGGCGGTCCATTGCCAGGGGCCATTGCTGTGGCCACCGTGTTTGTGAGATGTCAGGAAAATCGGTGGCAGAAAGCTCACGCTCACGCGCACACGCACAGTTACCTTCCGGCTCTCCAGCTAGAGTGACTGATGAAATTCTGAACCAAAGCATGCTACCCACGCAGTCATTCGGGGATGCGGCTTCCCCCTGACGGCGGCCCCTCGTCTCAGGTCGCGGTTGATTCTCATGAGAAATGACGGCGGCGGAGCTGACAGAGGCGGCTGGGCGGCCGGGAAGAATGGACAGCGGCTCCTGAGTGAGTGCGGCGCCCGGCGCGTCTCGCACCCGAGAGGGAAGGTGCCCGACACTGAGGCCTGAGAAAATCCTGCAAGGTGTTCCAGCAAGCTCACTCGACAAAAAGTTTACTTTCGTGAATCTGCCCTTTCTCCAAGGTCAGGGTGAGGTGGTGGTCTGGGCTCCCCAGGTGGCACTTGCGGTAAAGAACCCGCCCACCAGTGCAGGGGACGCAAGAGACACAGGCTCGAGCCCGGGGCCGGGGCCGGAAGATCCTCTGGAGGAGGGCACGGCGACCGCCTCCAGTGTCATTGCCTGGAGGGTCCCCTGGACAGAGGAGCCTGGCGGGCTGCAACCCTAACCCTGAAGGGTTGCACAGAGCCAGGCATGACTGAAGTCACTTAACACGCACACAAGGTGGTCCTGGGAAAGCCACTTCTCCTCAGCCACAAAATGAGGACGCAGAATGCAGTGATCTCTCAAAGGTCCCCTCTGGTCTAGAGAACCTGAGCATGAGTCGTTATTGTGATCATCCAAGTTTTAGAATATCAATAACAGTGCTCTTTCTGTGACACGTAAACATGACCTACACTGAAGTTAATTCTGATGTTCAGACCGCAGTAAGATTCTTTAAGGCAGGGTTCTCCTAATTGGTTCCTGAAGCAGAGCCTTTCGGTGCATAAATTCTCCCAGGACAGGGAAGAGCTCAGATCATTACCGTATTCAGAAGACAAATGCCTCACCTCGTGAAAATGTTAATGGGCAGCATTAATTGGAAGCAGAGGTTGGGTTGGGAGGTCCCTGAAGATCCTGGGAGCCTGTAGGATTCGGTAGATAGAGTTCATCTTCCTAGGGCTGGGTGCCCGACGCCCCGGCCTGTGCCCCGCCCGCCCTTGTTCTCAGCCCACTGCCCCCTCCCTCTGGGAGTGCCCTCTGCATCCCTTCTACGTGTTTCCAGTGTGAGCATCCCAGGGACGGGGGCCCTGGTGCAGAGAGTCGGACACGACTAAGCAAGTAACGCACACACACACACACACGCACACACAGGATGAGCGTTAAGGCTCAGTGATGCAAACGAAAGAGAACAAGACTGGCAGAAACGTGGACTTCCAAGGAAGCGACGACACGTCGACCTGGAGATCCTGTGTGAGCAAGGCTGCCGCCTCTGCTGTGACTGCGTGTCGTACGTGAGGGGGCTCCTTCCCCGTGTCGCTGTCTTGGTGAGGTCAACTCAGCATAAAGAGTGCAATGAGGATCCGGCTCGATTTTAGCTCCACTCTTGCTTTGATTTCTTTTGTTCCCACTTGAAAATTATGCTAGTCTCCCGTAATTCTACTTATTTTTGTTGGCTGCCTCACATTCTTTATAGAACAAGAGGGATTCAAACAAGTATGAATTTGTCTAACGGGGAGAAGCCGTCCATGTGCGTCTCTTATCCGTAATGAGAGTCAGCACTCGCTTGGTGTATAGTATTTGTGAGACGCTGTGTAACCATTTCACATAGACTGACTCTACTCCCAAACTCCACGCAGGGTTTGATTACCATGATTACCCCTTCCCCACCTTTTGACAGGGAGGAACCAGAAATCTAGAGAAATTAAGTAACACAGGAAAGTCACACCCACTCCAGCGCTCTTGCCTGGAGAATCCCATGGACAGGGGAGCCTGGCAGGCTGCCGTCTATGGGGTCGCACAGAGTTGGACACGACTGAAGCGACTCAGCAGCAGCAGCAAAGTCACACGTTTAACAAGCCGTGGAACCAGGACTTGGAAGCACGGTCTCCGAGTCCCGGCTCCAGGCCTTTGACCGCTGCGCTGCGCTGCCTCAGCCTGGCGCCCTGTCCTGGGTGTGATGGGGAGAGCATATGCGCACACCCATCCGCGCTTGGGGACATGGGCCCCCCTGTTCTGGAGGGACTGCACACAGCTGGTCTTCAGGAACCGGGTGACATCGGATTAAATACAACCCAGTCATTTCCTCAACTGCAGGAGATCCTGCTAGAGACTCGCGCTTTGGCATGGATGACTGAGTTTGATTTCACAGAAGGCTTTTTTGCGGTGTCTGTGGGTCTCTCATGGTGATCTCCAACGCTGACGAGAAGCGCGCGGCCTCTCAGCCTGCCTCGGGCATTTCGGACATCTTTCATCGTCCTCTTCTTTATCTCCTGTGGCCATTCCTGGTCACAGCTCCAGCCTTTTCTACCTGATAGGCAGTAGCTTATCTGCAACCACGGCAGTGCCAGCTGAGGGTGTCTCAGCCTCAGCCTCGTTTGGCCCTTTGGCTCGAGAGCAAAGCCCACTGGCTCAGAGCCCTGGGTCGGAGTGGTTGCTGCTTCCTGCGTCTCTAAGGATGGCTGCTGAAGAGCTTCCTTGAGATGTCGGATTACTGAAGAGAGTCTGCACAGGCTAAAAATCTGTGAGTTAAGTTCTATTCGGGGATTTTACTGAGGACTGTGGCCTGGACGTCAGCCTCTCATGTAGCTCTGAGGAACTGCCCTAAAGAGAGGAGCGGGATATATAGATTTTTTGCCAGAAAAAAAACAAAAATAAAAACATGGAAGTGAACAAAAAAAGATTGCTGCTAATCACAGAGAGCAGAGCTCTCAAGTCACTGACTTCAGAGCGCTCTGTCTTCCTGCTTCCTGAGCCCCCTCAGGTGGGGCATCCGTGCCGTGATCCCAGCCCTAGCGCTGAAGCTGCGTGTCGGAGGCATAACGTCAGTGAGCCTGGGTCTTGCATCTTCTCATACGTGGAAAAACAGTGAAATGAGAACGTCCAGGTAGGAGGAAGAGAGGCAAATGTCCCTTTTAATTTAGTCGTTGACTTAAACCCGTCTCAGGCCGGCCAGCAGAGCCAGCAGTGGTTCTCAGCTGTTTGTTAACTTGACCCTGAGTGCATTTTAGTTACAAGTTGGAGAGGAAAAGGAAGCTCACACCAGTGTTGCGCTGGTTTCATGCTGTTTGTATAGAGAGAAGAAGTTTGTTAGCACTTAAATCATCACCAAGAGGTGGCCTTAAGAGGCAGGGGCCTCCATGTTTGGCGGAAGCCTACTTCTTTGTTTGGAAATCGTGAAGAGTCAACTTTCAAATTTTCTGAGCTTCTGTTTCCTTATCCTAGAGAATACAAATAATAGAATCTCATAGAATTTTTATGAGAATTAACTGGGTCAACATGTATAAGTGAGAACACCTGAAGAGTGTGGGAACCTCAACAGGGAGCCCTGAAGTTTGTTTTAGGACAAAGTCTTTCCACCTGAGGTGGGGGTGAGGCTGGATTGTACCTCACAGCCGCTGAAGCAAACTCTTGACAACGAAATAGGGCAGAGAAATAAGTGAAAAAGAGAGCTAGGGGGCAAAGGAGGAAATGAACGCAAGTCATCCTGCTATGAGACACAGGAGTGCTGAATTCGGGAGCATGGAGAGCATTCCCTCTCGGGGACGTCATAATGGCCTCAGGATCCTCCCCCTTTGAGGTCTCCCGGTGCATTTCATGCATTGAAGCTTTTGATGCTTTCCTAGGCTCCAGCCCTTCTCTCATGATCTTTTGCAGCAAACTCAGCTTCCTCTGAAAACATGGCATTTTCTGTGGAAAGGCTTGTGAGTTCTCTGGGACTTGAGTCTCCAGTAACAGAAGACAATTCATCTGAAATGAAAGTGGCAGATTGCCGTGCTGGCAAGACCAGCAGAAAAGTTGGTCCAGATGCAACCGTGCTGAGGCAGCTAGGTTCAGCTGATGAAATGTCAGTTACAGCTGAGTGGCTGGTATCCTGCAGATGCAAGGTGTAGGGGTCCGGACTCAACCAGATTCTGTTTTCCCTTTCTCTGTGACTCACTTGCTGCTTCACCTGGAGTATGAATAACTACATGAGAAGTCGTGTCTTTAACGTGCTGTTACTTAGCCATCCTCCTCGGTTTTACTCTGGAAAATATGACCTGGGTCTCTACCATCCAAGTGCCCCACTCTTCCGGCTGTTTCATTTGGTCATATTGCTCCAGCTCTCTACCCTCTCCACCCTTTCTGGCTCGTAACTGTATCATGTTAAGGTTCCATTGGATGAATTTTTCTGAAACTTAGCATAATTACTCTCAAAGTATTAGAATTCACTTGCTTCAAATGTATGAAATGTTAACCTTTGTGTGCACCTGGGCCTAGTTCTTCTGCATGAAAATTAAGGAAGAGAGGAATGTTAGGCTGAAAGGCGAGGAGTTTTTAAACTTACGCAGATTGGAGAGCTAAGAGGCTGCTTTAAAATGCTACGGTCTGCTCACCACTGTTTCTTTCCATGATGATTTTAATAATTACTAAACACTCACTAAAGCATAAACAGCACAACAATCCATGCCTTTCTCTGTACGATATGCTGGTCTGGCCAATATATAAATTAATCTGTATTTTTCAGTATAGAACTGCTTTCTTCCATGCTCCGTACAGTTGGTATAGGCTGACTCTGTTACGCTTCAGATTTCTCATGGCCTGATGTTTTCCCGAGAGTCTCGATAGCCCCTTTTCTTGTCCATCATTGTACTCAAATTATTTTAAAGTCTAGGTCGGCAGCAGGCAGGGAGGCAGGGAGGAAATTTCTTCCTTTAGAAACTCGGTGAGTGGGTCTCGGGGAGCCTGGTGCTCTGTGCCTCGGTGGGAAGAGCTCTGGTCTGCCAGGCTCTGCGGTTCTCTCTGAACCGGTCCTCAGGGGAGGGGGAGAGAAGCCTTGCTCCTGCCGAACAGCCCTCGGAATAGTCCTCCTGCTCTGCCGTGCGGGGGGGAGCAGACGCCCCCAGAAGCGACTTTGTGCGCAGATGGGAAGGCACCTCTGAGAACAAGATGCCCTAAAGCCCAGGCTCCACTCGAGGACCCAGCGGTGCCTGGCCGAATATTCTCCTTATTTTCTCTGGGAAATGTGCCATTCAAGTTCTTACTCTGGCAGACAGTGAGAGGACAATGCTAGTTTCGAGCTCAGTGTTTGGCCGAGACGAATGAGTTTAGAGCTGGTTTTGGCGGTTTCTGCCATGCCAATAGCGTTTTCAGCAGCACTGTGAACTTCTCTGGTTTAAACACCCTCAGTTTCTTGATTATTCCTGTAGAGTAACTTCTAGAGTTTTCCCTCTGGCTAGCCCTCCTCATCCTCAGGCCCGTTGCTCTCATCTGGAATGTAGGTAGTGGCCAGTTTTCTTGTCCTGCAGTGTCTGCATTAGCATGATGGCCTGGGTGTCGTCTGGCATGGCTAGTCTGCCTTCTAACAGTACAGGGTACTCACGTGGCCAGAACAATATTGCTGAGAGAGTCCAGGGTCAAGTCCCCCCTCCCCCACCCCTGATGAGTCCTGCACGCGTGCTCAGCTGCTCAGCCGTGTCCGACTCTCTGTGACTCCGTGGACTGTCGCCCACCAGGCTCCTCTGTCCATGGGATTCTCCAGACAAGAACACTGGAGTGGGTTGCCATTTCCTGCACCAGGGGATCCTCCTGACCCAGGGATCAAACTCACGTCTCATGCGTTGGCAGGTGGATTTTTTACCACTACGCCACCTGGGGAGCCTGGCACATCACATTATTTGCTTATAATAAATCTGTTGTCTGCTGCGCCCTTGGGAGTTACTGCCAAGACAATCTCAGCTCTTTGGTCTCAACTTGTAGAATTGCCTTTTCTTTTTCTTTTTTTAATATTCATTTGAGTATAGAACCATACATCTATACTACTTCAAATGAATCTAGTTTAAGGCTTTATTTAGTATATGATGTCCCTGGAAGGTGCTTACAAGATGCTTGTTAACAAAGTGCTTAGTATATGCTTTTTAAATAATCAGGTGATCATGGAGTCTTTCTGCTATTGTTGGAAGTGGCTTTAACTCTTCTCACCCTTTTTTTTCCTTTTCACTCTGTTGTAAATTTCCTGGAGTAGTCCGTGTAGGAATCTATTTCTCTTTCATCTCCTTACTTACCTTAATGAAATACCAGAATTTCTCTCTAACGGTCTTAGGGCTACATTTTAAAGGAAAGGAAAAAGAAGAGAGTGAAGGGTGCATTGCCCGATTGAATAATACATGTTTTCTGTTCTCCCGATAGTTTATTATTTAGAAACTGGGCTCTCCTATCTTTCCTATAGTAGACAGAATCAGCGCAGGGTAAATCAGAATGATTAGTATGCAAGGGGCCGATTCTGGGATGTTCACCATAGCTGGTCCTTTCAACGCGTCTCCCTTTGACACCTTCACCCTGGGTATCCTGGCAACAGAGTACTTCACAAAAACAGAAGTCCCATAGACCCGAATTTCATCAGAATAATAAGAGGACCGTTTTATTGAAGCATTTACGGAAGACGGTAATTTAGAAAAATAGCAAGAGGACGACTGAAAAGTCCTTGATCCAAGTGCGACTGACGGGGAAGGAAACCCCAGACTTCTCAACCATTTGTAGGAAGACGGGAAAGTGAAAAAGAGATGACTTGTGGGCTAAAATGGGAAGCAAACCAACATGAATGCACTGGAGCGAGAATCCCTAAACCGGCCCGCGTATGCAACGTGGGGTGCGTGTCTCCATGGAAACCGCGATGCGGCTGCGCTCGTGTGGAGGGACCTCTGCAGGGCTCCGATCGCTCCGGTGGAGAAGCAAGCAGGGTGCTTAGGGCGGCCCGCTGCCTCTTCCTAGGCCTTTGGGACCCAGGCACTTTGTGCTAATGTGCAGGGGCCCTTTCAGGGAGTCGGGGAGTTCTGATCGCCTAATGCATTGGCCTGTAGCGGTTCAGCTAAAGCTCCGCCCTCAGCCTCCTGCCCCTTCCTCTAGGCCCTGGGGGAGGAGGGCGCAGAGGTCATGTGGTCACATAACCTGCCTCCCTCGTTTTTCAGACTAGTCCTCGAGATGCCGCGTCGCCTCTGTGACCGCAGGGCTTACTGCACTTGGCGCCTGGACCCTCTGCCCTTCCTGAGGGCGAACCTTAGGTGATGTTACCTTACTGCAAGGCTGAGACTTTGTTGAACAGAAGTCAAGGCTCACAGGGAGGGGAGGACTTGAGGAGTGAGAAGGTGAAGCTCCTGGAGGAGCCGGAATTCAAGCAGGCTCTGCACTAGCAGGGATGAATGCCGACGGCGGGCTGTGCCTGGCCGCTCAGTCGCATTCCACTCTTCGCAGCCCCAGAGCCTGCAGCCCTCCAGGCTCCTGTGTCTGGGGATGTGTGTCCTGTCCAAGAAGCACCGCCTGTGCCCGCCCTCTCTCCACCCTCCTCCCCCGGTTCTCAGAGGCGCTGCTAACGGCTCTCTGTCCACTGTAGGGTCTCTTCCCTTCCCCTGGCCCATGGGGACCACAGCTGATTGCACCAGGGGGCCCCTGGCCCCACGTGTCCAGTCACAGGCTCTCACCTGGGAACTTGGAAAGGGAGTTCAGCGATGCTGGTCAGTGCAGCTGGCTGTCTGAACTAGGGGCCTTCACGTTTGGAGGCCTGACTTCTGCGGGCGTGCGAGAGCAGAGGCAGACGAGACACAGCCGCCCGGCGACGCTGGAGGAGAGGCCCTAGAGAGGGAGAGAAGCGCCTCGAGGCTTGCTGGCTTCCTGCCTCCAGTTCCTTCTGGAGCGTCTGTGCACGCCCTGCGCACGAGACCTGTTGGGCCTAGAGCAGATTTTAGCAGTATGTCAGTCACTCAGTCGTGTTCGGCTCTTTGCGACCCCGTGGACTGTAGCCCGCCAGGCTCCTCTGTCCATGGGATTCTCCAGGCAAGAACACTGGGGTGGGTAGCCGTTTCCTTCTCCAGGGGATCTTCCTGACCCAGGGATCGAACCCGGGTCTCCTGCATTGCAAGCAGATACTTTGCTGTCTGAGCTACAGGAAAGTCCTGGACTAGATTTTACTTAATTATACATTTTTGAAAAGGCTTGACCAAAACAACCTGATTAAAGAAAGGCTCGAAACTGGAGTCCAGGCCTCCTGTCCGCAGGTAAGCGTCTTGCCTGCATTACTAGACCTGTGAGCCAGGCTGCTGGCTGCAGAGGCAGGCGGGTCCCCTCTGTCCTCGTGGGAGCAGGGCCTGAGGGGCCTGCCCTGCAGCCCTTTGGACCAGGATGGTGTGCTGGTGCCCAGGCCCATCCTCGGCAGGCCGGAGCGAAAGGTGGTGCTGGGCTCTGCACGAGCCGTCTGAGCCGCGTGTCTGAGACAATTTGGCCTTCCTTTCCCCCGCAGGCCCTCTGAGCGTCTGAGGGTCAGCCCCGGGGACGCCCCCTCCTGAGCGGCCTCTGGGGGTGTTGATGGCCCCAGACAGGCCCTCCCTCGCTGCTCTCCGAGGCCAGCCCCTGTTTGGCTACCATGCCCCCCTGGGACGGGGCCAAGCTGCTGCTCTGAGCGAGGCTAATTGTGGGGGCAGGAGGGATACGGGAGAGAAGCCGAACTTCTGATCGCGTCCGCAGTTTTGTGTTGCCCCTGCTGTGGGAGGACCCCTCCCTCCAGGACGGGCAGGCGGCAGGCTCTTGGCACGAATGAATGCTGGGTAGCGGTCCAGGTTTGATCTCTGCACGTCAGAGCTTTCTGCATGATTGACAGCTTCAGAATGGGCAGTCATACATTTGTGGGCAGAGGGGAAAAAAAAAGCTAACGTGTTCTTGTGAAGCCATGAGTAGAACTGGTGGGATAAATGGTGCTCGAGAAGCTCCTGACCACGTCCACACTGACCCGAGACAGTCTAAATGCTGCTGATTGTACTTTAAATGCTTTCTCTGGGGCCTAAGTTGGCGGCTAAGGTTCAGCGGCTGGCGGCCGTCTCTCCTAGGGCAGGAAGCCTGGCGAAGACGCAAAGCTCCAGCTCTTCAGTGACCACCGGCACAGCGCTGCTTTTCCTCCTTCTGAAGGATGGGATGAGTCCTGTTGGCAGAGGCCAGCATGCTGCTAGGGAGAGCCAGGGCACGTCGCCATCAGGAGGGCGGGGTCCTTGGCATTCCTGTCATCTTTCCTTCTCTGTACGTCACCTTCCTGGCCTCCCTTTCAAAACACATTCAGGCAGATACAGACACACACTCGTGTTCATTGTTTGAACACGCACACCGCTGCCGTAGTCCCTGTGATGAAATGCATCTTCAAGCTAGTATTGGGATGAGAAGGCGCTTTCAGGTCTGCGAGAGTCATCTCTTTCTGCATTACACGTTGCCCCCAAGCGTAGCAGCTGAAAAGAGCACTGATTATCTCACCGTCTGCAGGTCAGGGAACCAGCCTGGCCTGAGGCCTCTGCCTCAGTGCGTCTCATGGAGCTGCAACCACGGTGTCCACCGAGGCCGCCAGCGTCTCAAGTCAGGGCCAGCTTGGGGCCTCCACGCTTTCCTCAGCCGATTACCGAGAGGGAAGACTCTGAGCAAGACTGTGGATCCTGCGCCCCCTCCAAACCAGATGGAGGGCGGGGAGTCCTCACCCTCAAATCATGCCATCCGCAGTCTGCACCATCCCCAACCTGGGGATATGTGCTCACTAGTGACCTGGTGGCCAGTCTCCTCACGGGCTGCTCCAGAGACTCAGGGCCTTCTGCGGGGGCCCGCGCAGGTGCTGCCAGTGTGGCTGGTGGTGGCCCTCGCAGTAAGTGAGCAGGAGCCCAGGAGGTCAAGCGGAGGACATCCAAGGTGGAGCCACCTAAGCTCAAAAGGGACCTCCCGTGGCCTCCACTGCGTCCTCTCCCCCAGAAGGGGGTCGCTCCCTCCAGCCCACAGTCACGGGGACGGGGTCACACAGGGGCACCAGTGCTAGGGAGCAGGAGTCACCAAAGGGTCTTCTAAAATGCTGTCCTGAGAAGCCGGCCCGTCCAGCCCCGGCTCTGCTCTGCTTGACGACCTCTTGCTCAGGGGGCCTTGTCTCTTCCGTGGCAGCCCTCCACGCTCCACTTCTAGGATTTCCTTAGAGTGGGCCGTAGGACTCGAGTTCTCACGGCGAGCGAGCTTCGCCTGCAGCTGCCCACCTTCCCTCTGAGTTCCCGCTTGCCCGTTGGGGGCTCCCTCTTCCCCACCTTCAGTCTAGTTTCAAAGAGGGCACAGGATCCAGAGCTCTGGCCAGAACTTTCTCTTGTAATTGGTTAAGGAAAAGGGATAGGTCTTAAGCTGACCCTGAGCTCTCTCTTTACCATTCCTGTGAGCCTTCTCCCCTCTCTACCCTTAAAACTTTGGTGTGTTTTCAGGGGCTGTTCATAATGATTCTTCTGAGGACCCCTCCCTGGCTGCCCTAGACACTCTGCCTCAACCACAGGGAACTGGAGGTGCCCAGGAGTCTATATTCCTCCTATATTTGTTTTTGACCTGTTAAAAAAACCTTTTTTCATGGTTAGCATTTTTTAATAATCAAGTATTTTAAAATTGAAGTATGTACATTGATTTTAGACAGAACACCACTGCACACGCAATAGTCTACAGTACAGCGTAAACATAACTTCTATGTGCAATGGGAGGCCGAAAGCATCACGTGCTTCCTGTAATGTGACATTTGCTCGATTGCAGTGGTTGGAAGCAAACCAGCACTATCCCCGAGGCATGCCTCAGCTGGTGCACTTATAGTAGAGAGGCGGGTGAGATTTAACAGATGGAAAAAGACAACAAGATAGGCGCAGAGGCTGCAGTACTAGAGCTGTAGGCCTAGCAAGCCAAGGCCCGCAGCAGCAGCGAGAAGCGAGCCCGGGGAGGGTTCTATCCAGAGACTCCAAGAGGAATCAGTTCTGCTGACAGCTTAATTCTGGGCTTCTCGCCCTCCAGAATTAGGGAGGGTGCGTCCTGCTGTTTATGTTGCTTATGGTGAGCCGTTACGGCAGTGCTAGAAAGTTAGTACTGAGATGTGATTTCACACCGTCTACCACAGGTTCAACTCGGGGGTTTCTAGTGTGGCCACAGACACGTGCAACTGTCCTCCGTCGTCGTGAGAATATTGCACCACCTCAGGTGCAAAGCCCGGATCCTGTGGCTGTTCCTCTCTGTCCCACTAATCCCCTCCCCATCCCTCAGCAATTGCTAACCAGCTTTCTGTCTTTCTAGGTGTTCCCATTCTGGACATTTCATATAGGTGGGATCATAGATGCTGTCACTCAGCACGAAGCTTTCAAGGCTCCTCCACGTTGTGGCGGTGGCGAGTGCTTCACGCATGTCTGTGAGACGGTGGCAGTCCATCGTGTTGACTGTTAGCTCATCACGTGGTGGGCCTTGCGTTGTCTCCACCTTTTGGCGACAATGGACAGTGCTGTTATAATCATCCACGTACGTGTGTTTTGTTGGCATATTTCATTTCACCTAGGAGCAGAATTGACTAGATCACCGGTAACTCTTAATTGTTTGAAGAACTGGCAATTTCTTTTCTTTTCCAAACAAAAGAAATATCTTGGAAACGTATTTCCAAAGTGGCTGTACCCATGGTATATGCCCACTGTTAGTGTAGGAGGGATCTGATTTCTCTACATCTTCACCGGTACTTGTTATCATCACACTTTTTGATTCTAGCCATTCTAGTGAATGTGAAATGGTATCTTCTTATGGTTTTAACTTACGTTTTCTTGATGATTAATGACGTGGACTAGATGCCAGTGGTCATCCGGTCCCATCACTTGATGGCAAATAGATGGGGAAACAGTGGAAACAGTGTCAGACTTTATTTTGGGGGGCTCCAAAACCACTGCAGATGGTGACTGCAGCCATGAAATTAAAAGATGCTTACTCCTTGGAAGAAAAGATATGACCAACCTAGATAGCGTATTAAAAAACAGACACATTACTTTGCCAACAACGGTCAGTCTTGTCAAAGCTATGGGTTTTCCAGTAGTCATGTATGGATGTGAGAGTTGGACTGTAAAGAAGGCTGAGCACCAAAGAATTGATGCTTTTGAACTGTGGTGTTGGAGAAGACTCTTGAGAGTCCCTTGGACTGCAAGACAATCCAGCCAGTCCATTCTCACGGAGATCAGTCCTGGGTATTCATTGCAAGGACTGATGCTGAAGCTGAAACTCAAATACTTTGGCCGCCTGATGTGAAGAGCTGACTCATTTGAAATGACCCTGATACTGGGAAAGATTGAGGGCAGGAGGAGGAGGGGACGACAGAGGATGGGATGGCTGGATGGCATCACTGACTTGATGGACGTGAGTTTGAGTGAGCTCCAGGAGTTGGTGATGGACAGGGAGGCCTGGTGTGCTGCAGTCCATGGGGTCGCAGAGTCAGACATGACTGAGCGACTGAACTGAACGATGTGGAATGATTTTTATGTGCTTATTGGCTATTTGCATATCTTCCTTGAATAAACGTCTTCGTATCCTTTGTTTATTTTTGAATTGGGTTCACCCTCCCTGGGGACCAGTGCTTCTTGGTGTGAGAACATGGAGCTGTGTCCCTTACACTGAGGTACCTTGAGACGTGACTCTCCATTGAGCTCCTCTGCAGAATCAGACAGAAGTCGACACCACCTGGGGCTTCTGCCTTCTTCCCCTTCTGATCACACCCCTCTGGTAGAATGACGTCACTTGTCTTGAGAACCAGCTTCACTGCCTTCGTCTACTTGAATCTGGGCCAACTTGTGGCTACTTCGTCCAACACAACACAGCAGAAGTGATGCTGCCCGCTTTCGGACCTCAACTTAAGCAAGTTCTGCATTCTCTCAAATAATTAATGTAAGCAACCCAAGTGGTGGTTATAATCTTATCCAGCATTTGAAAATTTTTCAGACCAATCTAATTTTACTGTACTATGAAACGGTTTTTTTTTTCTCTCTCATCAGAACCATACTGATGGAAATGTTTCATCATGCATTTGTCCGAACACATAGAATGCATAACATGGAGAGTGGACCCTGAGGGAAAGCATGGGCTTAGGGTGGCTGAGACGTGTCGGTGCAGGGACATCAGCGATAACAGATGCGTCCCTCTGCTGAGGGATGTTGATGATGGGGAGCGCCAGGGGTTACCGGGAACGCCTCTGTACCTTCCTTCCAGTTTTGCTCTGAACCTAAAACTTCACCTAAAAATTATCTTGAAAACCAAATAAGATGATACAAATCACTAATATGCTTCTTAGTGGTAAAGACCACTACCGTTTTGATCCATATCCTTGCAGTTTTGCCTGGGCTAATAAATCCATATCTAGCCATCATTTGTCTCCCAGTCAATTTATCTCTGTATAGTTTGTAAAGAATGTTTGGCTTGATTTATAGTACTTTTCCCAACTCTGTCAAGTTTTTCACCAAGGTCATTATTCTCCTGGTCTCAGAAGCCTAACACACTCTGACATAGTATTAGAAGGTGTTAGAGTTTGAGGCATAAATTAAGAAAGCCTGGAAGGCGGGATTGTGGAAGAGTGAGTGGGGAGAGGTGACATCCTCTCCCTCTTCAGTGATATTAAAATCTCTGATTCTTAGAAAGCCCAGTGTGTCTACCTTTTAATTATCAAGACTGGAGTTGTTCATCTTCCACAGACGCATTTTTGTTAAGGGAAAGGAGTGGGTGAGGGACAAAGGGCTTCTCCCCATGGCAGCAGTTACTGGGTGTGTGCCCCTTTTCCTAAAACACTGGGTCTAAACAAACACACAGCCAACGTATGTCTGCAGGTTTAGATGATGGAACTTTAAGATACTGAGTTCTGCTTCAGGTGGCACAGGCCAAAATAAAATCACAGAAGTGATTCTCAAACAGTGACCGCAAGTCCTAGGGGTTAATTGCACGGATGGGAATTGGGTTGACATGGACCTCAGTGACTGCTGGATGCCTGGTGAGAGGTCAGTGAAGGCGGCCAGCCAGCCCATCCACAGCACGTCCTAAGTGAGGCCCACGCGTCACCTGTAGCTCTGGAGTTACTAAAAACCTTAGATAAACATCTGCGCTGCTAGGACAGTGAGAGTGTGGGCACAAACCAGAGGGAAAGGATATACTGATAAGAGCTAACTTATTGTAGCTATGACGAATCAACGAAAATTGATTCCAAATATATACGCAGTGGAAATCTATGCAAAATTAAAAAAAAATCAGTTTTTCCACTTTCTCGAAATACGATAACTAGATAGCAAATGAATTAAAGGTAAAGAACCATTTGGAAGGCAGTGGTTACCTCCTCCCTTGTGAATATTGAAAATGTGTCTCGTTGCGTCCAAACGTGGAAGAGTGGAGGCCTGGGGGGCTCTGCGAGACATCTGTTCCCCGCTGCTCTCTTCTGGCAGGAGGGGGCTGGCCTCTCCTTGATGGGGGTCTGCGTGTCGAGGCCATGTCCGCGTGATGGCCGCGTCGGATTTCATACCTTCTCACAACTTACTGTGTCCAAGTTTCCCGCCATTAATCACCAAGCCTGCCATCTCCACATTATGAAACATAACCCAGTGGATTCACATCCACTGAAACAGACCCCTTTTCTTGGCTGCTGCGGTGCTGGCAAGCTGTCTGTTCAAAGGCAGTTCCACCGAGAAAGAATAACCATCCTAGTTCTAGTCTCAACTGTTTTTTTCTTTTTTTTGAGAGCGCGTTTGCGAATCTGCGGTTGTTGGAGCATTGACTTTATCAGGTAGTGACCACTGACCCTGGTTGGCTCCCCAAGCTGAATTCAGGCTGCTGACTAGCTGGCAGACTGGGGCATTGTGACAGTGCCCTACCCGTGCTGGTTTCCAAGTGATGCCAGCGTTTGGAGAGAGCAAAGTTCAAAGGCCCTTGCACGCAAAGATGACAGATGCTTGTTAGAGAATGGTAAAATGAAGATAGTTATTAAATATAAAGCTCTCTCCATAGAATACATTCCAGCAATATTAGAACTCATTGGTTATAAGCAAGGGGTAATGAAATGCATGGCTGTGTGGTTCTTTACTTCATTGTTACTACGTGTTCATTTAAATACTCATGAGATGTTTGCCATGCTGTATTAATTAAGAGAGTTATTAGCAAGGATTATTAAGTCCTAAATAAGGGTGTGGAGACAAAGAGGAGAGGAAAGATCTGAAGGATATTTCTGTTGCAGAATCTCCGGGAAAGTGGTTCTGTGTAGAGGAGGAGGAAGGAGTTGGCTGACTGTGGGCTTTTGCTTTGGGGAGACATTAGCCGAGTTCTGGGGATGCTTGATTCAAGGTATCCACATAACGTGAATAAAAGGAAAAATGGACCACTTAACCCGGCAAGGCTAGTGAATTAGGGTGTCTGTTTGAAGAAGCCTCCTGTCCCCGCAGATGAGCAGGAGCCTGCAGCCGGGTTGGCTGTGATACCCTAGTGTCTGCCTGGAACTGACCTGCGTCCAAGCAGGTTCACGGGAGAGAGTCTGGGGAAAAGCACGTTGGAAAGCCAGGAGGGTGGTCTAAAGCCGTGTGTGAACCCCGTTCCAATAGGCTCCTGGGAGGAAAAATACCGCTTTTTTGAAGGCCAAGTTGATTTATGACTCCGAGCGCCCACTTCCTGCTCACCTGGGGGCGCATCCCATCTCTGTCGCTGGGACTCGTCCTTCCTCTTGGGACTGAACCAGCGCCTGGGGTAGAGGCAGGCTTCCAGGGATGTCTGCAACACCCCCAGAGTCTCTGTGGGCCCACTGTGTCCGCTGCTGGCCTCACTCTCGCCGTCTCTGACACGTGGTGGTTTCCTGTTCCCACACGCAGGGCTGTGGGCAGCTCCGATGAAGCCAAGATTGTCTGGGCCGAGGGTCCCACTGTGGGTGCCATGGTCCCCTCTCACTCTGGGGTCTCTGGGCCCCCCAGCACCACCGTGAAGTGGGACCAGGGGGTTCTCCCATTCCCCGGGCCCTTGAGCTGTGTCCCCTCCCCAGGCCAGGGGACCCCGCTGTCCTCCTGACTTCTGCGAGCCCCTCCAATTCTCCCCGCAGCCCTCTCCTCTGCAGGGGTTCCAGGTTACACAAAGCCAGAGTCTGGCAGGCTCCCTGGTCTTCGCTCTGTAGTGTACCTGCCCTGAGGCCATGAATCAGAGCGCTGGCTAGGGCTCTGATGGGGGAGGGAACGGGAAAGCGCAGGGGGGCACTGACTCAACACCTCCACACATGATGTAGCTGCTTCAGTCCCGCGCCTGACGGTGCGAGGCACAGAGGGAAATTCTAGGTTTTGAAGGCAGTGTGGTGAAAAGCCTGGTGAGCCCGCAGCTTGCAGGCTTGGAGAAGTCAAGAGGAGACGGGGCCTGAACGAGTCCCTTCTGCTGGGGTGGAAGTGTCTAACTAGCCCGTCTCTTCACTGGATGTTCAGGGCTGCATGGAGCTAGGGGCGTGGAGGCAGCATGAATGGTTCTTTCTGTGTTTCCCTTTGAAAAAGCTAACAGAGGAAAGGTCTTTCCTCAAAAGGAGGTTGAGTTTACCCTACTTTCCGCAGATCCATTGATCTGCACTTGCATTTCTGCTCCCTGGTATGCCCTGCCCCTCCCAGGCCCTGGAACTCCACGACCTCCTAACCGGGGGGCGAGGCAGAACTGGAAGGCTGGTCTGAGCAGAAGGGGAATGTCAATGACCCGCTGCTGGGCTGGTCTCGGTTATTGATTAACTTACGGAGCACAGCAGACGGGCCGATGGGGCTCTTTCAAAATAAATCAGTATTCCGAACACTGAAAGGGACCTGTAGGTGTGAGGGAACGGCTGAGACAGGCTGAGGAAAGATCAAACCGCAGAAGGTCAGGCGCCACCAAGAGGCCTCTGCCAGAAGGAGGGAGCCTTTCTGCGGAAGAATGTAGGCAGCTGGGGAAAGACATCAAAGGACACGCTCTGCTCACAATTCCCTCCTCCGACGGGCCTGCGTCTTTGAGTCCGCCCAGAAAAGATCAAGGAGGAAAGAGCTGGGAGCGGGGACAGTGGGGCTCGGTTGGCCCCGGGAGATGGAGAGACGGCACGAGCATCTGCTGAACCGAGCTGCGGGCGCCGCCCTGACGGTGTCACTCTGGCGGGCCGCAAGGTGGCAGGGGTCCCAGCGACGGCGCTCTCTCTGGTAGCATCACCGTCGGCGGGATGCAGTGGAGCCAAGAGCAGACGGACTACTGTCGTGACTGAGAGCACAGGCGAGGACCCGGGCGACCCCAGCAGCCAGTGCTCCTCACGAGGTCATGCTTTTCTTCCCCAGCACGTGGTGATACGCCTATGCATTTGCAAGCATTACATGAGGCCTTGCCTGTGTTCATGCATTCACCCGTCTGTTTTCCGGGTAGCGAGGGTATGGGTGTAGAAATGAAGTCTCAGCCTCCACGGAGGACGCAGACAAGGAAGGGCTCAATTTGGAATCTAGCACTGTCCGCTCCTAGCGGCGGCGGAAGAAACGGAGCGGAGTGGGCGCCGGGATGCTGGAAGAGCAGCTTCGGACGGAGCGGCGGGGAAGGCGTCCTGAGGGCCCTCTGAGCAGCCTCCGCCAAGGTTCGCCGTGCGGCCCCCCCCCGCGATCCCGCGCAAACTGGAGAGCCGAGGGCAGCGCCGTCTCTGCACACGGTCCCCCAGCCCGAAACGGCAGGCGGCAGGCGGAGGCCTCTGCACCCACGACCGCGTGCGGCTGGTGAAGCCCGACAGAAAAGGAGAGAAAAGCTTCAGTTCAGTCAGTTCAGTCGCTCAGTCGTGTCCGACTCTTTGCGACCCCATGAATCGCAGCACCCTTAGGCCGTATTTTATTAGCCAGGCTCTACTTTTATGTCCCGAGAACTGTTAACGGCGACAAATCCCTCTTCCGTCTTTTCTCCCGCTCCTCATTCCGAGGGGCTCCCAGGGGTGAGCTTCCTCTCTGAAACTCTTCCTGCTGAGTGGGAGCCGGCCTGCCCCGGGCGGAGGGGCAGGACTTCGCCCGCCGCCTGTAAGTGTGGGGGACGTCACCAGGCCTCGGGTCGCCGATTCCTGCCGCTGAGCGGCCACCATTTGTCTAGCCTTTAGGCTCTCTGGTGGCTTAGATGGTAAAGAGTCTGTCGTAAGAAAATCTGCCAGCAATGCAGGAGATGCCGGAGACCTTCAGTTCCCCGGGTTGGGAAGATCCCCTGGAGGAGGAAATGGCAACCCATTCCAGTGTTCTTGCCTGGAAAATCCCATGGACAGAGGAGCCTGGTGGGCTGCAGTCCATGGGGTCGAAGAGTTGGACACGACTGAGTGACGGCCGAACACTCAGAGAGAAAGGACACCAGATAATTCAGGATGTGGCCCGAATGTTGGCAAGGGGGAAACGGCCATGTGTCTAGTTTTCCCTAAACATGAAGGCGTCTGGGCCTTGCCTGTTGGGGCAAGTTCATTTCCTAGGTCAGGCGACTGGAATAGATCCTGGCTGTGGTTTCTAGATGAGCTTCCCAGCTGGCTCGGTGGTAAACAATCCGCCTGCCAAGGCAGGAGACTTGGGTTCCATTTCTGGGTCAGGAAGGCCCCCCGGAGAAGGAAGTGGCAACCCACTCCAGTGTGCTTGCCTGGAGAATCCCGTGGGCAGAGGAGCCTGGTGGGGATCAGTCTGCGGGGCCACACAGGGTCAGACGCGGCTTAGAGAGAAAACAGCAGCAGCAGCAGCGCTTTCTATGCAGTCACGCTGCGGGGGCCCGTTTCTCTAGGCTTCAGCACCTCACAGGTGTTTACGGCAGCCACTGTCTAAAAGCATAGCTTGAACTTGAATCGACCTTTGAGGGGATAGACAGTCCCTTCCCTTAGAACTCACTAAAGCCTGAACCAGGTGTGGAGACTATATAGTGATTGGCTGGCTAAACGTTGACCTTTTAGCCTTCTTTAGCAGGGGTGGGCAGAGAAGGCGATGGCATCCCACTCCAGTACTCTTGCCTGGAAAATCCCATGGACGGAGGAACCTGGTGGGCTGCAGTCCATGGGGTCACTAACAGTCAGACACGAATGAGCGACTTCACTTTCCCTTTTCACTTTCATGCATTGGAGAAGGAAATGGCAACCCACTCTAGTGTTCTTGCCTGGAGAATCCCAGGGACAGGGGAGCCTGGTGGGCTGCCATCTATGAGGTCGCACAGAGTCGGACACGACTGAAGCGACTCAGCAGCAGCAGCAGCAGCAGTGGGGGTGGGGTGTGCGTGTTTGTGCCCTTTTAGCCTCTTTAGCGGGTGTGTGTGTGTGGCTCAGTAGTGTCTGACTCTTTCTGACCCTGTGAACTGTAGCCTTTCCCTTCTCCAGGGGATCTTCCCAACCAGGGAATTGAACTGGGGTCTCCCGCATTGCGGGCGGATTCTTTACTAGCTGAGCCACCAGGGAGGTGTAGGCACAGCCCTTTGGCACCTGTGCCTCTGTCCTGAAATGCTGGGCGTGACGGGCTTCCACGCCCAGCACCCTGTGAGCCATTGAAACCTGACCAAACTCTAAGGAAAGAAAGGTGAGCTTTATTACCCAGGTTCCATTTTCATTTCGCTGACTCTGTTACTGGGCTTCGCTGACGTCACATCCATTTAGCAATGGCATGATTGAAGTGTCAGTCAGTAATATCAAAGCGCTCTTAGTTTCTCTTTTCTGTAGATGAAAAGGTTTTGAGTTTTGAAGATTTGCAGGAGAAAGAGAACTCTGGCTTATCTTTCATAGTATTTTATATTGCTACCATTTGCAATTTGTCTTTTCTCATAGGAAGTATTCTAAAAGTCAAGAGGCATCAAAATATTGATTTCTTTTTAGCCTCTGTGAGTAATATTTGCATATAAATATTTTAAAATACATAAAATTAAGTGAATACCCATAATTCTTTGATTTAATCGTTAATTAAGGTTTCTTGCAAACACTGCTTCAGTACCTCTGTGAAACACGTATGGGCTACAGTCTGGACCCAAAAGATAAATAAGTCAAAGTCCTTTTTCCTAATGAGTTCATAATTCAGTGGGAAAGATACCGTAATTACAAACCAGTTTGACAAATTCTATGCTGGAAGGAAGCCCAAGGTCTTGAAGTAGTGAGTGAGGAGGGACACCTGGAGCTGACTAGGGGTGTGCAGGGAGCTTTGTGGGTGTCCTGCTGAGCCGGAAGCTGCAGACAGAGCAGGGTCAGAAGTGGCACCCTGTGGAGGAAGAAGTGTGTCAGAGCTGCCAGGGTGCCGGAGGGCATGGAAGGCTCCGGAGCTGCACACAGACCCAGCGCCGAGCGAGGTGCTGAGAGGGTGCCCCGTGGACAGGCGGGGCTCTATCATCCAGCTCAAGCTTCTCCACGCTCACCACACCCCTCCTCCTCCAGCCTCCGCCCTCCTTTTGGGGTTATCCTGCTCACTCCATACTTATTCCAACCTGCGAACCCTGTTTTCACAAGCCCGAGTCTTTTCTGCCTTTCCTAGCCTTCATGGTGTTTGAACTTTTTCTGATTTTCCACTACCTGTCTCCACGACTGCCTCTTCCAAGAAGACCTCTTTACACCTGTTCAGAGACCTTTCCCAGCTCTGAATTGATTTTGTCCTTCAAAGCAACACCGTTAAGAATCTAATTACTCTATCTCTCATTTCCTTCAAGCGTTAGATTGGCATTTCCTACTCAGTTGTCAGTCTGGTAATGATAGCTGCCCCTTTGTGGTTTTAATTTGCCTAGCTTAAGGTAAGGTGTGATGAGCACTCTTGGTGAGTACAGTAATTTGATAAATATTAACTGGACACTTTTTCAAGGCCACTGCTGTATGCTGATCGTAATTTGGAGTCCCTAGTATTCTGTACCACTTGGTAATAAAATGGGCAATTTTTATTTCTCTTACACAAACTTGTCCTGTGACCTTATCCTGGAAATTAAGAAAAATCAATTAGATCTGTGCATATCAGGTGTATGTCTCCAAAACAGACTATAGAAAGAGCAACTTCCAGAATAGTATAGCTTGATGTTGTTCATGTAACTTCAATATGTATATATATAGACACTATATACTAATGCATTTTAATAGGTATTTGTGTGTATGTTAAAGAACAACAAATGGACCAGAAGTATATACTTATGGCGTACACACATATGCATGACGTACACACATATACACTTATAGCGTAAAAGCAATTCATGCTAATGGTGTCTCTGCATTGGGAGAAGACGGTCCAAGAAAACTGCAATGTGGTCTATTTTAATTTTACAAAATAAAAGTCCGAAGTGTATGAGATGAAATGCTCAGCGATAGTCAGTGTTGCTGCTCTGACAGTTACTGATAAATGTTGTCAATCGTTTGTTGTATTCCTTGTATTTTTGTCTCCTTGAAATTTTTTCCTCGACGTCTAAACACACATGCACACACAGAAACTGCATGTGTGTCAGGAGCTGGAACGTTTAGGAGCAAAGGAGACGAGAAAGATGGAGAGAGAGCTTGAGCAGCTCAGTTACTGCGAGCAGAAAGCGTCTCTCGCAAAATGTTCAAGCCCCTGCTATTTGCCGCTATCACCCCTAGTAGAGCAGGAGACAGCTCCAGTGGAATAAATCCTGTGGCCTTTGCACGGTCTGTGGTTCACTGCAGGCTTCATGAGACAGTCTGGGCGCTGCCCTGGAGGGCCTCGGCTAACCTCGTCAGTGGACCGGAGCTTGCTCTCCGCCTTTTCTGAACCGAGTGGTTTCAGGTGAGGTTAATGGGCATTAGTTATGCCAGCAGGTGGGCTACGTGGGCGTGAATGTTAATGCCCGGGCTCCTGCCACTCCAAGGTCAGCACTGACTCAGGAGAGGCGCAAATAGGTAGACAGCACGAGAGGCGGATGGTTAACATCCCCATAAAGGCCGGGAGGCTGGGGAGGCCAGCGGTGATCTGGCGCTGGAGGACCCGGACACGACCGACGCACAGGGTCCGAGTCGCTCTCACTTAAAGTCACGTCAGTGGAAAACTGTAAAGGAACGCATTGAGCTGATTCAGCGGGATTATGCGGCCTTCCCACCAAGTTCAGCCTGAGGAGACAATAAAGAGACAGCTGATTCCACAAAGGACAGCCCGGTTGTTTCAATACTAACTCACAGGGAAGCTTCTTTTGAAATCCCCGGTCTGCCCTAGGTTCCTAAGAAGAGGTCTTGGGATAGACATTTTAGAATCCTTTGAAATTATGTACATGTGTGTGTATCTGTGTACAAATACACAGGTATGCATGCGTGTATTCGTAAGCATATAGACCCAAACATAGGTAAGTGATCTGTATACACGTATCACGATAATATACAAATAGACCTTATATATATATGAACAACATGTCGCTCTTATTGCTCAGTCACTTAGTCGTGTCCGACTCTTTGTGACCCCATGGATTCCAGGCCTCCCCCATCACCAGCTCCCGGAGTTCACCCAAACCCATGTCCATCGAGTCGGTGATGCCATCTAGCCATCTCATCCTCTGTCATCCCCTTCTCCTCCTGCCCTCAATCTTTCCCAGCATCAGGGTCTCTTCCAATGAGTCAGTTCTTCACATCAGGTGGCAAAAGTATTGGAGTTTCAGCTTCAACATCAGTCCTTCCAATGAACACCCAGGACTGATCTCCTTTAGGATGGACTGGTTGGATCTCCTTGCAGTCCAAGGGACTCTCAAGAGTCTTCTCGAACAACACAGCTCAATATAGATGCCAACAAATCAGTACCTAGGATCAATAAATGTTTAGTGAACTGAGTGAGCAAAATGAATAGGGAAAAAGTAAGATTTTACTCTTAAAGATCTTATTCTTGATGGAGATTTGTTAACCTTCCTGAACTGCACTGAAGTTTCAGGATCAACAGTACCAACTGGGCCAGCTGGGCCAGCTGGGCATTTTGGTGTTGAAGGGGAAAGACAGGGAATAAGTCTCCCATGTTTGGCGGTGGGGTGCTACGGTGAGCAGCATGCTCTCCCCTCTCCT
Organism: Ovis canadensis; assembly: GCF_042477335.2. Taxonomy (NCBI): domain Eukaryota; kingdom Metazoa; phylum Chordata; class Mammalia; order Artiodactyla; family Bovidae; genus Ovis; species Ovis canadensis. The sequence goes on from NC_091249.1 coordinate 121,622,346, forward strand.
GCTGGTGGGAAGTGTGGCTCTTATTCTCAGCTTAAGGCATTGCTGCTGTGTGTGACGCGCTGTGCCAGGCGCTTGACGAAGCTCTGCTCACCTAACCCTTACTCAGAGACCTGCTGGGCACCAACATCCTCATTTTCAGAGCAGTTTAGACCAAGTAGCTTTGCTCAGGGGCTGTAGCTGATAAATAGCAGAGCGGGGCTTGAGCCTGGCTCTGGCTGACCCAGTGCCTGCTTCACCATCCCGAGAGGAGAGCGCTTCTGAGCATGCTCAGCGGCAGATGGGAGGAGCTCTTTCTCCAGCGAAAGCTTGGGGGCAGCTTGGAGTGCCAGAAGCGGGTTCTGTGAAGATGACTCCCCCAGCAGCTGTGGGGGCCGTCCAACATGCACCGACCACAGAGATGCTCCCAGACCGCTCTCCAGAGGCAGCAGAGCGCGCGCTGGGGTGTCGGCTCTGCGCTGGGTAGAGGACGGCAGAACGTGGTGGAGGAACCTGGGCCTAGAGTCTGTGGACACACGATCAAATCCCACGCCTGCTGCTGCGTAGCTTCGCGGACTTGGGGAAACTTACCTCCCCTCCCCCGTCCTCTTTCTGGAGCTCTAGAATGATGGCTGCGAGCCGTGTCTGCCTCGCAGACTTAGAGCTGTTGTTTAGCCCCTAGGTCGTGTCCCACTCTTCTGCGGCCCCGTGGACTGTAGCCCTCCAGGCTCCTCTGTCCATGGGATTCTCCAGGCAAGAGCACTGCAGTGGATTACCGTTTCCTCCTCCAGGGGATCTTCCCGACCCAGGGATGGGACCCGCCTGCGTTGGCAGGCGGATTCTTTACCGCTGAGCCACCTGGGAAGCCCAGAGCTGGCGTTTGTACTGGAGACAAGCCGCGCAGGACAGTCCTAAGCTGCGGGTAGCAGTTATTATTGACAACGTGAATTGACTGTAGTCTGTTGAACATTGAACCCAGACAGAAAACAACGCACCGTGAGCGGTCTGGTAGAGGGACAAAACGGTGAGAACCAGTGTGACTGCATGGCTCCCCGGCCAGCACAGGGCTAGCCTGTGGGCACGGCTCCCCTCTGCTGTGGACGGGGTGCAAGACCCGGGCAGATCCCAGCTGCCTCCACCGCATCCGGTGATGTGGGGCACCCCCGGGACCCCGGGTGGGCTTGGACAGGCCGGCAGGCCACTGCAGGGATGGTGCTCGGGCTCTGGGCCGCCGGCAGCCTGCAGCCAGCTCTCCGTTTCGGTCCCATCTCTCGCACGTGTGTGCTGAAGAGGCCCACCCATCTCCCTGTGTGCTGGCAGGGTTTTTCTAAAATGCTCAGCAATGCTACTTACGAACACAAAAATATTAGACATCTCCTACCAAGTGCAGGCGAAATACACACGACTGGAGGATAGTTACTAACTTTATTTTTTTAAAAGACGTTTGGTCTTGTGCTGGGGTGCAGTCGGTTAACAGTGCTGTGACAGTCTCAGGTGGACAGCGAAGGGCCTCAGCCACGCATACACGAGCGTCCATTCTCCGCCAACTCCCCTCCCACCCAGGCTGCCACGGAACACCGAGCAGGGTTCCCCGTGCTCTAGAGGAGGTCCTTGTTAGTGATCTGTTTTAAACATATATGCTGGCGTATTTTAAGGACAGAATTTTCTCTCTGAATGAATGGTTTGCTTCCTCTTTGAATGAGAGTTTTCATTCCCAAGAGGAGCTCATACATACACTTGCTAATGTGGGTAAGACTTAGAGAAGAAAGACAGCAGAAATGATCAGCTTTAATAGCTAGCGTATATTTAGCAGTTACTTTGTACCAGGCACTGTTTTAAATGCCTTACATGGAGCAGTCTTTAAATAATTTAATTTTTATAATATCACAGGCTGATACTGGTGTTATCTCAGTTTATGGTTGAAGAAGCTAGCACTGAGTATTTGGACTTGTTGCCCAAAGTCCGAGTCCTTGAGTGGCAGAACTTGGATTTAAACTCTGGCAGTCCATCGCCAAAGGTCTTACACAGCTGGAGGCAATAATTGGTATTTACAGCCCCATGATACTTCATATCGTGGTGACAGAGTTGTGTACAAAGCAAATGGCAGCTGGCAGAAAGAGCCCCTCTAATTTGGTGGCTCAAAGGCTTTGCGACCCAGAGTTAAAGTCATCCTTCTCAGGACTGTGTCACTGGTATCTAATTTCAGAGCAGTTAGGTAGCAGCAGGGCTTCTAATCCATATTTACTGAAATCAAATAAAGTGTCTGCTCATTTTGTTATCTTGGAAGTATACCTTGCCTTAACGATAAGCTCAGTGGGTGCAATGTCGTGGCAAGATCAGACAATATACGATCTTCCTTAGCTACGCGCAGGCCTGCCTTTGTGATGTTAGTTTATGGGAACTAGTCTTCTTAGTGTCTGATTTAGGCATTCTCCTCCGATTTCCTTTATGCTCTGCACGTTGCTTGTTTTCCTTCCATAAACTTTCCTGGCTCGTAAGGGAGAGTATTTTTTGGTTCAAATGGGTAGGTAGCCTGAGACTTTGCAGGCCGTGGGGGTTCAGAAATGTTCTAATTCTTTTCAGTTAGGAAGAAGCAAGGCAGTGAGTCCTGGCGAGGACACACAGACACTAGATTGCGTTCTGCTTGTTGCGATCATCTGCCCCCGTGAAGCCAGGATGTGATGTCTGGGTGTTGGCTCCTTTTCTCATCTTAGATGCTGGGGCAGCACCGGGCTGCACCCTGCCCGTCTGCTGCGGCCTTTGTGTTCCAGTGTTCGTTTGGGGCTGGGTCCCTAAGCGAACAGTGCCTGTTCGTGCAGAGAACCGCTCCCCCCCATCACCCCCCACTCCGGGCCGTTTCCTGCTGAGTCTCCTTGGGGCTTCCGCTTCTTCTTCCTCTCTGTCCCTGCTCTGGGGCTCAGCTCCGGCACCTCTTGGCAATGCCGGTTGTATCACTGCTGCTTTTATGCTTGCTTCTGGGCACCCTTAGCTTGGAGCGAGGGTACTGCACGGCTATGCTCTACACAGCACTGAACAGCAGGTATACACAAGCGCAGCCCCCGGTAGAGGGCGCACGCGTGTAACACGCACACCAGACACGCGAGGGCCCGCTCACGTGCTCGGACATGTGGATCCACTCCACGTCTTTGAAAGTCTGCAGCTTGAAGGCTCATTTGTAGGGAACTCACTGTGCACCATCTGTTATTAGGCAAATCTGAGTCATGGCGCTTCTTTCACTTGGATCACACATCGTGAACTTAAGGCCGCCGGGCCCGACTTTCCCCACTGGGGAGAAGGCCTTGCTGGACGTAGAGACGAGTCCAGACTTCCGCAAAACGGTGCTGTCGGTGACTCCTCAGCGCTGCATCTTCCCGGCCCACGCCACCCTTTGCTGCAGCGACGCCACCTCGCTCTGGGATCAAGTCTGTGCCTCCACCTTCCTCCTCCCCTCACATCTGGGGCTCGTGGAATATTTTGATAAAATCACTTGCAGTAATATGCCATTGATTGGTAAGAGTTCATTATTTTTTCACTATATTCTGGGACATTTACCTTTTAACAGAACTAAAGTCTTTATCCAAAGGAATAAATGAAGTCTAGAAGTAAGGAACTGGTCAAGCAAGCATAGTTTTGAAACTGAGTATTTCTTTCTGGTAGCCGTGAACGTGTAAGTGGCTGCTTTCACTGCTTATTGAGAGGCTGACCTTGCCTATTAAATGTTCACTTGCTGAGACTAATAAACTATGTGCCAAGTCTTTTGTTAACTTTTAAAGGCAAACAGTGAGAGTAATTATAAGTGGTTTTAACTACAGTGTATCAGTATGGTCTGATAATACATGTGCTTATAAAGATGAGTGAAACTTATTTTATGTATAAACTTAATAGTAAATGCACAATTCCATAATTTGAATTTTACGCTACTCTGGAGAATAACAATAAGGCTAAAAAGGGCTGTGTAGATCCATGTTTTGAAGTGTAGTCCCTGTACCAGAAGCATTAGCGTCACTCAGGACCTTGATAGAAAAGTACCTTCTGAGGCCCCTCCTGAGAAGCACGGCAGCTAGAACAGCTGAGCCCAGAAGTCTGTGTTTTAATAGCTTGCTGGATACTTTTGATGCACTCTAAAGTTGGAGAACCAAGGTTGTGGATGATTGTATTTGAACTCATCCTAATTTGTAGACGAGCACATTGAGGCCCAGGAAGATTAAGAGGCTGAGCCGAGCTGCTGATTTTCAGAGCAGTGTTCTTTTAACCAGCCTAAGATGAGTCCCTCTGGCTAATCAGTTTGAATGAGTGAGGCTTGCTGCAGCGTCTTTGATTGACAGGACAGTCAAATCACCGCCTGATTGTGTGACTTTCCTCTCCTAAAGCTCGGGGGTGAGACTTGAACAACTTCAATCTCTTGGAGCCTCTCCGGGATCAGGCTGCTCCATATCCACTCCCTTCAGAAGGCTCGGCACTCATTTTCCTTTAAAGCTGGGGTTAGTCTGCCTGAGTTGCATACTAATCGGGTGAATGAATCCATTACCAACAGCTAGGTTAGGTTTTGCAGCTGCTGCGCCCGGGGATCGTGGTAAAAGGGGCAGCACGAAAATCCTTCACTGATCGAGGCAGTCTGAAAATGCAGTCCTGCGTGGCGAGCAGCATTCAGAAACGCCGAGATGAAGTGAAAGATGAAGATGGCTTTTGCCTAAACACACGGGGAAGGGGGAAACCCTGGGGCGCCGCCAGATAGACACGGGGCTGTGGGCTGCACGCGCTTTTCCGTCTTTTCCGCCCGCTCGCCTCAAGGGGACGGCGCTAGGGAATGCAGGGATGCGAAGTCACATGCGGGCCTTCAGGGCGCCACGTGAATGTTAGGACCAATACTGATGCTTGTGTCTCTAGCAACCTCGCTTATCCGTTTATCTCGGAATCACGACTGCCAGACGACGCGGTGTCTGGGACCTGCTTTCCTCCCACCCGCTCGCCTCGGTGCAGAGATGTCGACGTGCGCCGCCGCCCACGCTCCCTCTCGTGAATGCAGCCGTTTATCCCGCCAGTATCTTCAGACTGCCTGCTGTGTGCCAGGACTGCTCAGGGGCTGCTGTTCCTCATTTTTGTGACCTTTTATTCTTGAATGGATAATTTTTGTCTTCCGTTTTCTCCTATACTTATTGGAAAGTAGCACATTCTGTTTCTTTCTGTTAGTGGTTATCCTAGAAATTTCACCAAATATACTTAAATTATTGAAGTCCAAAGTGAACCAACAGCTTGACCCTCCTCCCAGTAGTACAAGTTCCTGTCAAAGTTTAATTCCATTTTTCCCATCTTGAATTTTGTTATTATGGCGTATTTTTAAGTCTGCTCAAAAACGAAAATATTATTATTGTTATTGTCTTATACTATCATATTGATTAATGGCAGTTTACTTTTTTCCATCCTGCATTTCAGATCTTACATCTAGAATTACTTTCCTTTAGCTTGTTTTAGGTATATAAATGGCTTTATTTTTACTTCATTTTTTTATTGACGTGTAATTGACTTAGAAAATTATATCAGTTTCAAGTATTTGTTGTTGTTCAATGGCCCAGTCTTGTCCGGCTCTTTGCGACCCAGTTGCAAGTATACAATGTAGCAATTCAATATACATTACAAAATGATCACCATGCTAAATCCAGTTACTTCATTCTTGATATTTCACAGGGTATAGACTTTCAGGTTGGCAAGTGGTTTTTTTTTAGTACTTTGAAGGCTTTATTCCACTATTATCAAGATTCAGTTGATGTTTTGAGAAATCAGCTGTCTAGCTTATTCCTTTGCATATGACCTGACTTCTTTTTTGCGGCTTAAATTTTTTTCTCTTTGCCAGTTTTCAACAATTTTAATATAATGTGCTTTTAAAAGTTTATTTTATTTTATTCTACTTGAGATGCAGTAGGTTTCTTGAATATCTGGATTACTATCTCTTATTAGCCCCTGAAAATTTCAGATATAAGCATACTTTGTGTTACTGAGATTTGCTTTATTTTACTTTGCAGATACTGCGTTTTTACGGATTGAAGATATATGGTGACCCTACGTTTAGCACGTTTGTTGGAGCCATCCAGTTTTCCAGTAGCATCTGCTCACTGTGCGTCTCTGTTACGTTTTGGCAGTTCTTACAGTCTTTCAAACTTTCATTCTTGTTGTATTTGTTGTGGTGATCTGTGATCAGTGAACTTTGTCACCACTAGGACTCACTGACGTTGTAGATAATGGTTAGCATTTTTTAGCAAAAAAATTTTTTTTTAGTTTGGCGTGTATTCAGTTGGAAAAGAATCTGCCTGCCAATGCAGGAGACACAAGATATATTGGTTTGATCCCTGGGTCAAGAAGATCCCCTGGAGTAGGAAATGGCACTCAACTCCAGGATTCTTGCATGGGAAATTCCATAGGCAGAAGAACCTGACAGGCTACAGCCCAAGGGGCCACAAAGAGACACGACTGAGCAACTGCGCACATCACCTTTTTTTTTTTTTTTTTTTTAAGACAGCTATTGCACACTTAAAAGACTGCAGTGTAACGTAAACACAACTTTCACAGGCACTGGGGAGCCACACAATTTGTCTGACTTGCTTTATTGCAATACTTGCTTTATTGTGTTGGTCTGGAACTTATCCCGCAGTGTCTCCTGGATACGCCTGTGTCGTCTTCTCAGATATTGCTCTAACGCGTGCTGTCTCTCCTTTCGTTTTAGCTCTTCACTATTGACGCCTTGTTGTTGTATTTCCTCCATCCTTTACCCCTTTCCTGTATTTTCTGCCTCTTTTTTCCTCTTGGTGCAGAATTCAGAATCATTTATCTTGTCTTATTTCCCAAATATAAGGTAGGCATTCAGTGAATCTTAGTTGAATGAAATATTGAACTTAAAAGTTCTTACTACATGAGGCTAGCTTTCTACTTGAAAAGACTTGACTTGATATAAGCCTTTCAATTTTGTGTTACAAAAACTGAGGCCTGCAGGGTAAATGACTTGGTCAAGGTCACAGCGCTTGGTAGCAGTATATCTGGCCCCAGAACTCAGATCTGACTTTAAATCCATTCTTCTTTCCACTTCACTGCACAATTTCTCATTCAAATCCGAAATATTGTAATATGCATACTGACGGCATGGATGTGACATTTTGTCTGTTTTCACTTAGGAGAAACTACATTGTTATTTATAAAACAATTCTGCTTCCTCTCAACGACCAGTGAGAAGTAAGGAATTTGTAGGTGTGTAGGAAAGGAGCAGGAAGCCTTAAGAGCTAATCAGAGAGGGTTTGGTAGCTTTCAGTGAGATAGTGACTTACTAGTACAAAGCCCTCAGGTAAATGAATAGAGCATCTTCTCCTTCATTAGTTTGGCAAAGCCCACCCAGAAGTGTAACAGGGAAAATGGTAGATTACAGTGAAGCCTTGTCTGCACTAATGTGATGGAGAATTTTTAGAGAATGACAAGGACCTCTGCCTGAATAATTAGCCCTGATAGTTAGCCCCTTATGACATTTCTGAGAGCTCTTGTCTGCTGAAAATAGATGCTTTTACATGAGTGAGAACAAAACTGAACTTGGTTAAACAATATCTGTGAATGCAATTTGTGGGGAGACAGAGCTTATGGGGAAAAGTGGAAGTACAGAGAATATATAAGATAAGCCCAAAGGCACGCAGCAGGGCGTATGTATGTGAATGAGTGCAGTGGAGATGGAGGAGTGAGGGGGACATGGATTTTTATCAGTTACTTTGAAAAACTACAAAACAGTAGTATTTATATATGAATAGATCAATGTCATAGCCTGAAGGACTTTTAGGAACATTTGGACTAACTGAAGCTAGTTTCCTAGACTGCAGTTTTGAAAGAGAGTTTGTATCTTTTCGCTTTTGGCTATTAGAATGTTTCTGAAAATTTCGTTTACTCACGTACTTGCTTATTTCTCCCCAGTTGTGTCGTTTCCAATACAGAATTGCTGTTGCTGTTCAGCCACTGTCCTGTCCGGCTCTTTGCAGCCCCGTGGACTGCGGCACACCAGGATTTCCTGTCCTGCTCTATCATCTGGGGCTTGCTCAGACTCATCCCCATTGAGTCGGTGATGCCATCCAACCATCTCGTCCTCTGTCATTCCCTTCTCCTCCTGCCTTCCATCTTTCCCAGCATCAGGGTCTTTTCCAGTGAGTCAACTCTTCACAAAGTTGGCCAAAGTATTGGAGCTTCAGCTTCAGCATCAGTCCTTCCAATGAACACCCAGGACTGATCTCCTTTAGGATGGACTGGTTGGATCTCCTTGCAGTCCAAGGGACTCTCAAGAGTCTTCTCCAACACCACAGTTCAAAAGCATCAATTCTTTGCCTTCTTTATGGTCCAACTCTTACACCCACACATAACTACTGGAAAAACCCTAGCTTTGTCTATATGGAGCTTTCTCAGCAAAATGATGTCTCTACTTTGTAATACAGTATCTTGGTTTGTCATAGCTTTTCTTCCAAGGAGTAAGCATCTTTAAATTTCATGGCTGCAGTCACCATCTGCAGGGATTTTGGAGCCCTAAAAATAAAGTCTGACACTGTTTCCATTGTTCCCCCTCTATTTGCCATGAAGTGGTGGGGCCAGATCTTAATTTTTTGAATGTTGAGTTTTAAGCCAGCTTTTTCACTCTCCTCTTTCACTCTCATCAAGAGGCTCTTTGGTTCCTCTTCCTCATCTTCACTTTCTGCCATTAGAGTGGTTTATAGGATGAGAAAAAGAATAAAATATATTAAACTCCTGTAGTCATTTGGTCACACTTCTCTCCATCCCTGGCTTTGAAGTGATAATCATTTCCATATTCCCGTTCTGTTCCTCCCAATTGCCTTTTACAGAAGATTGCTTCACAAAATAACTCATATGATGATAGATAAGGAGAGAAACGATTATTTCATGTTCTTCTCCACCACTCTTATTTTTATCCTTTGCCCCTGTCAGGGTGAACACTGGTTCCAAGTCTCAGCATAACATGCCTCTAAGAGCGGCTTTCCAGAGAGCAGGGCCACCCCCTGCGTACAGAGCAAAGAAGGATGGCTAAATGGCCTGGGTCTATGGGAAAGGGGACCGCAGCCAAGCCTCGGCCACCAACTACTGGCCATGTGCTTCCTGCCTGAAGCCTCAAAGTGACAAAGTGAAGGATCCAGACTGATGTAGTCCCTCCTTCCCTTCACTCCAATAAAGAATGGCGTTCTATCCGCAAATGATAAGATCTGACGCATTCTCTGAGACCATCTCTTTTCAAGCAGCCATCTGCATTCAAGCCATCTGTCCGCTCCTCTTGCTTGTTAGTCACGTCCCTGAGAAACCAATTGTAGTATCTGCTAATCCTTACAGGCCATGAAATAGTATTGATCAGAAATTGGAAAGGATGACGTTTTGTTGCCCATGGTCTGCATCCTTACAGTGCAAAATAAAGCCCTGAAAATTTAATTTTTTTCAGGATAGAAAGTCAAGCAAGAACGTCCATCCCTCAATGTGTTTTTTTCTTTTTTTCTGTCTCCTCCTTTTTTTGTTGTTAGCTGGTTGGAATTTAATTTGGTTTGTGTCCTGAAACTGATCAGGGTAAATTTTTTTGTCCTGATTTTCCTTCTTTGCTTGCTTGTCATCACTGATGTGCATAAAGAGAGCAATTATCCACCCAAACCATCCAGCCCCAGCGTTTTCCCAGGTTCCGGTGTAAATCCAAGGGCAGTTTTAGAATTAGCAGCACAGAAAGAGCACTGGTTCATTTGTCAGACATCCTAACGTCAGGACTCTAGATGTGAAGTTTGGATAGGTTATTTGACATGATTTACTGTGTTAGATATAATTTAAAGATAATAACATCTTTTTTAATTGAACTCTTTTTTAACTGAACAATTGAATGTTGGTTTGCATTATTAGCTTCAGGTGTACGACACAGTGATTCAATATTTTTATAAATTATACTCCATTTAAAATTGCTACAAAATAATGGCTATAGCTCCGTGTGCTGTGCAGCACACCCTTGTTACTGATCTATTTTACACATGTCTGTGTGTGTCTCTTAATTCCCTAACCATATCTCGCCTCTCCTTCCTTCATTCTCCCTGCTGATAACTACTAGTTTGTTCTCTGTATCTGTGAGCCTGTTTCATTTTTGTTTTTACCATTTATTTTTAAAATTTATTTATTTATTTATTTTTTAATTTTAATTTTTACTCTATTTTACTTTACAATACTGTATTGGTTTTGCCATACATTGACATGAATCTACCACAGGTGTACATGTGTTCCCAAACATGAACCCCCCTCCCAACTCCCTCCCCATAACGTCTCTCTGGGTCATCCGTGTGCACCAGCCCCAAGCATCCTGTATCCTGCATCGGACATAGACTGGCGATTCGTTTTTAGATTCCGAAGAAAAGTGATAACACAGAGTGTTATTTGTCTTCTTCTGTCTGGCTCATTTCACTAAGCACAGTATTCTGTAGGCCCATCAACGTTATTGCAAATGCAGATTTCATGGATGAGTAATATCCTGCTGTGTAGAAATACGACGGCTTCTTTTCCGTTCGTCAGTTGATTGGCACTGAGACTGCTTCCATATCTTGGCTGTTGTAAACAATGATGCTAACATGGAGGTGTGTGTCTTTTCAAATTAGTGTTTTTGTTTCCTTTGAATATATACCCAACAGTAGAATTGCCGGATCATATGGTAGCTCTGGTTTTGGTTTTTTGAAGACCCTCCGTATTGTTTTCCACAGCAGCTGCACTGATTTACGTTCCTAACAACAGTGGACGAGGGCTCTTTTCCCCCGTCCCCTCTGGTGCCTGTTACTTGGAGACTCTTTGATGACAGCTCTTCTGACAGGTGTGTGGTGGCATCTTGTGGCCTTGATTTGCCTTTCTGTGATGACTCGTGGTGTTGAGCATTTTTCATGGGCGTGGAGACCGTCTGTATATTTTCTTTGGGAAACTGCCTGTTCGGGTCTTCTGCTTGTTTTTAAAGCAGTCTCTCTGGTTTTTGATGTTGAGCTGTTTGTGTGTTTTGGATACTAACCCTCTGTTGGCCGTATCCTCTGCAGCCACTCAGTAGGGTGTCTTTCATGTCGATCGGCTCCTTCGTTGCACAAGAGCTTTTATATTTAAGTCCCATTTGTGTATGCTTTTCTTTTGCCTTAGGAGACAGGCCTCCCCCCTGCCCAAATGTTGCTGCCATTTCTGTCAGAGTTTTCTGCTTACTTCTCTTCTAGGAGTTTTATGATTTCAAGTCTTATACTCAGATCTCTAATCTATTTAGAGCTTATTTTTATTTATGGTGTGAGGAAATACTCTAACTGTTTTGCATGTAGCTGTCTAGCTTTCGCAGCATCACTCACTGTAGAGACTCTTTTCTGCTTTGATCACTCTTGCCTCCTTCGCCGTAGAGTAATTGACCGTAAGTGTGCGGGTGTATTTCTGGGCTCTGTATTCTGTTTCATTGATCTGTCTGTCTTAAAACTAATAATCTGTTAAAAAACAACCAATAAAGTTGTTTCAAAAGGTGAATAATTCATTAATTCAGTCATTCAATTATCTCCCTACCCCTCTATCTATCCAACCAGTAATCCGTTCTTTTGAAAAATATGTATTACAGACTTATACCGGGAAGTGTGAATAAGGCAGCAAATAAAGCAGAAAATGTCTGTCCTCATAAAGCTTAATTTCTAGCAGGGAAAAATGAATAGGTTATGATAACTAAGCCATATAGCAGGTCAGGTAATCATAGGTGTCATGCAGAAAAGCCAGGAGGGGAGGCGGCCCGTGGTTTGGAACTGAGTGAACAAGGAAGTCATCACAGAGGAGGTGATATCTGAGCAAAGTCCTCAAGGAGGTGAGGGAGTGAGTGATGCAGGAAGCTGGGGGAAAGGCGTTTTAGCCGAGAAAAGAGCAGGTAGAAACCCTGAGCCAGGAATGCGCCTGCACAGTCAGGGGGACCAGACACCAGTGTGGCTGAGCGTCCTGAGGAGGGGCAGGGGGCGGAAGGTCAGATCAGACATAACGGAGGGACAGCGAGCAAGCATGGGGGCCTGCCACCGGGAGGGGCTGGCTTTCTGTCGGGGGGCACCATGCACACCAAGAAAGCTCTGGAGCGGAGAGCAGAACGCTCTGACGTGGGGTTTGGATTCTGTGTTGAGGAGAAAGGACACGGCAGGAAGGGCAGAAAGAGAGACCAGTAAAGAGGCGGGGCCATCATCTGGGCCGGGGTCTTAGGACTCAGGTGGTGAGACTAGTAAAGAGACTAGTAAAGAGACTAGGAAAGAGGCGGGGCCATCATCTGGGCCGGGGTCGTAGGAGTCTGGTGGTGAGACTAGTAAAGAGACTAGTAAAGGGACTAGTAAAGAGGCAGGGCCATCATCTGGGCCAGGCTCTTAGGAGTCCGGTGGTGAGACTAGTAAAGAGACTAGTAAAGAGGCAGCGCCATCATCTGGGCCAGGCTCCTAGAAGTCAGGTGGTGAGACTAGTGAAGAGACTAGTAAAGAGACTAGCAAAGAGACTAGTAAAGAGACTAGTAAAGAGGCGGGGCCATCATCTGGGCCGGGGTCGTAGGAGTCTGGTGGTGAGACTAGTAAAGAGACTAGTAAAGAGACTAGGAAAGAGGCGGGGCCATCATCTGGGCCAGGCTCTAAGGAGTCAGGTGGTGAGACTAGTAAAGAGACTAGTAAAGAGGCAGGGCCATCATCTGGGCCAGGCTCCTAGGAGTCAGGTGGTGAGACTAGTGAAGAGACTAGTAAAGAGACTAGCAAAGAGACTAGTAAAGAGACTAGTAAAGAGGCGGGGCCATCATCTGGGCCTGGGTCGTAGGAGTCTGGTGGTGAGACTAGTAAAGAGACTAGTAAAGAGACTAGTAAAGAGGTGGGACCATCATCTGGGCCGGGGTTGTAGGAGTCTGGTAGTGAGCCTAGTAAAGAGACTAGTAAAGAGGTGGGGCCATCATCTGGGCCAGGCTCGTAGGAGTAGGGTGGTGAGAAGTGGTAAATTCGGAGATGTTTTGAAAGTCGGGTCAGATCGATTGGCTTCGTAGGGAGACAAGAGTGAAATTGAGGCTACAGATCGGATTGGCCTGAGGAATCTGGATGGTGGAGCTGCTGTATGCTGACATGGTAGGATGGTGCCCACTGGGAAGAATCCAGTTTGGCAGGGATGGTGAGGAGGCGGGAAAGGGATGGCTTTGAAGGCAGCCAACCAGGAGGCAGGCCACACTGCACTCCTGGGGCTGGGAAGGAGGTGGTGGGCTGGCTGCTGGACAGCTATCCTGGCTGGAAGCTTCTTTCTTCTTATGAGGGCGATGGGCAGGAAGACAGGTGCCCACAGTAGAAGGGGCCCAGCCTCGGCTGAAAAAACTGCTATTCTCACGGAGAACTTTCCTGGGATGAAAACAAGTGGCCCTCTGTATGACGTGAACTGGCACACACACACTCAGTCCCGAGACCAGGCACAATCGGTTTCACAGCCCGTGTGTGATGGCAACCCTTCCTGATCAGCATGAGCGGTGAGACTGGAAGGGACCCCCCGGCCCTGTACACACTTGAAAACCACGCTTCGCTGGCTCCATGATTGTATACCTCTTTGAAAAAGACAGTTTAAGGTGAAATCAAATTCTTTTGCTGATATCCCAGTCCCTCATCTTTTTGCTCTGTACATTTTTGTCTATTTTTTTTTCTGGCCTGAAGCTAGACTTTGTGCCTGCGAAGCTTTTTCTTCCCTACAGTGCTAACAGAGATGGGGTTTCCTCTTGCTGCTGTGCATCACTGTCTGTGATTTGATAAACAGTCCCGTGAGTTTTCAGAACAATGTCTTTCCAAAACTGGAAAGGAAATTTAGGGTTATCAAGAAGAACTGTTAAGGCAGTTTAAAATCAATACCTAAGACTAGAAAGAACACCAGTGAGAACTAAAATAATTGTGCTGAGGTGGCAGACGGCAGGTGCTTTCTTTTTTCCCAATGGTTTTGTTATTCAAAAATATATGGGAAAGAACCATAGTCATAGTTAGTTCTATATTGAATGGATGTAGGGTGTGGAAACATTTGATTTTTAAATACCCTGTTTTGAACAACATTGCAGAGTTAGTACACCGTGTGTCTGTGCTACATGCAGGCTTCTGCATTGCAATGTAATTGTGTTACGATATTGTGTAAGCTTCTGCCGCACAGTGGAGTGAATCAACTATATGTATAGATATATCCCCTCCCTCCCGGATCTCCTTCCACACTCACCCCCATCCCAGCCCCCCAGGTCATCACAGAGCCTCGGGCTGAGCTCCCCGTGGCATGCCGCAGGCCCACTCGGGCTGAGCTCCCTGCAGTATACAGCAGGCCCACTCAGGCTGAGCTCCCTGCAGTATACAGCAGGCACTCTCGGGCTGAGCTCCCTGCGGTATACAGCAGGCACCCTCGGGCTGAGCTCCCTGCAGTATACAGCAGGCACCCTCGGGCTGAGCTCCCTGCAGTATACAGCAGGCCTACTTGGGCTGAGCTCCCTGCGATATACAGCAGGCCCCACTCGGGCTGAGCTCCCTGCAGTATACAGCAGGCACCCTCGGGCTGAGCTCCCTGCAGTATACAGCAGGCCCCACTCGGGCTGAGCTCCCTGCAGTATACAGCAGGCCCCACTCGGGCTGAGCTCCCTACGGTATACAGCAGGCACCCTCGGGCTGAGCTCCCTGCAGTATACAGCAGGCCTACTTGGGCTGAGCTCCCTGCGATATACAGCAGGCCCCACTCGGGCTGAGCTCCCTGCAGTATACAGCAGGCCCACTCGGGCTGAGCTCCCTGAGGTATACAGCAGGCACTCTCGGGCTGAGCTCCCTGCAGTATACAGCAGGCACCCTCGGGCTGAGCTCCCTGCAGTATACAGCAGCCCCATTTGGGCTCAGCTCCCTGCAGTATACAGCAGGCCCACTCGGGCTGAGCTCCCTGCAGTATACAGCAGGCACCCTCGGGCTGAGCTCCCCGTGGCATGCAGCAGGCCCCACTTGGGCTGAGCTCCCCGTGGCATGCAGCAGGCACCCTCGGGCTGAGCTCCCCGTGGCATGCAGCAGGCCCACTCGCTGTCTGCTTTGCACACGGTGGAGTCTGTACGGCAACCCCAGTCTCTGATCCATCCCACCCTCCTCCCTGCCCTGTGTCCGCCTGTTCATTCCGTGTGTCTGGGTCGCTGTTCCTGCCTCGTGCGTAGGTTCATCTGCACCGCTTTTCTGGATTCTGCATACTTTGCTTATGACTGTGCCGACTGTTCGATGAGCTGCCGGCGGGGGTGAGGAAGAGGGCTGCCTCGTCCTCAGACTCAGCCTGACCCAATGCCAGCCCTCGGGCTCACTGTCCTGCTCAGCTCAGGCTCCACGGAGAAGCTTGGGTGCGCAGGGTGGGGAAGTCTGGGGCCAGTCCTTAAAGTGAACGGACACAGAAGTTGGATGATATGGATCACTGAGACTGCAGTGTGAAGGGTCATCTTCCATGTTGGAGTACAGGTTTGGGAAATATCCTTTCTGAGCAATCATTTCATTTCCTGAAAGCTCCAGGAAGGAGATGAGGAGTGAAGCTTGTGCAGGAGGAGGGATCCAAACGCCTCTTCTTCGTGGTTCTGGGGCCTGAGACTTAGGGGCCTCTCTGTGTCTCTGCACGATGCTTAGGTGGGACTGTGGCTTTGCAGGCTTGGAGCACGGCGGGCCCACTGCAGAGACGGACATCGTGGTGCTGGCCAGCCAAGGCCTACCTCAGGCCCACAGGGAGGAAGGGCGATGGAGCACACAGCCCTTGTCTGCCTCCATACAGGGTCTCTCCCTTACTCTGCGTGCTCGAGACCCAGTTCCTGGGAAGAGTGGTCCTCCTCTGCGCAAAGTGATTTTGTAAGAAATGGCATTCACAGACTCTGTCCCTCTCGCCTAACTGGTGGGCCTGTGAACCGAGCTTATACAATCAGGACTCTTCCCTGAAGCTGGGAGGGAGAATTCTCTATTTCGCCTTGGACCATAAGCTGCAAATACATGACTCCGAAGTTGCCAGATCCCCCAGAATGTGCAGTACTGCTGAGAGAATGGAGTCGATAAGGACGGAAGCCAAGATGAGGAATGAGTGGCCGTGGAGTGGCTGAGATGGGAGATGTCAGGAACTGCGGAGGGGGGGCGGGCAGTGCCCTGTGTAATCCCTGTGTTCTGGCCACTCCGCTCCTGCACGCCTGGGACACTCGGGTCTTTCCATGCTTTCCAGTAGGTCGTCCTTTACAAAAATGCAGCTAGAATTGTAAATTGACGTTTCCTTTGAGTTTGGTTTCTTTCATTGTAAGCTGTATGAAATAGACTAGCGCAGGGAAATTCGCACCTTTCCTAAAAGTCTTGGCCTGTGTTTCCAGTATTCGCAAGCAGGCAGGTGAGGGAGGGACGGGGCGCGTGCGGGAGGGACGGGGCGTGTGGCTGGGTCTCCGCACTGGTGGTTTCTTTTACCGTCCCCCACGCACCCCGCCTTCCCTTCCCTGTCCGCCTGCCCTCTCTCTTTCCCCAAAATTGAACATACAGAGGGTAGACGTGGATGAAGAACCAGGAATGGTAATTAGCTGAATTAATCACATTTACTGGAATCACTGCCTATTTACGGTCCAGTTTAAGTGGGGATTCAATGTAGTCAAAACAGTTGGGAGAGGAAGAGAGCTAACGTGAAACGGTGCTTGTTGCATCTTCAGCAGGGGGGACGCTTTGTTTCTGTAACCTTGTCTAGCACCTATGAGTGGAGAAGGGCATGGCAACCCACTCCAGTGTTCTTGCCTGGAGAATTCCGTGGACAGAGGAGCCTGGTGGGCTGCTGTCCATGGGGTCGCACAGAGTCGGACACGACTAAAGCAGCTTAGCATGCACGCATGCATTGGAGGAGGACATGGCAACCCACTCCAGTGTTCTTGCCTGGAGAATCCCCGGGACGGAGGAGCCTGGTGGGCTGCCGTCCATGGGGTTGCGCAGTCAGACACGACTGGAGCGACTTGGCAGCAGCAGCAGTGTCTGTGAGAGTCTTTTAAAGCACTTGTATGCATTCCATGTTCCTTATGGCCATTCTGTACTGACTGCCATCATCGGCTAGGTCCAGGCTGAGCCCTGTTGCTAGGAGGGCCTTGATGGGGTGCTCTGGAGAGGTCGTCTGGCCCCATCTCTGAGTCTGGCCCCTTGGGTCACGTAACCCCCTGCTCCAAGGAAAACCAGGGAGAAGTGATCCCTGGAGGTGTGCAGCTCTCCCGACTCTTTCTGCTCAGCCCCCATCTTTCTTAGGCTTACTCTGCAGACCCTGGAACTGGAGGCTCATATTAAGGCTGCTGCTGCTGCTAAGTCACTTCAGTCGTGTCTGACTCTGTGCGACCCCATAGACGGCAGCCCACCAGGTTCCACCGTCCCTGGGATTCTCCAGGCAAGAACAATGAAGTGGGTTGCCATTCCCTTCTCCAATGCATGAAAGTGAAAAGTGAAAGTGAAGTTGCTCCGTCATGTCTGACCCTCAGCGACCCCATGGACTGCAGCCTTCCAGACTCCTCCATCCATTGGATTTTCCAGGCAAGAGTACTGGAGTGGGGTGCCATTGCCTTCTCTGCATATTAAGGCAGCAATCTTAAAAAAGAAAAGTCTGTTTCCACACGAATATAAACAGAAGTCCTGAGCTGAGTCTTATTCATTCCATGCAATTGCAAAACCAGTTAAAGATCCATACAGTCGATCCCTGGAGTCAAACCATGCGGACGCTGCACGCTGACCGTGTGATCTCAGATACGTTCGTGACTTCTCTGAACCTCAGAAATGGCCAGCAAAGCCAAAGTTGGGTGACCTTTTTACTGGGTCACCAGCTGAAATTTGGTGCCATCTACTATCAGAAAACTAAATTTGTATAAGCTGACTTGTTTACTATGTTTTTTTAGAGGTCCTAGAAGTCAACACTTTAGTTCAAAAACGCAATCTGCTTAACTCAGGATACCTAGGGCCTTAACCCTTATGCTTAACTCAGATGGATTCTGGTGTTTTTCATCCTTAAATTGCCTTTGAAACTTAATTTTAGCAGGAGATGAGGCAATCTTATTGAAAAGGAAAGGTTATGGTCATCCAACTTTTGCTTGAAAAGCATCCTCTGATGTTTTCTTTCTAAGTAGAAAGAAGCTTTTACTAATTCATTCTAAACTTTTCTCCTTTCATCAAAATCCTGAAATTTTTGTGTAATTAGAGTGTCATGAATTGTTTTAACATTGATTTCACATTGTGCACAAGTTTTAAAGAATCACTGACTTTTCTTTCAGCTAAAAACATCTAAAACACCATGCAGAATTGAGGGAGAGGGAGGTTCAAACAGAAATGGGCTCTAGATCAAATTTGGCTCTCACACCACCTTGTTGGGACATCTGAAAACAAGCAAAGAGGTAACGCAAGGGATGAGTAAGTAACGATCCTGGTCACAGATGAGAGTTCATGACCTCTGGGTCAGGCGCCACTAACTTTGTGCCATATGAGCCTTGCTCACGGGGCACGGGGTGACCGACATTCACTATCCTCACAGCAGACAGACTCCGAGAGGCATTATGTCCAAGTCTTCCAATTCCCAAGTCCAACCAGGGCTTCGTACACCATCACCCGCAGTGCACCATGCTGGAGGCAGCGTGAGACAGGGGGGTCCGCGAGACCTGAGGTCTGACTCCTTCGTCCCTGGCAGGTGCCCTCAGAAGAGCACTTAACCTACCTGAGTCTGAGGTTCTGGGTCTGAGAAAACCAGGAAATGACAGCTACCTCTTAAACGTGTCATTTGAATGGAAGGAATATACCAAAGCACCCAGCAAAGGAACTCAAAGGAAATTACTTCTCTGGGTTTTTCTTTAGAATCTTCCCTCTTACTCACCCTAAGTTGATTTTCTAATGAAAAGCATGAGCAATTGTTTTGAGTTTATTCAGGAACAACAAAAAAATAAGTGAATAGAAAGTCAAACAACAAGATCCTGCCACCCTCTTCTCATGAGACTTCCAATCCTGCCCTACATGCAGGGTCCTTAATGTTGCAGAGAAGGGCTGGGTAGACGTTAGCCGGCTCACGGAGGTCTCTGTGCGGAACCAGGGGAGAGGGGAGGTTGATTACTGTGGCCATTTCACTGGGGCCCACACGCCTGTGCTTTGTGTTGAATAGCCTCATGCCAGTTCCCAAGCTTTATTGAACACATTCTGCTGAACTTTTCCTCTGTCCACATCTAGAGACCGTATTCTCTGAGCCTTCTCCCGCTAGCCCAGGATGTGCGAGCCAGCCATCTGCTGAAACTCCTCCCGAGTGCTCAGCCTGGGGGCTCACGTGACTGCCCCCGAGGACACGCGGCTTCGGGAGGGCCTTTGGGGGGATCTCTCTGTCAGCACGGTGTGAGCTGATGTTTGAAAATTAGCTGCTACATGCTTCTGACCGTGCTGCCCAGCTCTCAAATCCTAAAATCCATTAGTGCGTTAAACAAATGATCTCAGGAGGCAACAGAGATACTAGTGGCATCTGGCTTATTCGGATTGTATTCAAAGTGAAAAAAAAAAGGGCCCAGGTTGTCCAGAAATCACTCCATTTTTATAAGCGACTATAACGTCACAGCGTGAGAGACGACAGCGGTCTCAGTGTCATTGTTAAATACATCACATTCAGACCTAGAGGCATGTGGCTTTCCTTTCCGAAACACGAAATAAGGATGGACGCGACTCAGAACACTGTTCCCACGGTAAAAAGGGCTGCACCGTCGATATTTATCCTGCAACTACAGCGCTTCAAGGTCCACTGTGTGGCAGCTGGGTAGGGACGGAGGTAAAGTCGGGAGGGAGAAAATTTTAATTACTTTTCTTTCAGTAAAACTAGAGGAGCCTTTATAGAGAAGGTAGATGTGTATAAATCCTTAGAAAATAAAGCTTGGCCAAGAGCTTTTAAAAATTAGAAAAAAAATGTTGATGCGATCGTCTTTGGGTACATCTTACAAGAGTTGGGCAGGACTTGGTGACTAAACCACCACCACCACTGTTGAAAGAAGTTGAAAGAAGATAGGCGTGTCTTAATTGAGCCACTGACGGTAAGCAGAATTCCAGAGCGCATCTAGCTTCAACTCTGAGAGTTGCTTAAAGCCGAGTGGGAGCCGGTCTCCCTTAATGCGACAGTGTGAGGTCCTCCTTTCCTGATATGACACCTTATGGGCTCTCTGAGCAGAGAGCACCTAACCTGGGGTACAGACCTCTGTAACTGAAAAGCCCTGGAAAACCACCACCTCTGAAAGTTTGACCGCACCCGTTAAACTAAAGCAATGCCTGGCCGCTATTCTCAAGTATGATTAAATAGATCCTCCTTTTGACTTTTCTTTCACACAAATTTCATCTCACATTTAGAGTTCATTCTGCCTTAATTTCCCCTGTTCTGTCAAAATTTTTCAAATGCTTGTATCTTAGTTTTCTCTTTAATTTCTCTGATTCCTTCCCTATTACCACGATATTTCTTTTTTTTCCTCAGATGTTGCTTCCATTTGCACTAGTCTTTTAAGATCTATGCATAAGAACCTTATATCCATGGGAACAACGATCTGCGTTCAAATATCTTCTCATATTTTTACTTCTTTATAAGACTGAAAAAGAAGACAAAGTAAATTTTATTTTCTTTGCACTCCCCCATCACAGTGCAGATCCACTTCCCATGTGGGCAACACGGTCTCTCCCTTAGTTTTTCCAGGTTCAATCTGTTGTTCCGTCGCTCAGTTGTGTCTGACTCTATGTGACCCCATGGGCTGCAGCACCCAGGCTCCCTGTCCATCACCAACTCCAGAGTTTACTCAAACCCATGTCCGTTGAGTCAGTGATGGCATCCAACCATCTCATCCTCTGTCATCCCCTTCTCCTCCCGCCTTCAATCCCTCCCAGCATCATGGTCTTTTCAAATGAGTCAGCTCTTCACATCAGGTGGCCAAAGTATTGGAGCTTCAGCTTCAGTATCAGTCCTTTCATTGAATATTCAGGGTTGATTTCCTTTTGGATTGACAGGTGTGATCTCCTTGCAGTCCAAGGGACTCTCAAGAGTCTTCTGCAACACCACAGTTTGAAAACATCAATTCTTTGGTGCTCAGCCTTCTTTATGGTCCAACTCTCACATCTGTACACGACTACTAGGAAAAATCCTAACTTTGGTTGTGTGGTTCTTTGTCAGCAAAGTGGTGTCTCTGCTTTTAATACACTGTCTGTGTTTATCTTAGCTTTTCTTCCAAGGAACAAGTGTATTTTAATTTCATGGCTGCAGTCACCAACCGCAGTGATTTTGGAGCCCAAGAAAATAAAGTCTGTCACTGTTTCCATTGTTTCCCCATCTATTTGCCATGAAGTGATGGGACCAGATGCCTTGATCTTAGTTTTCTGAATGTTGACTTTAAAGCCAACTTTTCACTTTCCTCTTTTACCTTCATCAAGAGACTCTTTAGCTCCTCTTCACTTTCTGCCATTAGAGTGGTATCACGTGCATATTTGAGGTTGTTGATATTTCTCCCAGCAATCTTGATTCCAGCTTGTGATTCTCTGAGCCTGGCATTTCGAATGATGTACCCTGCATAGAAGTTGAATAAGCAGGGTCACAATATACAGCCTTGAGGTGCTCCTTTCCCAATTTTGAACCAGTTCATTGTTCCATGTCCAGTTCCAGCTGTTGCTTCTTGACCTGCATACAGGTTTCTCAGGAAGCAGGTAAGGTGGTCTGGTATTCCCATCTCTTTCAGAATTTTCCACTGCTTGTTGTGATCCACAGAGTCAAAGGCTTTAGTGTAGTCAATGAAGCAGAAGTAGATGTTTTTCTGAAATTCTCCTGCATTTAAAACTAGAATTGTATAACACAAAGATGAATGGCAAAATCCATCCAATAAGTTGAATTTTTAACTTCTCATTACTTAGAATGATATTGAAAGAAAACAAAATGTCATAACAAGTCACGAGAGTGTATAAGAAAGAAAGGTTATATTTCAGTTCCTTCAATGCCAACTTTCCCGCTTTGTACAAGGGCCTCTCCGTTTCGTTTTGCCCCGAAAGTTATCTGCGTGGTCCTGGTTCTGCCTTTAGACAGTCATGATGGCTTCTCAGTGGTTTGGAGAGAACCCGAGGTGCCGCCGGCAGCTTCCTCGGCGTCTGTAACGACCAGATGCTCCCGGCTCCTCTTGAGCCTTCCTGCCCCAGGCTTGGACTCCCGCGTTCCTCTGAGAAGTTCCGGGTCCTTTCGATTGCGGTTGGTGTTTGAGGCCACAGCCTGGGCACCAGAGGGGGCTGCTGCAGCGGCGGTCGTTTCTGTATCACGACAGCAGCAGGTTCGAGGAGACACTCTTTTTTCTTCTTATTGAGATTTACCCGTGTAGTTGCTAGCAGCTGAAGTTTATTGTTGCCATCTCATCTTTTATTCTGTGACAATTTCAAAATGTCTATCTATCCCATCATTGGGAGGCATTCAGACTGTTTCCATTTTTGGCTATTATATGCAGTGCTGCGGAGAGCATTCTTGTTCTTACCTGTTAGTGAAGTTGTGTGCCATTTCCGTTGGGTATGTACTTAGCGGTGCAGTCGTTGGGTATGTGGGTATTTAGCTTTAATAGGTACTAGAACCAACTTCCAAAGGATTGGGACACCTATGCTCCCACCACAGACATGAGAAGACGAGGACTGCACACACTTCCCGCTGCTTGGTACATTCTAGCAATTGTGGGTTTATGTGATCTCACACCATTGGTGGCAATTTATGCCTCCCTGATGATGAGTAAAAAGGAGATTGTTTTATATAGTTAGATAGCGTCTTTTGTTGAATTCCTCTTTCTCTGTCCCTATCTCCCCCTGTAGGTATTAGTCCTTTTTGGTCTGATGTATGTATGTATGTTTGCGTGAATACATGTATGTATCCATCTCAGTGACCTTTGCCCATCCTGCGTGTTGTCTTCATTATCTTAATTATTTGGAAGAAGTATTTAATTTCAGTCTAGTCAAATTTTATCATTTTTCCTCTGGAATGAATGCATTTTGTATCCTATTTTAGGAAATCTTTGATCACTCATAAATCATGAATATATATTCTTCCATGTTTCCTTGAAAATCTGCTTTTGTTCTTCTCATTTAGGTCTGTAATCAATCTGAAATCATTTTTTTCCTGTGTGTGTGTTAAGGTAGGACATGGGGTTCTAGACTTATATTTCGGCATGAATTAACTGACTTAGCACAGCATTTTGAAAGGCGACTCTTTCTCCTTGCCCTACAGGGCCATCTTCAGAAGCCTATTGTATGCTGCTAGTCTGTGTGATTTCTATGTTCTCATAATTATGTGGTTTTAACCTCTTCAAGTCCCCCAGTGCTCATATCCTTCAGGACTGTCTTTATATTGCAGGTTTTTTGCATTTTCATATAAGTTTAGGATGCATATGAAATGTAGAATTTTAAAAGCCTGTTAGTTTGTGCAACGTTTGGGGGATTTGGGGGAGGAGAATACATTTACTCTATAGGCTACCTTTGAGATAATTGACAAATTCGCGATGTTGAACTCGCCAAACATGCCCACAACAAACCGACGTTCGTTTATTCAGAAGTTTACTTTGTCAGCATCGCTCATGCATTTCAGTGTAGATGTCTCCCTACGTTCTTGTTAGACATAATTCTAGGCGTTTGATGATTTGGTTTGGTTTCTCCGTGAAGTTTGCTTGCTGTCATATGTTTATTTGAATGGTCGAGCAGTTCCTAAGATTTGCTTGCCACACTTTCACAAATCTGATCAGGGAACAGGCCAGAATGGAGGTAGAAGGTTTATTACTTGTTACAGGAGGGCCTGGCGTGCTGCGGTTCATGGGGTCGCAGAGAGTCAGACACGACTGAGTGACTGAGCTGGACTGAACATGTCACATCACTTCTCTCAGCTTCCCCTCCCGCAGTTGCGTGTTGCCCACACAGGTCTGTGTTGCAGCTGAGCAGCACTGAGTATTAGAAACTCCTAATCTCTTAAGAAGCTGCTACAGTCCTGCCCACTCTCCCCTCGAGAGAGGTTTATCATCCAGGAATGTCAGCAGATGGCTCCAGAGACGGAAGTCTCTGAATCTCTCCAGAACTATGCTTTATCTCTTGCCTCTGAGGCCTTTGGTATTCAAACTTGCCTCCTGTCTTAGAAAGCCTAGACCTTGCAGAAATGAAAATATAAAACCAGGATTTTTCTTCAAACCTACATAAATTCACTTCAGAATTCTTCAGAATTATTTGGATTTTCAGTTAGCTAATTAACTGAGTTTTCTATATACATAATCATGTCTTCTGTGAATAATGGTGGTTTCATTTTTGTTTCCAGTCTTTGAATCTTTCATCTTCTTGCCTCCCTGCATTGCTTGGACCCTCCAATCAGTGTTGGATAAAAATACTCTGGGAGTCTTCTGGCTTATCCCTCACTGCAGGGAGAAAGTGTTCACCATGGATGCTATCAGACTGCCAGGGACAGTTTAGATGAGGGAAGTTCTCTTTCTAATTTGCCAACGGTTTTTAAAAGACTGTAAATGGATATTGAATTCTTGTCAAATGCTTTTTTGGCCTCTATTTACACATAATCCTATGTCTCTCAGTTTCAGTCAGTTCAGTCGCTCAGGCGTGTCCAACTCTCTGCAGTCCCATGGACTGCAGCACGCCAGGCCTCCCTGTCCATCACCAACTCCCGGAGTTCACCCAAACGCATGTCCATTGAGTCAGTGATGCCATCCAACTGTCTCATCCTCTGTCGTCCCCTTCTCTTCCCGCCCTCAATCTTTCCCAGCATCAGGGTCTTTTCAGATCAGTCAGCTCTTTGCATCAGGTGGCCAAAGTACTGGAGTTTCAGCTTCAACATCAGTCCTTCCAGTGAACACCCAGGACTGACCTCCTTTAGAATGGACTGGTTGGATCTCCTTGCAGTCCAAGGGACTCTCAAGAGTCTTTTCCAACACTGCAGTTCAAAAGCGTCAATTCTTCGGCACTCAGCTTTCTTTATAGTCCAACTCTCACATCCATACATGACCACTGGAAAAACCATAGCCTTGACTAGACAGACCTTTGTTGACAAAGTAATGTCTCTGCTTTTGAATATGCTTTCTAGGTTGGTCATAACTTTCCTTCCAAGGAGTAAGCGTCTTTTAATTTCATGGCTGCAGTAACCATCTGCAGTGATTTTGGAGCCCAGAAAAATAAAGTCACCACTGTTTGCCCATCTACTTCCCATGAAGTGATGGGACCAGATGCCATGATCTTCATTTTCTGAATGTTGAGCTTTAAGCCAACTTTTTCACTCTCCTCTTTCACTTTCATCAAGAGGCTCTTTAGTTCTTCTTCACTTTCTGCCATAAGGGTGGTGTTATCTGCATATCTGAGGTTATTGACGTTTCTCCCGGCAATCTTGATTCCAGCTTGTGTTTCTTCCAGTCCAGCGTTTCTCATGATGTACCCTGCAGATAAGTCAAATAAGCACGGTGACAATATACAGCCTTGACATACTCCTTTTCCTATTTGGAACCAGTCTGTTGTTCCATGTCCAGTTCAAACTGTTGCTTCCTGACCTGCATACAGATTTCTCAAGAGGCAGGTCAGGTGGTCCGGTATCCCCATCTCTCTCAGAATTTTCCACAGTTTATTGTGATCCACACAGTCAAAGGCTTTGGCATAGTCAATAAAGCAGAAATAGATGTTTTTCTGGCACTCTCTTGCTTTTTCCAGCGGATGTTGGCAATTTGATCTCTGGTTCCTCTGCCTTTTTTGAAACCAGCTTGAACATCAGGGAGTTCACGGTTCACGTAGTGCTGAAGCCTGGCTTGGAGAATTTTGAGCATTACTTTACTAGCATGTGAGATGAATGCAATTGTGCAGTAGTTTGAGCATTTTTTGGCATTGCCTTTCTTTGGGATTGGAATGAAAACTGAACATTTCCAGTCCTGTGGCCACTGCTGAGATTTCCAAATTTGCTGGCATATTGAGTGTAGCAGTTTCACAGCATCATCTTTCCGGATTTGAAATAGCTCAACTGGAATTCCATTACCTCCACTAGCTTTGTTCATGGTGATGCTTCCTAAGTCCACTTGACTTCACCTTCCAGGACATCTGGCTCTGGGTGAGCGGTCACACCAGCGTGGTCGTCTGCATGTAATTAGTTCATATGTTCTGTTCAGTTCCTGAGTTTGTGGAGAGAGGCAAGGCCGAGATCAATTTCTCTGTCATGGATGGAAGCAGAAGCATTAGGGAATATAGGTAAAAATAACTAAGCATTAACTTTCCCTTGAATTCAGGAGAGGAATTCTGTTATTCTGTTATATTCTTCAAGGATACTTAGAATGCATTCCAAATTTGATACAATAATGTATGCAGTTTCATGTAACATAAAGGTCAAACTCCTTAATAATGATTCCTTGCATCTAAAAACTTAAAGGACACACAAAATAGGATTCTCTCTCCAGTGGATGACAGTAAAAACTTTCTCACAGTCGATCAATTTTTAGCAATAGAATGGTTATCGATTGAACTCACCAAGTATTTTCCTGAGAAAACTATCAAAGAATTGACAAAACCAGAAGCCTGTTAAAAATATACATGTACAACCCAGAGAACAGATGGAATCAATAAGCGGAATTTAGAAATAATTCTTAAAATCCTTGGTGAATGTTTTTGTCAAGTTTCAGAAATGCCAATCATGCTCTCTAAATCACAGTAATATTGAATGTAAAATAAAATCTGGTTTCCATATCTTTTCCATCTAATATGACACATTGCAGTTAACGTGCCATTTACAAAAACAAGCATACTATTAGATAAATTGAATTAGTCATCCAGAGAGCATCTACCTATTTCCTCACACCCTGAAGTAGAGAGAGAAGAGATAGACGTGAAGCAAGAGCCTGGTGTTTTCTAGATCAGTGTAGAGCCGCCATGTAATTAAATGCGAATGGACCTGTATGCACAGAAGCCTGTCAGCAACTGTCCCCGATTAGCGAGCTGACTTTTAGGCTATTGAGTATTTTCCTCTCTTCGCTATTTCCCCCCCAGCCCTGCCGGGGGCTTCCTATCTTACTCAGAGTAAGGACTGAAGATGCTTCTTAAACTGACAGAATGTTGGTAATTGTTGGAGCTAAGCGGAGGTTTCCTGGGGATCATGTCCTGTCTTCCTCAGTATCAGCCTTGTGGTCTGCCTTTCTCCCCTTTCCCTTGTGGCTACAGCTTTTCAAGGCTTTTTCTTGCAGCCCTGAGACGTCCGTATCACCTTGGCTTCCTAGCCCTTTCATCTACAAACTCGGATCGTCTTTGTCTCACTTATCTTTGGTGGCAATCCCTGTTTTTTCATCTCTTCCACCTTCAGTTAATCATCTGACCTTAGCATGGGCTTCTCCACGAGCTCCTTGCCCCCGTGCAGAGTCCATCCCCTCTTAGCACTTCCTGTGTGGACTCCTGACCTGCCACTGTTAACAGAGCTGTAAACAGAGCTGCCTTCAGAGCCCTCAGTCCTGGCCAGGTCCATCTTCAGAGCCACCTGGTTTCCTTACGTCTGGTCGGTCTTCTAAGAATCAGTGAGGAAGACCTCCGCTGCGTCCTATACTCCCCAGTTGTAACTGGATCATCACTGCTGTTTGGTAGACCAGTTATCCATCTTTTTGACTGGCAACTGCCACCATATACCTTGCCACAGATTCCCCTATTTCCAGAATAAGACTTATCACTCACTTTATTATTTTTTTAATGTATTTATTTTAATTGGAGGCTAATTATTGTATGATATTGTAGTGGTTTTTGCCATACATTGACATGAATCAGCCATGGGCGTACATGTGCTCTCCATCCTCTCACTTTAAAGATATCAAGATAAAAGAACAAACTCCCCCAGCTCCCTTTCCTTTGTAAAATTTTCTCTGTTGTTTTCCATTTTCTGGTCTCTCTGCATGGCTGTGGTAATGGCCCTTCTTATTTTCAAAAGAAGCCCTCCCTCTAAGGCTCGTCTTGGCAGTCCTCAAGCCCCCTCTTTTAATCCAGAGCCTGTCTCAAGACTTTCCTCTCTCTGTATGTATCTTTGCTTCTGGAAACTGGTGTGTGCTTAGGCTGTCTGCTTCTTCCCTGAGCCCTGAACCGTGACCCCAGCCGTCTGGGGGCACCGTTATCTCATCTAGTCGCCCGGGCTGCCTTTCGTTTCTATAACTCGGTTGCTATTCACCTTCTCTCCGCAGCTCTTTTCCTTTGGTTTCTGCAGTGGCTGACCCTTCCCTGACCTCATGAAGGAACGAATCAAGGCTGAGCTGAAGACTGAGCGGGTAACCAGAACACGGCCAGGACGGGCGAGGCTGATGTGTCCACGGCCGACGGGGGCGTGGAGATGGCGGCTCTTCTCAGGCCTGGAAAGTCACTCACTAAGGCAGGTGCCAGCCCGGAGCAGGTGAAGGAGGGTTAGAACTGGAGTGCGGAGCCGATGATTCAGAGCTGGGAGGACGCTATTACAGTGGTAGCACTCGCGATCGCCGTTGCGGTAGACAGCCCTGGGTGGCAGCGTCGCCTGGCTCACGTTGGAGGACTGCCTGTGTGAGCGGGGCTGATGCCTGGGTTGGTGGGGACAGTTTTACAGCCTCAGTGCTTTCCTGAGACTGTCACCGGCAGGTTTCAGACAGCGCCTCTTTACGCTTTCCTCGTGGACTGCCTGGATGTGGTCGAGGACCTTCTAGAAAGAATTGTCCCCAAACCAGTCCTTCACCCATGCCCTTAGCCCGCGCCTTTAGCCCGCGCCCTTCCGGTCAGTCCTCTAGCCCTCGCCCTTCCGGTCAGTCCTTTAGCCCTTGCCCTTCCGGTTAGTCCAGGCGCTGGTTGGCCAGGGTGCCAAGATTCTATCACTGCCTGGTCTCCTCTGCTTTTGGCTGAATGGATGGAACTTGGGTTTATGTATCCTTCACAAGATGACGGGGAGAGGCTGAGGGTCAGGCCAAGGGCCTGTGGCAGGGAATTTGTGATAGATTCGACCAGCTCAGAGCGTTCGCTCCATGACTGCTCAGAGGGGGAGGCTACGTGAGTAGAGGAGACTCGGCCAGGGAGGCTGTCACCGTCGAGACCTGGGCGGCGCTGGGACATCCGGCGGCTTACGGGCTCCTAGTGGGGCTTGTTCTGCAACACTTCCCGTGTTCTCTCCTCCTCGAAGCGTGTAAGAAGATGTGAGGGCCTGATTCGCTCAACTTCATTCAGTTCATTTCGGTCGCTCAGTTGTGTCCGACTCCTTGCGACCCCACAGACCGGAGCACATCAGGCCTCCCTGTCCATCAATCACCAGCTCCCGGAGTCCACCCAAACCCATGTCCATTGAGTCGGTGATGCCACCCAACCACCTCATCCTCTGTCGTCCCCTTCTCCTGCCCCCAATCCTTCCCAGCGTCAGGATCTTTTCCAGTGAATCAACTCTTCACATCAGGTGGCCAAAGTATTGGAGTTTTAGCTTTAGCATCAGTCCTTCCAAAGAACACCCAGGACTGATCTCCTTTAGGATGGACTGGTTGAACCTCCTTGCAGTCCAAGGGACTCTCCAGAGTCTTCTCCAACACCACGGTTCAAAAGATAGATACTCAGCTTCATAAATGCGTAAAATCCGGCCTCTTGCTCGTTGGCCGGAACTAACACTCCTGACTGGGAATGCACAGTGTATCTGACTCCCTCACCCTAAATCCATGGTGGTGGCTTAGCTGCTGAGTCATGTCTGAGTCTTGTGACTGCATGGACTACAGCCTCCCAGACTTCTTTGTCCATGGGAGTCTCCCGGCAAGAACACTGGAGTGGTTGCCATTTCCTTCTCCAGGGGATCTTCCCAACCCAGGAATCAAACATAGGTCTCCTGCATTGCAGGAAGACTCTACCTACTGAGCTGGAGTGAGGTGAGGGAAGCCCCACCCTTTATCCTTGGCAGCATTTAAATTGAGAGATGCGCTTCTGCATCTGTGTGTGTCGTGATTTTTTTCAACTTATTGTTGGCATTTTCCTGTATTACCTTCGTGCTCTTTGATAGCAACCCCTGTGAGTTCCTTATTCAGGTAAGCTTTTCAGTAGCTTAGACACAGTGCCCTTGGCGTTCCATTGATCATCATTCTGAACTTGGGTCTGTGTGTGACTGCACTGTGGTGTGATCAGAGGTAAAGAAAAGAACACTACCCCCAAGTTGACCACATAGATGCGCCTCCATTGCGGAGTTTTCAGTCATTCAGAGTTTTCAGGAAAGTCTTTATTTTCTTAGTAGGACTGTTACGTGGCTCTACTACACACCACAACAAATAACTAAATGGCTGTGTCATTGCCCAGGGCTGTCCAGCGGCCCCGTTGGGTTACTTTGTGCACTTGTGTTAACTGTAGTCATTGCTGGTAACGCTGTAGGATCTCCTCTCCCTTCCCCTTACCATTCCCCTGCATTAATTTGATTACCCAAGGTGGCTTTGTTGAGAGTACTATGTACAAAAAGGTATATTATTAGCAGTCATTTAAAAAATCATTTGCAAGCAAATTGCTATGTCAATGCCCCATAATCATGTTGACTACTTCTGTTCTTTGCAAAATCCTCTTTATTCTTTAGAAATGTCACACTATAAAGAGCTTTCGGTCTAAATGGCAGTTATGAGCTGGTGTGCATCCTAATGGAGCCCTTCCAGGGTCAGAGCATTACTTCCGTCATAAAGGGGATTGTGCGTTTAACAGTCATGAGGAGAGGGCCCATACTTCATGTCAGAGTTGTTCTACGGTCTTTTTATTTTAAGTCTTTGCTTCTCTTCAGGAGAACTGAAGCTGGTTTTGAAACCGGAAAGGCATCTTCAAGGATCATTATAATTATTTTTTTTTTTTGTCAAAAAGGAAACCTTTCTTCCCTCATCTCTACAAGAGCTGCCCCTGCCCGTTTTGCTGTTCTGAGTCTTTGCTGTGTTCATTGGTCCGCTCTGGCCCTCTCAGTCCCCTTGAAGCGTCTGTCCTTTAAGTCACACAGCTCTGCCCCAAGCCTCCCACCCTTGCGCTCATGTGATAGGATCAGAAAGCTTGTGGCGGAAGCATTTTCCTTTCCAGGGTGGTCTTTGGGTGTCAGCCCAGAAAGGGCTTCAGTCATGACAATGTATACAGTGGAGAGGAGCTGGTGAATTCCCTTTTCCACTGCCCTTTGGGCGGGGTCTTCAAGAACCGCTGGAGGTGGGGGAAAGCAATTTTTCCCCCAGATCAGAAGTCCATAGTGAGTGAAATAAATTTCTGTGGTTTTGGAGGGTGGAAACCAAGGGGATTTTAATTTGTCTCAGGGTGGCTAACAGCTTGTCCCAGGTGGGAGTTGCTGTCTTGATGCTTTTATAATGATTGCATGGTAGCTTACGTTTATTGAACTCCTGTTAACGGCCCAGGTCTATATATAAAAGTGAATTTCAGTCTATAAGGCAAATACACAAACATATTTCCTCTTTTACTGAGATGACAATTCACATAATCACAAAATCTGCCCTTTGGAAAGGTTCAAGGTGGGGGTTTACATACTCACAAAGCGTGCAGCCTTCACCAGTATTTAATTCCAGAAAGTCTCTTCATGCCCCTGCAGGTCAGATGCCCACTGGCAGTCACCCCTCCTCTCCCCCACTCCCCAGACCCTGGTGCCCACTGTTCTGCTTTCTGTCTCTGGATTTGCCCGTTTTAGGTACTTTATATAAATTGATCAAACAATATATGAAATCTTGTGTCTGGCTTCCTTCAGTTAGCTTATGTTTATAACATGAGTCATTTATGTTTATACTCATGAATCATTTATGTACTTCATTTTTATGGCCAAATAATATTCCATTGTGTGGATATATCATGTTTAATTCATTCACTGGTTAATGGCCATTTGGGTGGGTTCTGCATTTTGGCTATTATGGATGATGCTGCTATAAAAATTTGTGTACGAGTTTTCAGCATTCGTCTTACATATGCTTTCATTTCTCTTGGGTGAAATGGAATTTCCGGGCCATATGGTAACTACGTTATAACTTTTCAAGAAACTGCCAAACTGTTTTCCAAAGCAGCATTTACTTTCTCATCAGCAATATGTGAAGGTTCCAATTTTTCCGTGTTCTCAGCAACGCATTACTACCTTTTATATTATAACCGTCCTAATGGGTGTGAAATGCGGTTTCTCATCCTGGTGATGCGTTGTCTCTTATCATCTACAAGTCGGCTTACTTGCTATTTTAAGCTTCCCTCCTGCTAGGCTTGAAGTCAGTGAGTTTTGGTGTTTTCTACCTGAGGTCATGTCGGGATCCTGGGAGACACACCCGGGACCTGGGTGTTGGTGGGTCAGGAACGGAGCTGACTGCTCCCTGAATTGTCCGCTGCTAGGGCAGCCAGCAGCTTTGCCCACGTGGCCAGTGTGCGTGCAGCCCGCTCCCCTCTCGGTGGGGAGCTGCAGGGCCCCGTCTGCACGGGGCTCCGTGCCCCGTCTGCTGCTCTGCTCCGCTCTGACCCCAGCGTGGGGCCGGGTCTCAGTTCACCTTGCCCACCACCCTAGGATCTAGCTTCCTTTAGTCCCGAGGGAATCTAGCCCAAGGCGCATCTTCTTCCCTTCACCTTTCTCCACAGCCCCAGATCTTTCTTCCTTCCACCCTCAACTGTTGGGATTAAGACTGTGGGGACAAAAGCCACGAAGGCAAGTGGTTTACAAGGAAATAGAATGGTTTCTGCTGCACCGTGTGCGTCCTCCTGGCCAGTGTTCATAGGAGCTACTCCTGCCTGTGTGTGGGGAAACTAAGAGTTTCTGGGTAGGCCAGGCCTCGTCTGTCTTCTCTTAAGTGATGCTACACACACACCGAACCCCGAGAGTGCAGGGAGCAGACAGCTAAAGGCACCATCTCCAGATGTCGCCTCGGCTCACAAGCTTTTTCCAATTGAACTCTTACAACCTTGGAACAGGGATTATTACCCCCATTTTCAGATGGAGAAGCTGAGGCTCTGAGAGATTAGGTAGCATTATTTTCAGTAAAAACTGAAATAAGTTCAGTTATTTCAACCAGATAATAGATACTGGTTGAAATAACTGAACTTACCCAGGATTGTACAATTGCTAAGTAATAAAGCTGGGATCCGCACTCTAAAATTCAAACTCTCCTCTTGACCTCACTATTTGAAGGGAACTGATAGTTTGGCTCCAAACTACTACCGGTTGACTACTTGCAACCCGACTCTGAATTTCACCGCTGAATTCCCCAGATGGAATTATTTCTTCTTTTTTATACTGAAGAAAGATAATCAACTGCATTATAAACATGAATCTGAGGCTTCTTGTGTGCTCTGCAAGTCAGGAAAAGTGTAAAAGTCTGTGTGTGTAGATGCCCTGGGATGCAGACTTTTAAAAATCTCCTTTGAGCAAACTTTGCCCTGGGGGCTTGATTTGCGGAAGGCTCAGGAGCCAGTGCTAGGAGGGGTTGAATGTGGCAGGGATATGACTGTCCTTCCAGGGGAGTGGCCTTCCTGGTCCCGGGAATTTGGGACGTTAACCTTTTCTGGGACCTTTATCTCGGTCTGTCCTCACAGTAGCTGCCCCACTGCCCTTGGCTCAGAAATTGCCTTCTCTGCTCAGCGTTTACACTGTCCACAGGGAAGCCAGGCCATGTCAGCAAGCGTGTGAATTTACCGTTCACAGTTGACATTGTCTCTTCTAGAACTTTTATTTCGTGTAGCCCCAAAGGTCTTATTCTGCCTGTGTTTCTTCCCTCATCAAAATGTGCCCCTCCAAGTGTTACCGTCAGCTATTCACACCTTCCATCGATTCAGCTGAACTGACCAGGAGTGTATTTGTATTCTGAGAAACTTTTTCTCACATTGTGGAAAAAAAATTTTTTTTCTTCATTAACAAAATTTTAACTTCCATGGAGCTGACTAATTTACGGGTTGATTTTCTAAAAGTGAAGCTTATGTTGGTCAAATGATGAATGCTAACATTCACAGAAAACTTCATTCCAGAGCAGGCAAGGACTAATGCTTTGTATGTACGACGCCATTTAGAGTCACGGTAACAGCTCTTAGAAGTAGATGTTATTATTATGCAGTTTCACAGGCGAGGCCACTGAGGGTTTGCGGTGCTAAGTGACCTTTCCCAGTTTACTTGGTTAATAAGTGGTGGGACTAGAAATTTGACCCAGGAGTTTCTGCCTGTAAAATGCTTTCCAGTTGGCTGTGGACTCCTTTCAAGCTTGCTTTTAAGATCTCAAAGACACATTAGAACACCGCCTCCGGAAATGAGTGCATGTCCCAGAGGATGACTGTGGATGGAGCAGAAGAGGTATGGAATCTTACTGAGAGGAGGTCAGATATGTGCCCATCAGTTATGGAGTAAACGTGCCCTCCCCCACCGCCTCACTCCTGATTTGCATGTTACAATCCTGTCAGTGCAACAGCGTTAGGAGGTGGAGCCTTCTGAAGGTGCTTTGGTCTAGATGAGGTCATAGAAAGAGGCCCCTGTGGTAGGATTAATGCCCTGGAAAGCAGAGGAAGAGGCTCCAGGGTGCTCCGCGTTCTCCTGTGAGGATACAGGAGAAGGCATCCTTTGGCAAGCCAGGAAGCAGCCCTTTACCACGCGTCTTGGTCTTAGATGTCCCAGCCTCCAGAAACATTTATAGAAATAAATGTTTACTATGTAAGTTGCTCTATGTTGTTACAGCAGCCTACGTGGACTAAGACAGCACCCTACCTTAAAATACCACCGGCCCCAAACTCTTACCTTCCCGAGAAATCTCTTAGGATTATGTTCTTTGGGGCCCAAAGGCTTTGGATTCCAAGAGTTCAGGTTTCCATGTATGTGTGTGTGTGTTTGTATGGAAGCCCACCATGCCTTTCGCCATTTCCAGCCAGCCAGCTTCCACGTGAGCAGGAATGCATTTCTGAACCAGGGCCGAAGGAGCGGAACACAGATGGACCCACCTTCTAGGCGAGAGGTGGGCGCAGCGAAGGGTGTGCCGGGATCGCGGTGACGAGCGCTCTGCAGGAGGCTCCCTCCCTGCTGTTACTTACCTTTGATGCAGACGGTCACCCCTGTATTCTGAGGCCTGAAAGAAATTGGAAGATTTTACGGATGCATTAGGAAGAAAGGTCACCTGGCTGGCAGGGATGAAAGTGGCGTCTGTCACGAGCGTTGTGGTTTAAGCCTCAGCAGACAGGCAGTCTGGAAAAGGCCGTCTAATTAGGCAGCATTGTCTTGTCGGCATTTCCTTGTTTTAGCTTCTTTTTTCACCCACCCCATCAATAGACTTAGCTCTCCAACTTTCAGAAAAATCCTCTGTAAGCTATAGATTTATTTCCCTTTCTGTAATTCTGAAACGTCCCAAGAATTTGGGTCCTTGTCCCTCTCCTTTCTTCTCTTTGGACTTCTTACCCCCTTGGGACTGGCCTTCTGCCTTCACCAGGACACTAAGGCCGGTTTCCCTGGGAACATTAGGACCTGGAGCTCAAGAAAGCCGCCAGCTGCCTTGTCCAAGGACATGTTCCTGCCTGTGCCGTGGAGCCACCTGCGGCGTTTGGCCCTGAGGACCCCTCCCGCCGCAGACGCCGCCGTCATGCTCTCTCCCATCCGGTCTTCCGCACTTCTTCACCAGGGCTGCTGTGAGCGAGTGCCACCCGCGGGGCGGCCTAAAGCCCAGAAGCTAGGTCTCGCTGCTCTGATCCTGGAAGCCCACAGCAGGGCGCCGCGGCCCCAGGCCTGCTCCGCCCGAGAGCAGACGGCCGCTTTGGCTCTGTGTCCCCCGCGTTTCGTCCTCTCTATGCGTTTCTTGCCCTGTGGCCACATCTCCCCTTTCTATAAGGACTACAGCCGTATGGGGTTGGGGCTGGACCACACGCCCATGTGAACGCCGCTGTAAAGACCCTGGGTCTAAACGAGGCCCCCCTGGGCCACTGCCGTTCGGGCTGCAGCATGTCCTTTTCTGGAGAGACACAGCTCAGCCCAGAGCTCTCAGCACACCTGTTCTAGTTGCTGGCATTCACCTGGCCCTGACCTAGGAGCTGGGGGTCTAGAAACCACCCAGTGCCCACCTTCGGAAGGACTCAGAGTCCAGTGGGTGGACCAGCCCGACCCTTGACTGTGTCTTGGGCCTGACAAGGTGGGGCGTTAGCACAACCTTCTGGATGGATCCACAGCCCAGCCCTGGAAATTCCCAAGAGTGAAAGCAAAGGACTGAGAAATCCTGGGAGAGGGAGTGTGACTGTGAGAGAGAGGACAGAGAAAGGCCGGGTTCACAGTCCCGAAGAGTCCCCCTGCGTACCTGCTGTAATACTGCCGGCAGTGGCCAAGCCCCTGCGTACCTGCTGTAATACTGCCGGCAGTGGCCAAGCAGCACTGCCCCCTCAGTAGTGGGATGGAAAAGCATCTCCCCACCAGCCCCAGTCCGGCGGTGGAGGGGGCTGAGGGATGCCCGCCCGGGAGAGGGTGGGCTTGGGGGTGGGTGGCCCCAGAGGCAGGCCTGCCGGCCCACTCTAAGCACTCTCGTCTTTGGCCTCCTCACATGCTCAGGTCTGGGGAGTTGTATCCGAAAGGCAAAAGCTTTCAGAGAAGAGCAGTGTGTGGGCCTGAAGAATGGGGTAGATTTCTCAGGCACAGAACCGCTCTGACAAGCAGAAAACCTGAGTGCTGATCAGACCCAGACTGGGAACACACTGAAAGTGGAATTGTTAGTCACCCAGTCGTGTCCAACTCTTGGTGACCCCGCAGACTGCAGCCCGCCAGGCTCCTCTGTCCATGGGGTTCTCCAGGCCAGAATACTGGGGTGGGTGGCCACTCCCTCCTCCAGGGGATCTTCCTGACCCAGGGATGGAACCCAGGTCTCCTGCATTGCAGGCAGATTCTTTACTCTCTGAGCCGCCAGGGAAGCCCACACAGAACCATCAAGATAGCCAGACTTCCAGGGAAAAAGTCGCAGGCCAAGTAACCAAGTAGTGACCGTGTATTCAGGAAAAAATACAAAATAGCCTGTATGGGAGCAGAATGGATAGAACAGAGATTAAGAGTATAAAATACACGTGATAATTACCTTTAAGGAGATGAGAGAAGATACTGTGCTATGAAGCGCGAACAAGCATCTTTGCTTATAGAAACCTGGGTGTATGTCGGTATGGGAACCGGAAGTTGAGTGTGATCAAGAATGCCATATGCGGGCAGGGGGCCATAAACCTGATGTAAAGTACCCATTTGATTCTCATGGAAAGAAAAGAATTAGGTGGGAAAAGTCAGAAATTAAAAAGATTTTAATAAAAAATACTTACGTCCACTAAAAGCTCACGTATTCACAAGATAAGACATAAGAAAATGAGCAGATACAGCAACATATACCAGACACATTGCACGGTCACGTACTGGGCACTTGCTGGGAATGCGAACAGGGGTTCTGCAAAGGGGTGAACAACTAAGAAGAGGAACTCGGCTCTCCACCTTTCTTCTGCCTGGCTGACCGAACCTTCCAAGGTCTCTGCCTGGTTCCTTTTCCTTTCACCAGCGCTCACACACTGACGTTCCCATCGTCGACCTTTTTCTCCACTGGCTTGGTAAGCGTTCCACCACAGCCAGGGTGTCAGCAATAACCTGTCGCCCAGCCAGCGTGCCCCGCTTCCTCCTGTTTCCCCACCTCTGGTTTTGTAATGCACACGTGGGCCAGTTTCCCCACCCTCGGTCCTCAAGGGCAGCGAGCCCAGCTCCAAGTGCCTGAGCTCGCGGAGGACAGGTCTACAGATGTGGTGGCCAGAAGCCTGTTTTGGTTTCCGAGCTTCTAAAGTTGTCTGTAGTTTCAGATGTGGTTCAGCTCAGTCCAGTCGCTCAGTCGTGTCCGACTCTTTGCGACCCCACGGACTGCAGAGCGCCAGGCCTGCCTGTCCATCACCCACTCCCGGAGTTCACTCAGGCTCATGTGCATCGAGTCCGTGATGCCATCCAACCATCTCAGATGTGGTACCTTTAGGCAAAATGATACGAGGCAGCAGAAGGCACAGTTCCGACAGAGGCCAAGCATCCTCCGTGTCATGGTTCTCCTAACCACCGGCTGAGACTTCCTGCTGCTCCACATGAACCGCTGGAAATAGTCCTGCGGGGCTTTGAGGAGGTGTGCCCAGGGTGTTGTCAGGCTGTTTTTGGGCTGGTTTGTTATGACATATGAGGTGCAGTGGGCTCAAGCTATACGTACAAACATTTCAAGTTGAAATAAATATTAGCTGTCAAAGAATTTTATGGTTATCAGACTCTTCAGAGCCCTAAGGTTTCCAAGGGAAGCTTCAGGAATGGGCTTCTAGCCTGCCTATCTCGCTTTGATTAAAAGCAGAGGAGGAGCTTTGGTTAAAAGCAGAGTGCGTCTCTTTCTTACTACAGATGATTCAAACAAACAAACAAACAAACCAGCAACAGGTTCCCCTGGTGGTCAAGAATCAGCCTGCCAATGCAGGAGACGCGGGTTCGGCTCCTGAGCCAGGAAGGCCCCGCGTGCTGTGGAGACGCGGGTCTGGCTCCTGAGCCAGGGAGACCCCGCGTGCTGCGGAGGGACTGAGCGCGTGTGCCACAGCTACTGAGCTCTGCCTACCGAGGTGCAGCTCCGGAGCCCCCAGGCCTAGGCCTTGTGTCTGCAGCAAAAGGAACCCCTGCAATGAGAGGCCTGCCAGCCACAACTAGAGAGAGGCCCAGGCAGCAGCAAAGACCCAGCACAGCCAAAAATGAACAAACACAATTCTGTGTCAAAGAAAAAAAAAGGCAGGGTGCTTGAGAGGACAGACCCTGGAGCTGGGTCCTGTCCCTGACCTACCGTGCATGGCTGTGTGACCTTGTGGAAACTTCTTAATCTCTCTGTACTTAAGTTTATTTCCCTGTAAAAGAAAATTTGTAACCAGACTTCACCTCGTAGGATTTTGTGAGGATTAACATGAGTGAAATACATGTGAAGTGAAATATGGGTTTAGAACCAAGATATCCTTAGAGTACATGCTCAGTGAACTCTCTTGTTGTTGCTGTGTCCTTATGATTTATTTCCGATAACAGGGTATTTGTTCTGTTCTGTTCAGTCGCTCAGTTGTGTCTGACTCTGCGACCCCATGGACTGCAGCACACCAGGCCTCCCTGTCCATCACCAACTCCCAGAGCTCATTCAAACTTATGTCCATCAAGTCAGTGATGCCATCCAACCATATCATCCTCTGTCATCCCCTTCTCCTCCTGCCTTCAATCTTTCCCAGCATCAGGGTCTTTTCTAATGAGTCAGCTCTTCACATCAGGTGGCCAGAGTATTGGAGTTTCAGCTTCAGCATCAGTCCTTCCAATGAATATTCAGGACTGATTTCCTTTAGGATGAACTGGTTGGATAAAACGTGATTTGAGAATGAGATTTTTATAAAAAGTTTAGGACCCACACTTTCCAGTTTTTTTCCGTAATTTCACAAAGGGGGAAGCTGTGATTCACTCACAATCACAGAGTTAGTAGGAGACTGAGATCTCGGAGCCCCTGACTCCTAGTACGTGCTCTGTCCCCCCAGCCCCGACCTCTACCAGCTTCTGACAGCCTCTTTCTTTCCCTGCATCATCGTTATTCCACAGCCGACAAGTGACAGGAAGCCATCCGAACTGGCGTAAGCGGAGGGAGGTTATATCAAACCTTGCTCATCCCAGATCTGCTAATGCGTATCTTCTCAGCTCAGCATCTCCCAACACCTTTCCAGGAAAAGCTCCTTCTTCCTGTTCAGATGAAATCCAGCCACGCACTCTCATGCTCTTCCTTGCCCAGTGTGTGTGGGGTGCATGTTTTTGGACCAGTCGCCGTAGCCAAACGACACAAATGCTCTGACTGCCCAGGAAGGGATCAGTGCCCACTTCTGGGACCGCACAGTGGGGCGGTCCTCAGCGCTTACTACGGTGGGGAAGAGTGCGAGAGAGGTTGTGTCCACAGGAACACCGAGAAAAGAGGAGTGTTCACTGGGGAGGCACAGACACGCCAGAAGCTCTCCTTCTGAAAATCAGCTAACCTCAGAAGAGCTGAACACTTCAGAGAAGACAGTCCTGTACCTTAAAAGATCTGGGCCAGTCCAGGGTGCACGACAGGACAGCTCTCCGCTGGAGAGGCCCAGGTCACCCTCGCCCTCTGCCCCCTTGCTGGCCGCTACGTCTTTGCTCCTGCGTGCCTGCTGGTCTCCCGTTCTTCTCTTTCAGCTGAA
This sequence comes from Ovis canadensis, assembly GCF_042477335.2. NCBI lineage: Eukaryota > Metazoa > Chordata > Mammalia > Artiodactyla > Bovidae > Ovis > Ovis canadensis. The sequence goes on from NC_091249.1 coordinate 121,662,500, forward strand.
GATGGAGATGTTTAGGAGGGTAAACTCATCTTCTAAATGAGCAGCTAAACTGCAGAATGGACTGGGAAGACAGGTGACGTTTTAGGTGGTTTTCCCTGGGTGCATCAGCGCTGCGTCATCACACGAGTTGTATGTTTCAGAGTCTCCAGGAGCATAGCATTTCCCAGGTGACTGCTAAGTGGGGTAGGCCACAGGGATGCTAAGTCCCGAGTGCCCAGGCTTTCTTTTCCATTCCTACTGTGATTCTATGGAAGACACTGGCCTCCAAGTCCCTAAAGACCCCAACCCAGCCTTGGAAACAGCACCTCTCCCCTTGGGCCATCATCATGGTTAAAATGACTTGAACCGCTCCAGTGACAGCTTAGAAATTCAGTCTTTAGGGAAAGAGGAGCAGACACTTCCCTTGGAGGGTCCTTATTTGTAGAATTTTCTCTGCCTGCCCTGACTGTAAAGCTGCAGTGAGGAAAAACCTTCTTTTTATTATGGGGAGTTTCTGATGCTAATATACGGCAGTCAAGGTTGTTTGCAATCTATTTAAATTAAACATGATGCTACACTGCCTCCCTGAAGAGTCTATAGTACCAAGAAAGCACAATTTCACAAATCTAATAAACAGCTAAACAAACACATGCCTTTGCACACTGATGCCACTTGAAATCTCTGTATTTCATGCGTTTGCTCCATACTATTGCAGAGGAGCTATCTGTGCTTATCTGTGCATGAGTAATTCCTCCGGTTTCCGTGGAAGGAGAGCCAAAGGCAGACATTGGCTGCCTCTCTGCAATCTCTGTGTGTATGCAGGGATCTATAAATATGAATGCTCTTACTTTCAGAGTTTGAAAATAAAACAACCAAATATTATTTGAATGAAACTGGCCTTGCTTTTAATTCACAGCAGCTCTCTGGAAAACATGCTAATAAAACGACTGAACAACCGCGTGTTTCTTTGGCAACATCGGCATGATTAGCCCTTTCAAGAAGAGAGCAAAGTGTGTTGGAAACGAGATGTGAAATGCAGTGAAGCCAAACCCCACTTGCCGTGGTGCAGTTTTGGGGGAGGGGGGCTATTCTTTCCCTCTTGCTCTTCCTTCCTGGTAAGACATGATTTCATGCCTTTATTCCCCATTCAGTGATCATAATGGTCTTGGCATAAATTTTGCCTGGTGGGTGAAACACCGCCTCTCTGGGTACTTCTTGTTGTTTTGGAGGATTTTCTTGGGAAGAATGAAGCCCGTGGTTTCCTTAGAGGGCTTCCTGGAAAGTGAGGGGTCCCTGCCCGGCCAGGCTCCAGACAAGCATCTCTGTCTCTTCTCCCCCACCCCCCTCAGTGACTGACTCCCTCTCCCCCGCATTTGCAATCTCTTCCTGTTCAAGAAAAAGATGCTGTAAGAAAGGGCTTTCAGAGTCAAGGGAGGTCTGTGAGGCACCTGGGAAGGCTTTAGGGGAGAGTCCTTGAAAGAGTTGAGCTAGGACTCTTAATGGATGCTTTTGAACTGTGGTGCTGGAGAAGACTCTTGAGAGTCCCTCAGACTGCAAGGAGATCCAACCAGTCCATCCTAAAGGAGATCAGTCCTGGGTGTTCATTGGAGGGACTGATGCTGAAGCTGAAACTCCAATACTTTGGCCACCTGATGCAAAGAGCTGACTCATTGGAAAAGACCCTGATGCTGGGAGGGATTGAAGGCGGGAGGAGAAGGGGACGACAGAGGATGAGATGGCTGGATGGCATCACCGACTCAATGGACATGAGTTTGGGTGAACTCTAGGAGTTGGTGATGGACAGGGAGGCCTGGCGTCCTACAGTTCACAAAGAGTCAGACACGACGGAGAGACTGAACTGAACTGAGAACTCTTAGCTCTTTGGGAGCTCTTGCCTTAAAAGCTTTGGCTGTGGATGGAAATTTTTGTCCCCAGTGAAAGGAATTCCTCTTTGAGCAAGAAGGGGGAACTGTTTGTGTGTTGGGAGTCCCAGGGGAGACCCAAAAATGAGTAACATGAGGATAACAAACAGAGCTGGGGTTTCCGGGTGCTGCTCCAGGGCTTCGGGGAGGCTCTGGGGTTAGGGGCGAAAACACCTCACTTTGCACCTGACTGAATGACTACTGAGGGAAGAGCCGCCCTGGCTGATTGGAGGAACTCTCTTTTCTCTTCCTGCTTTGCCCCTGGAGCATGAAAGGAGCTAACAGCAGGGATGCTGGATAATCCTGAAGTCCTGTTTCACCGTCTCAGGGCCAACACCACAGTGTGACACGTCGGATCCGACTGCTGTGTTCAGTTTCCTCGTGAGGGCGCATACCCTGTAATGGACGTTAAAGAGGAAAAGCAAGCTAGCGGGAACATTTGCACTGGGCTCGGATTCTAGGAAAACATCCATTTAATGCTTCCTTTGTTATAAGTTGTCCGGCAAAATGTGGACACGTTGCAGAATTTTAAATGAAACGTCATGCATGAAGCGTGTCTCCAGACACAGGTTGCCATCAAGAGTGATTTTTGTTTCCTCTGGAAATGATAATAGGCGTCGATAAGCCACCCTTCCCTATTCCTTGGGAGCTTCTAAGGCACTTAAGGATCCAGTCTTGAAATAACTTACCGTGTGCGCTGGGCGCCGGGCAGCTGGCGGGCTCTTCCTGGTTCTCATTCCCATCACTGTGCCGTCTTTCGGCACCTACGGCCGGCCACGCTTCCTCCTGCTTCTGGGCATCCACCTGTGCTACCCCCAAGCCTGGAAACGCCGAGCTCCGCTGTTCATCTAGTAAACCTCTGCCCGCCTTTCACACTTCGCCTCGAACTTCAGGGCCAACAGAAGAGGCTGGTTCCTTGGTCACTTAGGCCCTTAACACTCTGTCCACCTTTTGACCCTCCTCCTACACTTACAGTAGTTTTTTTGCATTGTTTTTGTCATCGGAACACAAGCCTCATGAGGGCGGGCACTGTTCATCTATTTTTTCTTTTTCCTTCTTTGCAGCTTCAGCACCGGACTTGGCACATGATGGTCAATAAACGTTTGTTGGGAAAACAGCATGCCTATGACAAGGCCATTTATGTAAAACGTTTAGTGAAAAGCCTTTTGTTCTGTTTCCTTTAAAAAAGAGACACACACACAGGATTCTGAGTCATCTATGTGTGAGAGCTGGGGGCAAGAAAAAGGCGAGCAGATACAGCAAATTAAAAACCACGGTGTCATTTTCAGTGTGGTTACCTGAAAATAGGCTCCACTGTCTTTCAGGAAGAATCCTCTGATTGCTCGCAGTGCTTGCTAGTAGTCACTTCTAAGGCCATAACTGTGGGCCTAAGAATAAAATATTTCAAAACTGGGCTTTGGCTTTGCAACGGCCCTTCAGCCTGGGCCGTGCTGGAAACACTGACCTTATCCCCTGGCTGTCCCCGCTGCCCTTAGCCTCCAGGATATTTGGTCAGATCCGGATATAGCCGCCCAGAGGTTTCGATTGGCCTGACAGTGCAGCTTAGACTGAGAGCGAAATTCTTAGTCCCGATGATTCGATCACAGTGAGTAACTCCAGACTCTCATATGAAGTCCACAGTATAAACCAGTCAGACTCATCTAAACCCTCTGCATCAACTCCTAGGACGCAGGGAGGGCAAAGCTGGCATCCAGATGGACCTGCAGGTCTGCCAGGCGAGTGGCTTACCCAGACTTCATCCTCAACAGCGAGCACCCTCTTCACCCCTTGGAAACAAGACTTCCCTTTTTCTGGATAAAGGTTATCCTAGCTGCAAAAGGGCTCATTTTACTCTTGATTTAAGCTCAGTTCTTTGCTCTATACTCTCAGCTCCATCAGAGCTTCGCATTATTAATGCAGTTTTATTTTGAACCACTAAATTTCTTGCATTCTAATCAGTATTTAAACATTATTTTATCAATATTTTCACTTTTAAAATGTTTTTGAAGCATGTAGTCTATATACGTAGCCTTAAATGTCCACAGATGGTGGTCACACTGAAGCAGATGACACTTTTTAATGGAAAGTTATACCTTTGAAAATATATATAGGCAATAATGGCAGCCCACTCCAGTACTCTTGCCTGGAGAATCCTGTGGATTTAGGAGCCTGGCGGGCTGCTGTCCATAGGGTCACACAGAGTCGGACACGACTGAGGTGATTTAGCATGCACACACGCATTGGAGAAGGAAATGGCAACCCACTCCAGTGCTCTTGCCTGGAGAATCCCAGGGACGGGGGAGCCTGGTGGGCTGCAGTCCATGGGGTCGCACAGAGTCAGACACAACTGAGCGACTTCACTTTCACTTTTCACTTTCATGCATTGGAGAAGGAAATGGCAACCTACTCCAGTGTTCTTGCCTGGAGAATCCCAGGGACGGGGGAGCCTGGTGGGCTGCCGTCTATGGGGTCGCACAGAGTCGGACACGACTGAAGCAACTTACCAGCAGCAGCAGCAGCAGCAACGCTTTGATCTAGTTGAGGATACGCATTTTAATAACTTACTTGGATGGTGCTAACATTTACAAAAATAGTAAACCTCCCTGTGCATCCCCACCCCCTGCCTCCTCTTCTCCATCCAAGCTTATTTCAGTGTTAATGGCTACAGAAAGAGTGAGATCTGGGACTAGTTTATGATAACTTCATCATCTTTGCTGCATCTATTGAACCTGCTCAGAGAAGTTAGATTCTTTTCAGCCTAAGAAAATACACTTTCAGACAAGCATTTGTTTATCAGCAAAACCCTCATTAGAAATAAAACTCAGGTATAAATCATTAAGCTTCCCAGTCGGTGCTAGTGGTGAAGGGACTGCCTGCCAGAGCGAGAGTCAGAAGAGGCGTAAAAGGCACTGAGCAAGACGTCTGTACGCTCCTGTATTTCTGAACTGGTTATAGGCATTGGAGCCTTCTGATGGGTTGTACTGTCCTCTGAAGCCCATAGTGTTTTCTAATCCTGAGCGTTGATCAAGCATTGACTGTACGCCAGGCATTGTTCTAGGTCCTGAAAGACTGCAAAGCGTATAGACACATTCCTTGCTCCAGGAGCTCATTGTCTGTGATCTACCCAACTCACTTAGAGTAGTCCTTGTGAGCGCAGGTCATGGGGATGCGAAATGAGGTCACAGAGGGCAAAGCTCCTCGCAGCACTTCCCTGGGTCCCTCTAGAGGGCGTATGGCATCTTAAGAGATGAGGAAATTTTGGTTTATGATTAGAAACGCCGGCACGGGGACTACCTCCAAGTGAATGCGTGAAGGGGACGGCGGCTTGTTTGGTCTTTGCCCCGGGTCTCCTGTTGTCTCTGTCTCAGCAGCCCCTCTGAATTAGCTCCTACCACCACCGTTTTGGTGGCAGAGGATGAGACGGGTGGATGGCATCAGCAACTCAGTGGACGTGCGCCTGAGCCGACTCCGGGAGACGGCGGAGGACAGAGAGGCCTGGAGCGCTCAGTCCGTGGGGTCGCCAAGAGCCAGACACGACTGAGCGACTGGACACCACAGCGGCAGAGTCGCGTCCGGGTGTTTCCTTCCCCTCTTCCTTCTCAGTTTAATCACGACAGAGGAGGGGCCAAGTGCGTCCAGAATGCAGAGACAGTTCCTCAGCATAAACAGACTGACTCAAAACGGAAACTTAAGATTTTTCAAGGAAGGAAGATATGTTTGGCTTATGAAAAATTCAATTTGTGTAAAGCTTTCTGGAATTAAGCATTTGTATAAATTTGGCAGTGTCTGGGTTTGTTTACTTATACATTGCGTTTTTCTAGAAATGATTTTAAGCAGACTAAAATGATACACGAAATACTCCAAAATAACATGGGATAAAGTGGGATAAGAAATAAAAACAGGGGTGACCACAAAGTGGTTTTAGAATAAGCCCCAAAGGCAGATGCGAGGGAGGCGCCACACACCTGTCAGTAAGGACTAGGGTCTATTCCTAACACTGAGGTCACAGGGTACATGATAACTGGCTTAGAAAAAAAACGTGTGTAACTACCATCTCTTCCTGATTTACTGAGCTGAGGTCCTCCTCAGGGATAGCTGAGTTGACAGATTATTTTCTGCTTTCTGTCAAACTGTTTAGGAGATTGGAAGCTCCTTGGGACAGTAGCCGGTGTTTCTTTGTAACTGCGGCGTTTGACAGAGTGTGTGGCACATACTGGGCACTGAGTAAACACTGGCTGGTTGGCCGAGTAAATGAGGGAATTAGGGAATGTGATTAGGTGATCTGCCAAGTTGGGGCAAGCAGTAATGGTTTTGCTTGGATTTTTAACATTTTTGTTTTGACTGTGACTAAGCGGCATTCTTGGGCTCCACCGTTATTTTAATTTATAGTATTATAATTGGAATAAAGATAGGCTTGTGAATTGAAGAAAAAATATTCATAAACATCACTTGGCAATTAATATATACTACTCTTTTAAAATAAAAATTTAATGCATATAAGAAACACTTTAATATCTCAGTTTAAAAAGAAGTAGAGCTAATTTACAACAGCTGAACTTTTCAGGAGGCTTTAAAGGTTGTTTCACGTTTTCTATAATGTGGAATTGGAAGGACACTCCCAGAATCCCTCACAATTTCCCTTTCCCACCTTTGTTCTGCAGATGAAGAGATAGAGCAGAAAGCTGATATTTCTCGTTCAAGCTTTTGCAATGTGGTGATGGCAAAGTTTAGGGGGAGCTCTGAGTCATTGGGCTTCCCTTGTGGCTCAGCTGGTAAAGAATCTGCCGCAGTGTGGGAGACCTGGGTTCAGTCCCTGGGCTGGGAAGATCCCCTGGAGAAGGGAAAGGCTGTCCACTCCAGTGCTCTGATCTGGTGAATCCCATGGACTGCGTAGTCCATTGGGTCACGAAGAGTCGGACACGACTGTATGTCTTCCACTTCGGTTCTGAGTAATTACTGATTTTCAGGCTAGAGATTGTTCTCTCTGATCAAACTGTAGCCAGAATGCCATTCCTTTATGCCCCTTTGGTCAAGCGATAAGATTATCTCAGACATAGACCTGAATAAAACATTAGAGATTGCTTGAGGCAATAGTAGAAAGGTAAAGCCTCTTGATGAAAGTGAAAGTGGAGAGTGAAAAAGTTGGCTAAAGCTCAACATTCAGAAAATGAAGATCATGGCATCCGGTCCCATCACTTCATGGGAAATAGATGGGGAAACAGTGGAAACAGTGTCAGACTTTGCAGCCATGAAATTAAAAGACGCTTATTCCTTGGAAGGAAAGTTATGACCAACCTAGATAGTATATTGAAAAGCAGAGATATTACTTTGCCAACAAAGGTCTGTCTAGTCAAGGCTATGGTTTTTCCTGTGGTCATGTATGGATGTGAGAGTTGGACTGTGAGAAGCTGAGTGCTGAAGAATTGATGCTTTTGAACTGTGGTGTTGGAGAAGACTCTTGAGAGTCCCTTGGACTGCAAGGAGATCTAACCAGTCCATTCTATAGGAGAATATGCTTTGGAAGGAATGATGCTGAAGCTGAAACTCCAGTACTCTGGCCACCTCATGTGAAGAGTTAACTCATTGGAAAAGACCCTGATGCTTGGAGGGATTGGAGGCAGGAGGAGAAGGGGTCGACAGAGGATGAGATGGCTGGATGGCATGACTGACTCGATGGACGTGAGTTTGAGTGAACTCCAGGAGTTGGTGATGGACAGGGAGGCCTGGCGTGCTGCGATTCATGGGGTCGCAAAGAGTCGGACATGACTGAGCCACTGAACTGAAGTGAACTGAAGGATCTGTGTAATTGTGTTTGGCAAATTTTAGCAGTGGTGATATATCAGGATTTTAATTTGCTTGGTGATGGATCTGCTCACACATAAGGTATATCTGGCTTGATTTTGTCGTGATTTACTACTGCTGGTGATCACTTTGATTCGATAGCTGATGTCTTTACAGAAATTCAGAAACAGATGATTGTGATTCAGCAGTGTCTCCAGCATCTAATTCCGTATGCAAGGAGGGCATGTATCATATTTATAGGAACTCTGTTATGTTCATGATCGGGTGAATGTTTTCCTGGGCAACAGCTTAAAGTTTACCAGGGAAATTACTGTGTATTCATACCACATATATGAAGGTATATAATTCTGAATTTAAATTTCTCCCCCTGCACCTGTTCTTTCTGAAGCATCTTAGTCTTTGAGAAGCAAAATATTGAATGGCTTTTTCTTTATAAATTCTCAGCTTTGTTTCCCAGCATCCCAGTGGAGGGATGTAATGGTTTAAGTGTTTGGAAGCCATGGTAAGTGAAAATCTTCTTGGCACCTCTGGAGTGGGCCCAATAGGACCCTGAGTGAGGCCTGAATGATGCTGCTGGATGTTGGGATAGAGAGCTGGTTTATTCTCCTGGGTCTGCAGGCCTTGTTTTCCAGGGCTGTGAACAAGATGCTAAAATATATTGCTGATCCTCTGCCTCAGGGAGCTGCATCAAGGCTTAAACTTGATTTAAGCACATAACACCCGGAAATATTTTTATCCTCTTCACCCTAGGCTGGATTTGAACTACTGACTTAGAGGTGAAGTGTTCTACAGCCTAGATCCAAATCCCTGGAGTCAGGTAAGCTCCTTCTCATGCATTTAAAAAATTGTGCTGTGTTCAAAAAAGTGATGGTAAATGGTCTGGAGGAAAAATATGGTGATGTTGCTACTGGTGGCAGCGATGGCAATATTGATGGAATACAGCCTGTCCAAAGTAATCCTGGGTTATCAAAATAAAAAGCACAAATCTCCCAGCACACCACACACCAAAAACAAACAGGCAGGCACAGCCTACGCAAGAGGAGGCCGTGTGGCTGTAACTTCTGCACAGAAGCAACGGGCGCGTGTTTCTACGGAGGCTTGTCAGCACCGCAGTTGGTCAGTGTGTGTTCAGCGGCCGGTCTAGTTGCCCCTCTGTAGTGATGGGATATGCTGGCTCCTGTTGCACTGTTGCCCCACCCCCTGAGTTTTGGCGCAGACAGGGAGACTGCGCCTCGCACCGGAGGGCTTCTCGTCCTCAGCACGGCTTCTGCCTCCTCGACAAGGGCTTTCTTGCCGCTTCTGTCTGGATGCCTGTTTTATTTGGTCAGTTGTCTGTCTTTGCAGAGTTCACAAGTTTCAGCGAAGATTCTGAGAATGTTTTTTAAACCCTTCAGTTAAAATAGATCTTCAAAAATCAACTGGTTATGTTCTATATTCCTTCATGAGTGGATAAGATAAGCTGGGGGCGATTTTGTGACTTATCCCTGTGCGCTGGATGACGCTGACCTACCTCTGTGTGTGTCACTAGGGGGTAAAGCGTCTGCCTGCACTGCGGGAGAGCCGGGTTTAATCCCTGGGTCGGGAAGATCCCCTGGAGAAGGGAATGGCACCCCACTCCAGCGTTCTTGCCTGGAGGAGCCCATGGACAGAGGAGCCCGGTGGGCTACAGTCCGTGGGGTCACACAGAGTCGGACACGACTGAGCAACTTCGCTTTTCTCATCAGTCTCAATCCACAAGTTATGGTCACTTGGTTAGAAGCGTGAGGTGGACCTAGAAATTCACTTTTTCATTATTTTATTTAATCTGGAATTTATTGAGCACTGATGTGTCAGGCCTTGGGCTGGGTTCCAGGCATAAAAAATATGGAAAGCACCACCCTTGTCTTCTAGAAGCTTCTCCATGTTCCCTTCTAGTGGAAGCTTGCAGAATCTAATACTGTAAAGTGAATGTGCGCAGAGTATCGATGGGGACGCAGGGAAGGGCAGGGAAGGGCAGGGAAAGTCTGCTTGGATTTTAACAAGAAAAGAAAAGTTTTAAAAATGAGCAAGAATTTAAGATGTGAAAAGAAAATTGTTTTCCACAGTGGTTGAAGGAGGGTGCTGGAGTATTATTACCACTGTTCTACAGAGGAAGAAGCTGAGGTTAACACGAAAATACTTCTCAAGGTCACAAGCCTGCCAGATAAGACTTCAGGGACCTGGACTAAGATGCTTCATTCTTTTTCCATTAAACCCCACGACCTCAAGCAACAGCCCATTTGAATCTCTCAAATCTGCATAATTGTGTAAAAGCGGGAGGCATATATGTTCCTCTTGCTTGAGCAGGAGAAGGAATTCAGAGTCTTAGGGAGAGAGAGATCCAACTGTGTCTGTAGTTTTGCTTTGCATTCTGACTGATACAGACACGGCATATAATAATGTCTTAATCTTAAGTGCAGAACTTGTTGAATTTTTACAAAGTGGACATATCCATAGTCAAGGGTTAGAGCACTATAGATGCCTCTCCACAGTCTTCCTGAAGTCATCTGTTAGAAGCTATACAACCTACGAATTAACCACTATTCTGTCTTCTCTGCAAACAAGTTAGTTTAACAAATTCTTCAGTTTTATAAAAATAGACTCGCATAACATATGCCCTTTTGTCTCTGGCTTTCCCCTCAACATTATGTCTGTGAAATTCACCCGTCACAGCTCGTGGTAGTAATTCTATTTGTTTCTGTGCTGACAGTATGCTGCTGTAGGAGTATGCATCCATTTATTCTCTTGTCTATGAATGTTTGGGCTGCGTTCCGTTCGGGTCTCTTATGAAGTGAAGCTTTTGAGGACATTGAGCACGTGACTGAGGTACACACTTGGTACATTTTCGGTCGTGTGTGCCCCTAGGACAAGGATTTCTTGTTCGCAGGATATGCATCCAGCTTCAACAGTTACTGCCACGTGGTTTTCGATGCAGTCCAATTTTGCATTGTCTGTTTTTATGACTAGCAATTTTCTTGAGTCTTGTTTAGTACATCTTTGCTTGCCCCAAGAAAAGCTGAATATATTCTTGGTACATTTTTCCAGAATTGTTTTTCCATCTTTCACATCCACATCCACAATCCGTCTGGAGCAGGTTTCCGTGTATGGTGTGTAGCAGGGTGAAGCTGTTTTCTCCTGCCATGTGTGTGCAATAGATCTGGTGCTATTCACCGAAAAGACCGTCTCTTCCTACTCTATCATAGCAGCACTTTAGTCAGAAATCAGGAGACCGTGCAAGTACGATTCTAACTCTCAGTCCTCCTCTCTGTTTCACTGATGCCTAATTGCCTATCCATGTGCTAAGACACTGCTCCTCAGTGACTGAGGATTTATGATGCCTTAATATCTGGTGCTGTGAAGCTTCTCATTCTGCTCTTCTTCAAGATAGTCCTGTTCTTGGCTCTTGCCATTTCTGTAAATAAAGCTGGAATTTTAATTGGGATTATACTGAACCAGTTTGGGAAAAAATGAAGTTTTATAATAATGATTATTCCAATCCATAAATGTTAAAACATCCTTCTATGTGTTTAAGTATTACATTTCTTTCAGGATGCTTTTCACTTTCTGTATGGCAGTTTCGCACGTTTTTCCTCTAATTTCGATGCATTTGATGATTTTTTTTGTGCTATTATACAAGTTCTGACTTAGAAACCTTCCTAACTACATGCTGCTGTTATATATAGTTTACTGATTCTTAATATTGAGTTTATATTGGGAGACATTGTTAAGCTTATTACTTTGTTGGCTTTAGTTTCAGAAGTTTACAATGCACATAATTACATCATCAGTGAATAAGAACAGTTTTATTTCTTCCTGCTGTAGACTAGGTGTTTGTATCTCTCCCTCTAAAAATTCATACCCTGAAGCCTAACCCTTCACGGCACAGTATTACTAGTGGGAGGAGGGGCCTTGAGGAGGTGATGAGGTCGCGAGGGTGGGCCTCTGTGGATGAGGCTGGTGCCCTTGTGAAAGAGACCCTGGGGAGTGCCGTCTACCTTCTGCCCAGGGATGGCCAGGCTGCAGACCCTCACCAGACGCCAGCTCTCCCAGTCTAAGGTTTGGACTCGCAGCCTCCAGAACCATGGCGAATAGCTTACTGTTTATAAGCTGCCCAGCCTGTGGGCATCTGTTGCTGCAGCCAGAGACTGAGCCCCTGCAAGACTCGAATGTTCTAATTTTATTCCCTGTTCACCGCCTCGCGCCCCCAGTGAATGCCAGAGTCGGGAATAACTGGTGTCCTTGTTTTGCCCCTGGTCTTAGGCAGGAAGAGAGTTTTTCATATGCCCCTACAGAAACCTCCTGTGACACGCGACGTTTATTGTGGAAGGCTTCCGTAAACTGTAGTCAGATTAAAGAGGCTGCCTTCTGTCTCCAGCTTGCTAAGGGCAGAGTGTCTACTAGGCAGATGACTCATCCCTTCTTCTGGGAAGAGCAGATGAAAAGTTGGCAACAAGTTCTGGAGATGCTATTTCAGAACCGAGGCAACAGGGGAACAGGGGGTTTGCCCATAATGAACAAGCAGAGAAGAGAGGAGAGACGCCTGCGCAGGCAACGACGAAGGAATCCCTCCTCTTTCTCTTCCTTTCCTGAGTCACGTTTCTCCTTCCATCAGCCTCTCAACTGGTCTGACCCCTCCCAACATTCTTGCATCTTTTTCTCCCTAATTTTCACTACAGATGGCAGTTCCGATGTGCCCTGGATAAAATGAATTGAGAAGCAATCTTCTAGTCACTGTCCCTGTTGGTCAGAAGATCACTGCTGACTTGCTGGGTGGTGACCGGCGACCAGCTGAGCCAGTCCTGTCCCATGGGCCCCTGCACCCGATGCCCTTTGACCTCATGCCCTGGGCGGCGAGATAAGCTCTGGTGTTCACCACTGCCCTCTGGACTCTGTGTCCCAGCCCCTCGCATTTCCTAAGAGCAGCTGTGCTGTTGGAGTCTCCGTGATTAACAAAGTATCAAGCCACTCCCCAGGAACCTTCTAGAACTGCCTCTCAGGAGACATCTGATGGATCTCTGCTTCACAGATGGTTTATCAGGACATCAAGTAATAACTTGCTCTTCTGTCGCCACTCTCCTGGGTACATTTTAGAGGGAAAAAACCTCCAGGTCATATGATAGGTGTTTCATCTTTGTTAAGACAAGCACCTGGCCGTGAATCTTTATCCTATTAGCTGTGTGCTGAACCGGCCTATCCCTGGGTTCACTCTGAGAGTCTGTAACTCCACATTTGCTTTAGCTCTCTTACAAAAGCTCGAGATTATTTATTTTCTCTGTGTATATTCTTGGCATATTTCTGCCTAGAGGAAGAGCAAAATCAATAAGTCCTACAGTTTTATTAAGTTTCTCAAGAGCAGGATATCTCATCTGTTGGCTGGAGTTGGTTAATCGCCATCCTGTATGGATCCGTTTTGGGATGGTGGTTTTTCCTGCACGTTTTTCAGTTGACGTTAGTAATAGTGTTGTCTAACTTGAAAACCCCATTTAAAGAGTAATTGTTGCTCCTGGCTACACAGCAATGCCTCTTAGTGTAGCTCAAAGCCGCTGAAGATAAAGAACATTTTCCTACACAAATATTCTGTCTTTTGTGTCTGCCACACACTATCATTTAATCTCCCTTCTGTTTCCTGTGGACTAATTGTGGCAATTTTAGCTCCCACTTTACTGGTTTGATCTCAGGCTAGTCAATCCTAAAGGAAATCAACCCTGAACACTCATTGGAAGGGTTGCTGAAACTCCAATACTTTGGCCACCTGATGTGAAGAGTCATCTCATTGGAAAAGACCCTGATGCAGGGAAAGATGGAAGGCAACAAGAGTAGGGAGCGGCAGAGGATGAGATGGCTGGATGGCGTCACTGACTCGAGGGGCGTGCCTTTGAACGAGCTCTGGGAGGCAGTGCAGGACAGAGGGGGCTGGCGAGCTGCAGTCCTTGGGGCTGCGAAGAGTCAGACACGCCTTAGTGACTGACCAGCAGTGGTGACTAGCTGCCGCTTAGCCTGCTTTGCAACAGAAGTGAAGGCAGAGCACACGACGCTTACTCGCTTTCGGGCTAAAGCGGGGGATTCTGTAGGAGAGGCTTGGGATGAAACTAAGCAGGCGGTCCCTGGTTACCGCGCTCCATGGGAGCAGGCCAGCAGCTGGCACAAACCCTGAGACAGCGGCCGTGCTTTGCCGGAGCCGCTCTCCTTGCAGCCAGTCAGCTGCTCCTCGCTCTCGTCCCCACAGCTGTGCTATCCCCACGAGACTCCTTCCTCTGCCCCATTTCCTCCTGCTCTTAGCACTCATACCCACCTTTTTATTCACTAAGAAACATAAGGAATCACTCCCTCCACAATCCAGAACCACCTATGGATTTCCACCAAGACTCATGCTTTCCCAGTCTTCTTGCTCACTGCAAAAGTCGGATTCATCTGTCCGGCCACCTGCCTTGGAGCTTGCCTTGTGATCTGACCCAGACGCTCGGCCATCAGTCATCTACTAGGTATTCTGTGTGCTCCCTTCAAATACGCACATGTCCTTTGAAAACAAGTCCTCTGACCCCGTATCTCCCACTGTTGGATGTCTCTTAACCTTTGCGACCAAACTTCTTGAAGAGCCATTTACACTCCCAGTTCCCTTCCTCACTGGCCTTTTACGGCTCATCTGACAACAATTTGTCTCCTGTCCCCAAAACAGCGATGAAGTGACTTCCACCAGTTAATTTCATGCTATTAAATCCAGTGGTTCCGTTTCTTCTTCCTTGTAACTATCTCAGGATGTAGCAAGCCCCTCTTTCTTGCAGCTGCTTCCTTCTGGCTCTCCTCCAAGTTTTTTTCTCTGGCATTTTTCTCTTGGGTCTCCAGCTCCTTGCTAGGTCTCCCTGATTGCTCCCTTTTCTCGCGATCCCTCTAAAATGGCAGGGTTCCCGGAGGGTTCCTCCCAGGTGTGTGTGTGCGTTTCGGCACTGAGCTCCACAACCCCTCGTACCTCTAAACAGACAGCCCAGTTCCCTCTGCAGAGCTGCAGGCTCTCATTCACTTGAATATCTCTTAGCCACCGGAAGTCAGTATGCTCCAAATGTGTCTCATGGTCCTTGTTCTAAGCAGCTTCTGCACGTAAAGAGTAGTGCCCAGAGGCCCAGAAGAAAACCTAACCCATTCTGCGTTTTCCATCTTAGCCAGTACATCCTTGCCTGTTTTATCTCCTGAACATAGCAGAAATCTCTTCCTTCTCTCTGTCATTATTTTATTTCGCCAGCTGCCCATATTGGCTTTCCAGGCGGTCTTCTCAAATTTCCTCGGTTTGATCTCGATAAACCTAATACACGTAACGTTACTAGAATAATGCTTCTAAAATGTGGATCCATGCTGATTCACTAAAACTTGTCTGTAGATTTGATGAAAGTCTAATACAAATTATGTCTTCTTCTAAAACACGTCCATTTACAACTATTTTTCTAGAGCAGATATAGAATAGTGGAGAGCTGAGAACAGCTGGGACACTTGTGAAGAGCAGGGAAGACTCGCTTTAGTGATGCCAAGGCTGGTCTGAAAGCTTTAATCAAGGCAACGTCCTACTGCCTCATGGGCAGACAGACCGATCAACAGCACATGATGGAAAAGCCAGGAGACCTACTTATAAACGGAACTATGATATTTGACAGAGGGCTGTCTCTTAGAGCAAAATAGGGGAAACAGAAATTACTCAGTATTTTAAGTAGGAGGAATTTAAAACAGAAAAAAGAGTTATGTGAATTATTGAAGGGCTAGAAGTACAAAGGTTTTGGACACCGAGTATATTACCTTTATAGTTCATTGCTACTGCCATCCAGAGGGTCAGAAATATTTGGCTGCTACCCAGAGGTCAGCAAACTGGGACACACCTTCAACATCTCCAAACTGTAACCCCGGACAGGTGACTAGCAGAGAAGTTGTGAGCCCATCTGCTCCTAAAGTAAAATAAAATTGAACTTCCTGCCTCCCTACATCTGTGTTTTCTCTGCTGTTGTTGCTGGGAATGAATGGCTTCGACCCCCCTACTGTTCCCCAAGTTTTTAAATAAAAGTGCAATTCTCTGACTGCATCTAAACCACATCTCAAACCTTGCTGGCAAAGAAGTTTGGAAAATTCAATTCCTGGGTTTCTAGCTTCTGTGATAAAGAGGAGAGCAAGAAGGGGAAATCAATGAGTGCCACGGGCCACAGGAAACATCTCACCTGGGGTGCGCTGAAGATCGACGGAGAAGGAGGGCTGCTCGATAAACAGTGCTGAGATGGAGACTGAGACAGCATTCCTGCCTCACACTGCACACTAGAGTCGCCTGAAGGAGACAAGAACCTGAGGAAGAAAACACAGAATATTCTTTCTGCTTTTGGGGCAGAGAAAGTTTTGATAAACAAGGTACAAAAAGTTCTAACCATAAGTAAATGATTGATTAACTTTAATATGGCTTTCCTAGTAGCTCAGACGGTAAAGCATCTGTCTGCAATGCAGGAGACCTGGGTTTGATCCCTGGGTTGGGAAGATCCCCTGGAGAAGGAAATGGCAACCCACTCCAGTATTCTCGCCTGGAGAATTTGATGGACAGAGGACATATTAAATTAATAACTTCTGTTTACCCAAAAATACCATAAAGAAAATGAAAAGACGACACAGTAGCAGAACATATTTATCAAATGTGTAACCAACATGTTTATTATGCAGATTACTTAAATAAAAAACTTATACCAATCGATGCATGCTAAGTCACTTCAGTCATGTCCAACTTTGTGTAGCCTGCCAGGCTCCTCTGTCCATGGGATTTCCCAGGCAAGAATGCTGGAGTGGGTTGCCATTCCCTTCTCCAGGGGACCTTCCCCAGGGATTGGACCTGCAGTTCTTATGGTGCTTGCATTGTCAGGCCAGTTCTCTACACTAGCCTCGCCGATCAATGGGAACAACACATACACAAGCGAAACAGAACAGTGGGCAAATGACGTGTGTGTGTGGCCGATAACCATAGAAAGGTGTCCAGTCTCTCCAGCTATCCGGGAAATACGAAGTATAATCAAGTTGAGATATTGTTATATTGGTACATACTAACAAGTAAATATTGTCATCTTTACTTTTCCTTCTTATCCAGGACATCTCTGTGTGTTTTATCTCCTCAGTTCACTTCAGTCTCTCAGTCGTGTCCGACTCTTTGCGACCCCATGAACCGCAGCACGCCAGGCCTCCCTGTCCATCAGCAACTCCCGGAGTCCACCCAAACCCATGTCCATCGAGTCGGTGATGCCATCCAACCATCTCATCCTCTGTCATCCCCTTTTCCTCCCACCTTCAATCTTTCCCAGAATCAGGGCCTTTTCAAATGAGTCAGCTCTTCACATCAGCTGGCCAAAGTATTAGAGGTTCAGCTTCAACATCAATCCTTCCAATGAACACCCAGGACTGATCTCCTTTAGGATGGCCTGGTTGGATCTCCTTTCAGTCCAAGGGGCTCTCAAGAGTCTTCTCCAACACCACAGTTCAGAAGCATCAATTCTTCGGTGCTCAGCTTTCTTTATCATCCAACTCTCACATCCATACATGACCACTGGAAAAACCATAACCTTGACTAGATGGACCTTTGTTGACAAAGTAATGTCTCTGCTTTTATCTCCTAAATACAGCCTAAATCTTCTTTTTTTTTTTTTCTTTTCACTTTTATTTTTTTAGTTCACAAGGTCTTGGAGAAGATATGGATCAAAGGAATTCTTATATAGTGGTTTTTGAGAGGTAAATTAGAAAATCACTTTGGAAAACAAGTTGGGATTATTTTGGAAATCTGAACATGGAAACACACTATAACTGAAAGATCCATATCTAATCGACATCTTAAATATAAAATGACCTGTATTCTAAGATGTCCAGCTTATTTTAATTTTTAGCAATTTTTGTACATGTACCCAGATAATCATGATGGTGTGATCACTCACCCAGAGCCAGACATCCTGGAATGTGAAGTCAAGTGGGCCTTAGAAAGCATCACTACGAGCAAAGCTAGTGGAGGTGATGGAATTCTAGTTGAGCTATTTCAAATCCTGAAAGATGATGCTGTGAAAGTGCTGCACTCAATATGTCAGCAAATTTGGAAAACTCAGCAGTGGCCACAGGACTGGAAAAGGTCAGTTTTCATTCCAATCCCAAAGAAAGGCAATGCCAAAGAATGCTCAAACTACCGCATAATTGCACTCATCTCACACACTAGTAAAGTAATGCTCAAAATTCTCCAAGCCAGGCTTCAGCAATACGTGAACCGTGAACTTCCAGATGTTCAAGCTGGATTTAGAAAAGGCAGAGGAACCAGAGATCAAATTACCAACATCCACTGGATCGTGGAAAAAGCAAGAGAGTTCCAGAAAAACATCTCTTTCTGCTTTATTGACTATGCCAAAGCCTTTGACTGTGTGGATCACAGTAAACTGTGGAAAATTCTGAGAGAGATGGGAATACCAGACCACCTGACCTGCCTCTTGAGAAACCTGTATGCAGGTCAGGAAGCAACAGTTAGAACTGGACATGGAACAACAGACTGGTTCCAAATAGGAAAAGGAGTATGTCAAGGCTGTATATTGTCACCCTGCTTATTTAACTTATATGCAGAGTACATCGTGAGAAATGCTGGACTGGAAGAAACACAGGCTGGATTCAAGATTGCCGGGAGAAATATCAATAACCTCGGATATGCAGATGACACCACCCTAATGGCAGAAAGTGAAGAGGAACTAAAAAGCCTCTTGATGAAAGTGAAAGAGGAGAGTGAAAAAGTTGGCTTAAAGCTCAACATTCAGAAAACGATCATGGCATCTGGTCCCATCATTTCATGGGAAATAGACGGGGAAACAGTGGAAACAGTGTCAGACTTTATTTTTGGGGTCTCCAAAATCACTGCAGATGGTGACTGCAGCCATGAAATTAAAAGACATTTACTCCTTGGAAGAAAACTTATCATCAAACTGATAGAATATTCAAAAGCAGACACATTACTTTGCCGACTAAGGTGCATCTAGTCAAGGCTATGGTTTTTCCTGTGGTCATGTATGGATGTGAGAGTTGGACTGTGAAGAAGGCTGAGCGCCGAAGAATTGATGCTTTTGAACTGTGGTGTTGGAGAAGACTCTTGAGAGTCCCTTGGACTGCAAGGAGATCCGACCAGTCTATTCTGAAGGAGATCAGCCCTGGGATTTCTTTGGAAGGACTGATGCTAAAGCTGAAACTCCAGTACTTTGGCCACGTCATGCGAAGAGTGGACTCAATGGAAAAGACTCTGATGCTGGGAGGGATTGGGGGCAGGAGGAGAAGAGGACGACCCAGGATGAGATGGCTGGATGGCGTCACTGACTTGATGGACGTGAGTCTGAGTGAACTCCGGGAGTTGGTGATGGACAGGGAGGCCTGGCGTGCTGCTGTTCATGAGGTCACAAAGAGTCGGACACGACTGAGCGACTGAATGGAACTGAACATGTACCTAGAAGTCAGGGCTCCTAGAAAACAGTCTGTAAGAGCCGAGAGCTAGAGGCTGCACAGGTCCATTATGAAGAGGTGGATATATAGACTGTCTTACATATCCATGGCTATTCTCAGTCACCTGTGAATCTTAGAAATCTGGTATCGAGCAAAAGAGAAGTTCTAAAAGCCCCTAAACTTACGACACCGTTAAGATCATGCTTGAAATCTTGATGGAAATGTAAGCGACATTTTAAGATATAAACATTTAATAAAGCTGTTTTTTAAAGATAAAGAAAAGATAAATACAAATTGAAAACAGTGCCTTATCTCTGGTTTATTGAGAGGGGGATGCGATACGGTAGAGGAGAAACACTAAGGCAGATGCAGCTTATTCATAATGTGTTCATTGAATAATATACTCAAAAACGTTAAGTGTATTGTCATGTTTGCAACATAAATAGTTAAATTCTTGTGTCAGGCATTATATTAAATTAAAACAAAAGATCTGTAGTCTAAGCTGGTCAGCTTGTTTTAAGAGTGGGACTATCTTTTAATATTTATTTCATTTTTGATGTTTAACAAATGCATCATGATATTTTAAAAGCTGCTTCCTAGCTACTGCCATCTATCTATATCCCCCATGTGGCCCAGTTGTTAAAAATACTCATTTCACCTCCATGCCAGCATGGCTTACTGCCCACCAAAATAGAAAGCAGCCTACTGAAAGCAAATACATCAGAAAAAAAATATCTGATTTACCAAACTGGGAGAAATGTAACATCCACTGAAAAGCACCTGGGGATTTAATGGACCAACATCCAGCGGGGGAAATGAACCTGAGAAAATGGCAAAGCAGAGTCAGGGTCAGTCATCATGGGTGTTTGGTTTTCTTATGAAACCTTAGTGCCGTTCACTGTTGGAGGTAGAGGGGAAGAAAGCAAAATGAAATAAAAGAGGAGATGGTTCAATGCCTCTCTTTTTAGCCCCACATCACCTCCCTTTCCCTCTGTGCTTTCGGCTTTGCCCTCGGGCCCTCTTCTCTTAAGGTCTCCGGTGTCTCTGCCCGTCCAGCCCGCCTTCTGCCTTGTTCCTGGTGTGCCCAGAACGTAAACTCAGCTTCCTGGCCCGGAGCAGGGCTTGCCTCGCGCCGCTGTGCCATGGCCAAGCCTGGCTGCGCCTCCTGGAGATCCGTCCGTTCCGCCTTTCCCACCGACCCCTCACTAGGAAGCCGTGCTCCACGCTTTAGTGTGAGGCATCCCTTAGTCTCCTACTGTATAGCTCTCCAGTGTCTCCCTCACACTCCATAGAAGTTAATCTTCTTATCTTTCCCATTAGACCTTAAGCTCTTTGAGATCAAAGATTACATCCTTTCTCTTATTAATTATACCACCGCTATCCAGTGTGTGTGTGTCGTCGCCCAGCCGTGTCCGACTCTTTGCGACCCCCTGGACTGCAGCCCACCAGGCTCCTCTGTCCATGGGATTCTCTGGGCAAGAACACTGGAGTGGGTTTCCATGCCCTCCTCCAGGGGTCTTCCCAACCCAGGGATCAAACCCAGGTCTCCTGCGTTGTGGGGTTCCCTGGTAGCCCAGTTGGTAAAGACTGCCTGCAGGAGACCGCAGTTGGATCCCTGGGTCGGGAAGATCCGCTGGAGAAGGGAGAGACACCCACTCCAGGATTCTTGGGCTTCCCTGTGGCTCAGCTGGTGAAGAGTCCACCTGCAATGCGGGAGACCTGGGTTCACTCCCTGAGTTGGGACGATCCCCTCGACAAAGGAAAGGCTACCCACTCCAGTATCCTGGCCTGGAGAATGCCATGGACGGTATAGTCCATGGGGTTAAGAGTCAGACACAACTGAGAGGCTCTCACTTTCACTCCTGCATTGCAGGCAGATTCTTTTCCAGCTGAGCCACCAGGGAAGCCCAAGAATACTGGAGTGGGTGGCTCTCCCTTCCACGAGGGAAGCTCAGACGTGTAAGATAACTGCATGGTGGCCTGCTTGGCAGGTCGCCCCCACATGGACCAGAGTTGGGAATCGTCCGTCCCTGCAGCACCCAGCACGGCGCTTTTGGTGCAGCGTGACTGAATGAGGACTGGCTTGAGAGTCCCTCTCTGACAGCAGAGGCGGTGTAGACAGCCAGCACCGCTGTGGGGTGTCTCCTGGAGGCAGGCATCCCGAATATAGAGGAGCTTGGGTGAAAGAAAATGTGTCCACTCCCCCGAGACAGCGTGAGGTCAGAATAAGTGCAGAACCCTAGGAACCCTGCCGTCGGCATGAGGTCTGCAGAGCAGTGAGACCGGCTGGGGGGCGTGGTTTGCGCAGTTCTTCATTCGGGTCCCTTTCTATCGCCTGGAAAAGTCAAGCTGTGGCGTTGTAGTTCTCAGTGTTTCTGGGTATACTCTCCAGTCTCTGTCTTTAGTGATGTGTTTTACGGGCCAATTTATATAGTTTATAGTCTGACTTGTAAAAAGAGCCCGTTAGCTTGACCATCTGGCAGTGCTACGAATTATTGATGTTAATTACTTCTCTTCCGTATTCTGTTTTTGTGATCCTCTCAGTTTTCAGCCTTTGGTGATACATATGACCGTCATTAATATTTCATGTTACATGAGATGGCCTCTAGGTCTTCATTAAGTGAGCTTATATTGCCAAATGAATATGCTAATCTGGGAGAGCAAAGGCATTTATTGCTTCAACACTTTTGCCTGAACTTGGTTATATTTTGTATAATTTCTTCACATTCCACCTACTTTTCTTAAACCTTTAATTACTCTGGAATCAGTCTTTATGATCTATGAGGAACCCGACGTCTGTAGACTTTCCTTTGCATGGGAACTTTGCATGAGTTTCCAGTGACAACGTCTACATCCTTTAAACAAAGACGCTAATACCTGATTAGATGCAGGAGAGGCTGCCTGGACAGATGGGAGGGCCCCGATTCGCACGTAAGGGGAGCTTGACTCTGTTTCTGGATCTGCCGCTGACTCCCCAGCCCTCCTGTGTTTTCTCCCTGCAATTAACATGATGAGCAGAACGTTATCAAGTGAGAGCAGACCAGTACTCAGTTTTGGAAGGTTGGTTGGGGAAGACATTGCTATAACTCAACGCACACATACCCCACCCCAGCGCCCACACCCAGGGTGGGAAAGACTTGCTGCGCGTCAGCAGGTGTAAGAGAAGGCTGTGTCCCAGAGCCAGCGAACTGCTCCCGGGCCACGGAGTCCAGGGAAAGCTGGCTTACCTTGCGGTCCCCTCCTCCACCTTCTGCCTGCAAGAAAAAAATCCTGTTCAACCCAGTTCTCCGCACCCCTTCTTTCCCTCCGTCGCTGGCCTTTCCTCCTTTGCTGCTGAGTGGTCTCCCCGTCCTCTCCAGCTCTGTGGCAACCCCGTGGACTGTAGCCCGCCAGGTTCCTGGGGCTCTGGGATTCTCCAGCAAGAATGCTGGCGTGGGCTGCCATCCCCTCCTCCAGGGGATCCTGCCAACCGGGGACTGAAACAGCATCTCCTGCTAGGCAGGTGGGTTCTTTACCGCTGAGCCACCTGTGAAGACTGCTTTTCTCCTCTGATGTTTCTCGATCAGTTTATGATCCCTGACTTTCCAGCTACACCCTAGATTTCTCTCTTCTCGCGTTTCTGAACTTCGCACGCTCAGGCAGTTTGGATGATGCTTGTTCCGGTTTAGCCCACAAAGCTCCTTGTGACTGCCTTAATTAGCTTCTTTTTTCGTGCTTGGAGGCCAGCAAGCTTGCTACCTACCCTTGGGAAAATTCCACCTAGAAGCAGACTCTCCTTCACTGGTCCTTTCCCGAGTCTTGCAGTCTGGAGTTTCATGAAGAGGAACTCTCACACTCCTTAAGACTGAGGTTCCCGGGCCTCGTCGGGGAGTTTAGTCCCATAACCAGCCTGTGGTTCTTCCTATTCCGGTTCAACCCACTGCTTAACCAGGGATCGGGAGGCTTATTCAGTCCCTGCATCTGAAGATAAACGTTAATTATAGTTCACGCTGGAGAAGGGATACTTTCCTTTTCACTAGCCCTGTTCTTGAGAAACCATGTTCTCTGGTTATTGTTCAGTGAAGGATTGGGTTGTTACGTAGTCCATCTTGGATCTGGAGGCCTCAGCCAAGTCTCACAGTTGGCTCTAGTTAAATCGTGCTAATTTTAAGTTTCCTCTGAAGGGAGACATATTGGTACTTTATTTTTATCCATTTCTTTATTTTTGACTTTCTATCATTTAATATTTTATTTATAATAAATGAAAACATGATATCAATGCTATTTTGTAACCAGCTTGGATTTTCACATAGATATCATATAATTCCAACAATTTTCTGTGTCAGTTATCATAGTATTCCACTGACTGTGATTTCCATGTTTGCTTATAAAGGTTTTGATTGTTGATCATTTAAATATTAGTACTGTTCATACATGTAATTTGAGTACCCAGTGAGTACTACACTATAGTTTGGTTGTTTAGATTACCATATTATTTAATTTCTGTGTTTGTTTAACCTCCCATCAAAAATTAACAGCTATTTCATTCAGAACCACTCAAGAGCCTCGACTATTTATTTATTAGCTTCACCTTGCAGCATATGGGATCTTAGTTCCTTGGCTGGGGCTTGAACCCATGTCCCCTGCGTTGGGAGGCAGAGGCCTAACCACTTGCCCGCTGGGGACGTCCTCTAGTGCCTCTGCTTTTAAACACAGAACTGGGATTCTTCTCTGTTCTTCAGTTCAGTCGCTCAGTTGTGTCTGACTCTTTGCGACCCCATGAACCACAGCACGCCAGGCCTCCCTGTCCATCACCAGCTCCTAGAGTCCACCCAAACTCATGTCTATTGAGTCGGTGATGCCATCTAACCATCTCATCCTCTGTCGCCCCCTTCTCCTCCTGCCTTCAATCCCTTCCAGCATCAGGGTCTTTTCAAATGAGTCAGCTCTTCACATCAGGTGGCCAAAGGATTAGAGTTTCAGCTTCAACATCAGTCCTTCCAATGAACACCCAGGACTGGTCTCGTTTAGGATGGACTGGTTGGATCTCCTTGCAGCCCAAGGGACTCTCAAGAGTCTTCTCCAGCACCACAGTTCAAAAGCATCAATTCATCGGTACTCAGCTTTCTTTATCATCCAACTCTCACATCCATACATGACCACTGGAAAAACTATAGCTTTGACTAGATGGACCTTTGTTGACAAAGTAATGTCTCTGCTTTTGAATATGCTGTCGAGGTTGGTCACACCTTTCCTTCCAGGGAGCAAGCTTTTAATTTCATGGCTGCAGTCTCCATCTGCAGTGACTTGGTCACCTCCATAAGAGAGAAGTCTATAAATAGTTGAAAATTTCCAAGGAGCCTTGAGTTCTGACCTATTTCATAGGGATGAGGATGATAATATAGGTTTTTTTTTTTTTTTTTTTTTTAGTATTCCTCAGTTTTCCATTCTAGAAACATGGTGTATAAAATAAATATCTGTGCAAATAGGCTTTGTCTTAGTTTCCTAGCACCACAGGCCTGGCAGTTTAAGCACTGGGATTTCCTCTCTGAGTCCTGGGCTGAGGCCAGAGTCAGCGTGTTGGTCGGGTGGTTCCTACAGGAGGCTCCGAGGAGCCTCTCTCCAGGCTTCTGGTTCTTATTGGCCATTCTTGTGGGTTTATTGTCACCTTCTCTCCCTCTGTCTTCACGTGGCATTCTCCTCCGTGTCTCTGTGTCCAAAGTTCCCTCTTCTTGTAAGGATATCGGTCAAATTGCATTTAGGGTTTACCTTAAACCTGTGTGACTTCCTCTTCACTTGATGACATCTGCAAACCCCCTATTTCCTACTAAGGTTTTGGATGAACACAAGTTTTGAGGCTTCCCTGGTGGCTCAGATGGAAAAGCATCTGCCTGCAGTGCGGGAGATGTGGGTTCGATCCCTGGGTCAGGAAGGTGCCCTGGAGAAGGAAATGGCAACCCACTCCAGTGTTCTTGCCTGGAGAATCCCATGGACAGAGGAGCCTGGCGGGCTGCAGTCCATGGGGTCACAAAAAGTGGGACATAATTGAGCAACTAACACCTGTTTGCAAGTTTTGAGGGAACAATATTCAATCCAGAGTGCTAACCAAGCAGGACACTTTCACTTGACTTCTCTTCTTAGGGGTTGGGGAAGGGAGATTTTACTTCTCCCAGTTTGGGATATCTCATATAGGAACAGACTTGGATGCAAGTCAGAGAAAACCCGAAGAACTTTTTTTTTTTCTTCTCATTCTCCCTGTTTGTATGTGACAAGGAGTCTGGAGACAGATGGCCCAGGAAAGTACTGTGGTTCCCAGTGCCAGCTGGGAGCCATTGCTCCCCAGCTTCCAGCTCTGTCGCCCTTGAAACATGGATTTTGACCTTGAGCTTGCCGCTTCAAGGACACAAGATGATGACTTCAGCGTCACACTTGGCCAAAGGTACACGCAAGCTGGTGGCTCCTTCTGACTGCACTTTCCCTCCAGTCCTATCCCGTGCCTTCTGCCTAGATCTTGTTGTCTGGAAACAGCTATGTGCCAGGGATGGGGGGTAGATTTTTTATTTCTTTTTAGTTTTTCTCTTTGTATTTGCTGCTGCTGCTAAGTTGCTTCAGTCGTGTCCAACTCTGTGCGACCCCATAGACGGCAGCCCACCAGGCTCTGCCGTCACTGGGATTCTCCAGGCAAGAGCACTGGAGCGGGTTGCTTTCTTTGTTTTTAGCAGGACATATTACTGCATTGGAACAAATGAAGTTTCATTTCGTAAGGAAAGAGGGAAAACAGATATTGCAAGAGCCAGCTAGGACTGTCTGCAGAATCTCCCCAAATTTATCAGAGCCATGACCCTGGTCCTCAGTGAGGAATTTGGGCTGTTTTAAGTGGCCAGTGAGTGTGTGTTTGTACGGGTGTGTGATATAGACCTAAGGACTGACTTTTTCACCCCTGGCCAGAAATGCTTCTACCTGCTATCAAACAAAACCTTGCTTCATAAGCTTCAGCAACTCCCAGGCTCTAACAGCTTCCTTATGAGGCTTGCATTTTGTGAAAATATATCTCTAGCTCAAAACTATAGCACTAAAGTACTTTTGCATAGAATTCTAGTAAATGAATATTTTATTTTCTTATTTTTTATACTTTTTATATTGTATTGGGATATAGTTGAGGTGGTTGGATGGCATCACTGACTCAATGGACATGAGTTTGAGTAAACTCTGGGAGTTGGTGATGGACAGGGAGGCCTGGCGTGCTGCAGTCTGTGGGATCACAGAGAGTCGGACACGACTGAGCGACTGAACTGAACTGAGATGAATAGCTGATGAACTTGTGATAGTTTCAGATGAACAGGGAAGGGGACTCAGCCACCCATACACATGTATCCATTCTCACCCGAACTCGCCTCCCATCCAGGCTGCCACGTAACACTGAGCAGAGTTCCCGGTGCCAGTAGGTGTGTAGTGCATGATAGATTTTAGTCAGCCCCTGTTATTCAACACTTAAGTTCTGATATATCGATATTTCATATCAATTTTCTTTCATATAGCTTTTAATTGGATGACTTTAAAAGTTTCCCACAGTCCTATGAGACTTAGTTACTGCATAGAGCTGAGACATTTAGAGAGAGCATTTGTTCAGACTGAGGTCAGCCTGGGTGGGATACACTGGATTGCTCTGTGCTCAGTGTAGTGGCGTGTGATTTTACCTAGGCCAAGAGGTGACGACAAGGTATCAGCTGCTGGATAATACGAGAGCGAAAGGGAGAGATTATTCAGTAGCTGTCCTTTCACAGCCTCCCCCCTTTGTCCCCATGTACCTGGCTTCCCTTTCCCATTATTGCCATTTGACTACTACAGCTGAGTCGCTTCAGGCGTGTCCGACTGTGCGACCCCATAGACGGCAGCCCACCAGGCTCCCCCGTCCCTGGGATTCTCCAGGCAAGAGCACTGGGGTGGGTTGCCATTTCCTTCTCCATTTTACTTACCCCTAAAATTAGCCCAAAGTTCCCACCATTGTTAATTCTTTGAGACAGATCAAAAAGAAGTCAGCCTCGGCCACCAGCTGCATTTTGTCTCCTCCTCTCTTCGCCTCCACTTTGATTCCGACTCAACCCTCTGACCTCATGCATCAGCCATGGGCTCTGGCTTCCTGCAGACACTTGGTTTTCTCCTGTAGCTCGTTTCCCTTTGTTCCTGAGACTGTCTGCTATGCCATCACACCTTTCCCCAGAGCATATGCAGCATGCTAACGCTTGCTCCCGGGCGTGGGTGACTGCAGCTATGGATGGTTCATGTCAGGGATGAAAGTCGGTGAGCAGCTGCAGCTGCCAGGCAGAGATAACGCGGGAATGAGAATGTCAAAGGCACCTTCTCAGGCCTTCAGCCGGCTTTGCTTGTTTCTCTTCCGTTTCTCTCCTTTGCCGTTCAGTCTTTCTACCCCAGGGTTCCCAGCATCTCTCTCAAGGCGGTTCATCTGTTCTGCTGCGCTAACTGGGCTGGCTGTTCTGGGAGGAAGGGTAGGCCTCTCGGAGCGAAAGCTGGAAGGATGGTGGAGTTGGACGGGCTGGAGGCAGGGGCGGAAGAAAGAAGACAGAGCAGCATCCGGACAGAGAGATACATCGAGCGCCACAGCCCGCGCCAGAAGCGCCAGCTAGGGTGCTGCTGCCGTTGCCACTCAGTCTCAGCTGGCATGTGCAGGCACGTATTGCGATGCGAGGGACGCTACGCCGCCGTGCATTTTATCACTGGCTGGTTCCTCCTGCCCTGGGAGTTGAAGTGGACAACGTATCCCGCGTGCAGCGCGGCTTCCCCATCTTCCTTCCCTGCGCGCTGGGAGCCCGCCGCCTCCGCGCCCTTGCCCGTCTCATTTTTTTTCCATCCCCCTTCCCCTGTCTTGCAGGAGAGCAAGTGGCTGTGCGTTCCCCTCCGTGCCGTGCAGCCCAGCACTGAGACACCTCGCCTGTCCTCCCGGTGTTGAGAGACCCAGACATCCCCCGGGAGTGAGGACAGGACCCGGCGGGGGCGCTCTGCCCCCGTGACCTGGCTGCACGCAGGGGCCACCGGAGGCGGCTTTGCTGGCGTCCCGGAGCGCGGCCGCGCTGGGCCTGCCCGGGGCCTCCGCGTCGTGCACGCCCCGTGACCCGGCTCCTGGACGACTCTGCTTGCTGTCGTCGGTTTCCGGCCGCTCGGAAGGCTGGGAGGCTGCAGGCAGTTTCTGAAACCTCAGAGGAGGAGAGGCATGTGGCCCCCCAGGCCTGCCAGCCGTTCTGGCTGGAGGGCCTCACCTGGGGGCTGTGTGAGCGCCCAGTCGCTGGCTCCACTGAATTCAGCAGATACTCGTGGAGAACTTGCTTGGCGTCAGACACGATGCTAAGCAAAACGAGGCCTGAAAGGTGAAGGGACCCAGGCTGCCCGGGGAGCTGAAAGCCTAGGGAGGGTTGCGGGGAGCCGCGTCTCCGAGTGGCCTGGAGGGCTCATAAGCGCGGCATCCTCTCAGCCCCTGGCTTCTCGGGAGGCCGAGGTGTGGGAGACTCATTCTGAGCGGGACAGGGTCCGGGGAGATCTGGAGGTGAAGAAAGGTGAACAGGGCCGGGGAGAAGGTGGGTGAGCGTGACGCAGCGTGCGTCTGAGCACGTGGCTCAGAGGAGGAAGGAGATGAGAAAAGGGATTCCAGATGGGAATTCCAGAAGAAAGCAGACCGCTGTGGTTTGCGTGGGGTTGAATCCCGCATTCGCGTGTGTCTGGGTCAGTGTGCGGTGCCACTGAAATGTCCTACCTGAGGGCCGGGATGACAGAAACGTGTTTTCCTGCGCCCTGGGCCTGGAGTGCAAACCAGTGCCGTCGTGTTGGGCGTGATGAGCGCTCACTTCACAGCTCGCGGCCGCCGCCTTCTCTGCGCCTGCTCTGCGCTCCGCTGGGAGAGGGGGAGGCTGAGTCCCGGGGGGATGACGGCAGGGACCCGGGGCCCTGCTCTCTCTGGGTCTCAGCTGCCTCCTCTGCACAAGGAGCGAGTGGGGCCTAGGCTCGGCCCTGGCGGGTTCCAGAGGCCGTGCAGTCCTGTCTTCTTTCTCCCCTCAATCCCTTCCTTCCTTCACCAGCTCTTTCCTGCCCTCCTCTCCTCCTTCCTTCTTTTTTTCCAGAAAATACTGAGCACTCACAAGCCCTCTCCTGGACGTTGTAAGATGGGTGTTGTGACGGTCTGGCGCTGCCACGCTAAACTTCTCATCTGTCCCTCCAGCGCAGCGCGGATGAACCTGTGGGAAGGCCCAGGGGGTTGTGTTGCCCGGTCTGGTCACCTCCCGTCCATGCCCAGAGTTCGCCAGGCCCTTTCCCACCATCGACCACACTTCCGACTCCTCAGTCCTGCTTTTGCTGGGCCTCGCACTGGGCAGAATTCTATTCTAGCCCATCAAGAAGGCAAGTGAACCTTTCTGCACATGTCGGCAATTATAGCTTAGAAGACATGGGATCACTTGTGATGGGCTGCCTGTTCACCAAATCAGAATACTCGATTTGTATATTTGCCAGCTCGGAGAAATCGACCTCCACTTAGCAGTTCCTTGGGGCTTCCCTGGTGGCTCCGCAGTAAAGAATCTGCCAGCCAGTGTAGGAGATGCAGATTCAGTCTCTGCGTTGGGAAGATCCCCTGGAGGAGGGCATGGCAGCCCACTCCAGTATTCTTGCTGGAGAATCCCGTGAACAGAGGAGCCTGGTGGGTAACAGTTCATGGGGTCGCAAAGAGTTGGACATAACTTAGCAACTAAACAACAACAATAATTATTTGATAGCAAGTTTATGCTGACAAATATCAAATATTAAGAAAACAAAGCCTTCATGGGTCCAATGGCTAACGTTACAATTAAGAAAGTACCTGCTATGTGCCTGGTGAAGTCAGCTAGGCTCCTTCCTCCTTCCAGCCCCTTCTCTCCTCCCGGAATACTCACCTTCTAGACACAAGTGGGGAGCAGTTTCCTGTGGCTGAGGTTTCTAGGAAGTCCTGTGCCTAAGAACTTGAGTTTCTGGCATCTTAGGAACTTTTCTGAATTGCCAAGGAGAGGTGACTGTCCTGATTAGTACTTCTCTTCTTAAAATGGATAGCACTAAACAAAGCAGTGCCCTTTCCCCCTTCATTGAGAGAAACTGCTCTCGACTACCAGGAAGGCTTTGAGAATCCCTGGGTGGCTTTCTGAGCAGTTTTGGCCAAACAAAGTGAAAGGGCAAATCCCTGCGTGCGAGATGGCACACAGCCTGCACCGTGCCCATCATCTGCTCCGCGCTTCTGCGCTGCCCTCACAGGGGCAGGCAGTCTTTCCAGGCCTCCTTGTCCAGACCCCTCCCTGTGTGACTCCACAGAGCTGGGTTTTGCTGTCGTCGATTGCCAGCAGCTCGTGATTAGCTGGGCCTGCAGCCAGGTCTGTTTTGTCCCACCAGACCGTCTTCTTGTCTGGGATCTCTCCCCGCTGCCTGAGGTCATCATGCCCTGGTTATTCACAGCCCATAGTAAAGCTCTTTCCAGCTTGTTTTACTTTAAATCCACTCTTTCCTGGCTGTTTTAAACACACAGTTACTAGGGAAGAATAGCTGGCTTTGAGGTACAACGTCAACATCAACACCTGGCCCCACGGAAATGTGACAGTCTCTACCTTGCAGAATTATAGGCTCTGTTTTGATAACATGGGTTCATCTAATCATTTGAAATTTTATGCAAACACATACCCCCACACACTTTTCCAGGAGACAACCACAATGACCATTTTCAATGACATAAGAACTTGCATTTCAGCGACTATATAAACATCGACCAAAATCATCTGCCAAATAGTTTTTTGTTCATACAGAACCTGAATATTTTAATAATAGTAGCAATGGTAATAGTATCATTTATGGGGCACTCGCTGTATGCTGTACCAGTTTCTAAGCAGTTTAAACGTATTGGCTCTTTTGAAAACACACTAAACCAAGCTGAGGGGATAGCTACTGCAGGCAGATGCTGTGTGCCCATTGAATTCAGAGGATTATTGATATTGGACTGTCTTGTAGACTCACTTCCCTTCAGTCATTTTTGGTAAGTTCCTTCTCCCTTCTCGGGCAGCTGGAGGGAGACTGAGGAGATGAGGGCCCCTGCAGGCAGCCTCTCGCCGTCTGCTCTCGCTTCTCTTCATCTCTCCCGCCATCGCTGCCCCCTGACACGTGGTCTCCTTAGCACCGCCTGTCTCCACGAACACTTGCAGTCCGGTGCCCCACTGAGTGCTGAACCTTGATCTGGCAGATTTGGAAGCGCCTCCTGCTCTGCTGTCCTGTTGTCTCCTTGCCCTGACCTTGAGGTCTTTAACCTGGATGCGGTAGAAAGTGTAAGCGCCACAGCCATCGGCCACACAGGCATGG
This sequence comes from Ovis canadensis, assembly GCF_042477335.2. Taxonomy (NCBI): domain Eukaryota; kingdom Metazoa; phylum Chordata; class Mammalia; order Artiodactyla; family Bovidae; genus Ovis; species Ovis canadensis. The sequence goes on from NC_091249.1 coordinate 121,694,038, forward strand.
TGGGCAAGCTCCCATAGTTCCGATGTGCTCCGTCTAAGCTTTCTGCTCCTTCCATTTCCTGGGTCCCTTGTGGCTCTTCCCGGGTTGGAATTCGGGAAAGATTGGGAGGGAAAGGGGTGTGTACACACCTTCCTGCTGCCTGACGTCGTGTGTTGGTGTGGGCACGGTGTTGGGCACATTGCCTCCCCATCACTGAGGTGTGCGCTGTGGACGCCCACCTTGATAATGCTAAATGAGTCCCTCGGACAAGTCGCTTCTTATTCCTTCCTCAGCCTCTAGCCATGCAGTAATGCACCTCTAGCTTCTCTATGCCAGGGCCCCTTGGCTCCTCCAAGCAGCCTTTGGAACAGGACTGACGTAGCTTCAAGCCAGCTCTCCTCTTTGCATGGACCACCCCTGGTCCAGGGAGATCACGTGTTTCTTTGTTCCATGAGGCTCTAAGGAAGGACCTTCTCTACTGTCTGCAGAGGGGCCGGCTCCTTCCAACAGCTTCCATTTATATTTGTCAGAAGGGCTGGAGACTGCAGGCTCCTTGCCCCGAGTTCTAAGAAACAAGGATTAAGTTTTGGTTTTGGTTAGAGGAGGGCATGTGTAAAGCCCATTTCAGTTTTCCAGCAAGAGAAATAGGCTTCTTAACCGTTCCTCAAATTCCGCTTCTATTCCTTCTAGGATATCCGCTCTTTCTCAGCTCCTCCAAGCTCTTTAATGGATTGGAGGTAGGAAGCAAAAAGTGAAAGTGTTAGGTATGCAGTCATGTTGGACTCTTTGTGACCCATGGATGCAGCCCTCCAGACTCCTCTGTCCATACGGCAGTAAGTTGCCATTCCCTTCTCAAGGGGATTTTCCCGACCAGGGATGGAACCTGGGTCTCCTGAATTACAGGCAGATTCTTTACTGTTTGAACACAATCCCCAAATTAGTTCTCTGCTACCTATTTTGAAAGTCCTTGCTTTTGCTTTCTCCCAACTCACTTTGTAATGTAAATGAACCTGATCCCTTGATTCAAGGCCCCGGTCAAAACTGCACTGCAGTAATTTGAACATTTGAACATTTTGTTTTACCTATAACGAAACAGAATATTGGTGAAAGTTATGACTGATCACTTCACAGATACAATCATATCTTAAAAGATGCTCAACATAATTATGAAATCTTGGAAACAGAGCAGTTAGATATTGTGTTTATCATATTGGTGGAATGTAAATGATTGGTAACAAACAGTGTTAGTGGAATCATTTGTATCATTCCCGTAGGGAAATCATACATTGTTGGCGGAGCACCCATTGGCATAGTCTTTTCTGGAAAGCAATGTTTCAGTCTCCATTATGATAGGAAATGGGCATGTTCTTGAGCTGTTATTTCCTTTTTGCTAGCCGAGAGAAATATTTGCCCATGTACTTACAAAGGCAGGCCGAAGACGTGTGCTGTGGCATTGCTTGTGAGAACAAAACTGAGGCAGCATGTCAACGGCAGACAAGTTACACTGGCAGTTTCCCGTCCACCTTGCGGTCGGGGATGATACCAATGAGAGGAGTGCGCGTCACTTCCAGGCCGTTTCCCATCCGCCTTGCGGTCGGGGTGGCGACACCGATGAGAGGAGTGCGGGTCACTTCCAGGCTGTGTTTAACCCGCGCTTGTGTGTCCTCCACGCTCTTCTGCTTTTCTTGCCTGGAGAATCCCATGGGCAGAGCAGCCTGAGAGGCTACAGTCCACGGGGTCGCAAGGCGTCGGGCACGACTGAGTGACTTCACTTCACTTCACTCGTGTGTCCTCCTTGCTTCCACTTACAGCAAGAGTGTGGTCAGAAGACCCCAAGAGATGGCCAGCAACCAGCTGGAAAGAAGTGGGGTTCCCGAATGGAGCAAAGCCACCTGTCCGTTTCCATCACTGTCATTGGACTGGTTGGTGAATAAAACATCAACTCCTACCATATCAAGCCACTGACATTTTGGGATTTACTTGTTAAAGTAGCTAGGGTTACCCTAGCACAGACGATCTGTACCAGTTAAAAAGGAGGAAGTAGATTAGTATATTTTGATGTAACCATATCCCAAAGATATAGTGATGAAGAAAGCATATGATATCATGTACATTAAATAAAATATATATGTGTGTGTGTGTGCACAAACACACAGAAAAAATTCCAGAGGGTAGACGGCAAGCTAATCGTAGTGACTGCTTCTAAAGAGGGGAGTGGGGCTGGGTATGGTGGTAAGTGGAGGCTTTTGCTCTGTATACTGAAACTTTTATGAGGAGACTGTTTCTTGTATTACTTGTGTAATTAAAATTATGAAAGAAATTGGACTGGCTCCCTAGGCAATTGCTTGACTTGAACTCTTCATTTTTGTTTCTGTCCTCATTTATGTGAAGAAAATAGATAAAAGCTTTTCATCCTGCCCTGCTCACCAATATCCCGTAATGAGTAGAGATTATTGGGAATAATTCCCAAATTATGGTTTTTGGCACAGTAATGAATATATCAAGAATTTTAAAAACCACAGAATACTCTAAAATAACTGGAGAAGACAAATGCAAATAAGTCAGTTATGATGGCAAAAATAAATGCATGTGGGTTTAGAAATATTTTGATGAGGCTATTAATGTAGCACCACTGAATTCATAAATATGCCTTTTAAAGAAGCCTGGATTTACTCAACTGCTGTGATGTCATCTGTCCGTGAAGACGAAAGTGAAGAATCCCCCTGCATTGAGGATGACCCGGGTTCCATCCCTGGGTCAGGAAGATCCCCTGGAGGAGGGCATGGCACCCCACTCCAGTCCTCTTGCCTGGAGAATCCCATGGACAGAGGAGCCTGGTGGGCTGCAGTCCATGGGGTCAGAAAGGGTCAGACAGGAGCGAGCGACTCAGCACCCATGGCACTCGGCCACAGTGCAGCACGAACGGGAGCCGGCCTCCCCTCTGCACTGCTTTCGGGACCAGAGAGGCACTGGGTGCGCTTCCTAAGAGAGTCCGGCGCGTCCAGTCGCGAACGCCCAGCACACAGCCTGGCAGGGTGCCTTTTCCCGCGTCCACTCTGCTTTTGTCCACCGCTTCCTCGGGCCGCCGTCATCCGCGCTTTGGCGGCGCCCCTGGGTTACCCAGGCGGCTGCCTGCTCTCACGCCCTTTGAGAAAAGCCTACTAGGGGCTCCGGGGCTGGCACGAGAGTCAGTCTCCTCACACCCCTGCCTGGGGCCTGCGCCCCACTGCGCCCAGGGGAGAAAGGGTGTGGACTTTGGTCTCATCCCTCTCCCCCTCCGTTTCACCTCCTCCTCAGTGGGGTCAGGTTTGACCTGAACTCCCCCTTCTCTCCCCACCCACTTCCTGCGCTCGTTTCTGTCTGTAATTCCTGCTGCAGCGTTTAGTAAGATTCAGACAGGACAGACCCAGCGCTGTATCCGTGTGCTCACAGGGGACGCTAGGACGCGACTTGCCTGCCTTTGGCGTCTCGTTCCTTCTCTTCCGCAGGTGTTTCTCAGTGTTGGAAAATACCAACCAGGTGGGAGTTTTGGGCTGGAAACCAGGTGCTGTGCTTTATGGACGATGAGAATCGTGCGGGAATGATGAGGGTGGTGAGGGTGGGCAGCTCCAAGGTGACTTAGGAGCCAGAGGAACCCAGGGATGGCGGGAGCCCGCTGCCCACAGAAGCTCGCCGGGCCGAGGACCTTCTCCAGCAAGAGTTGGAACCTGGCGGTAAGCGTATCTCCATTGGATTCTGATACATTACAGCTAGCATCAGGATAAAGGTCTAAATCCTACTCCGCTGTGTGTGTGCAGGGGAATTGGGGAGTGAGCAACCAGAGCGGTGCAGGGACCCAGTGCACATGAGAGGAGCAATGCCTGTCCTCTGGACGTCAGACTCTCCCTGCTGGTTGAGGGGCCTTCGCTCCACTCTCTCGGTCTCCAACAACACGCTCACTCCTGCCGCGCCCAGCCTGGGGCTTAGCAGAGCCTGGTGTGGCCAGAGTGGAGGCCCTTCCCCTTCCTTTCTGGGGCACCCGCTCTTCTGCCGGCCCTGCCCCGCGGCTCGTCCCCTGTGGAGAGGCTGTCCTTCCTCCGTGCCTCCCCCTCCTTTTCCTCGTTGAGTAGAAACTCTGCTTCCCGCCCTCCCTCCGTGTACCAGGCTGCTTGCTTCCAGAGCTCCTTCCGAGCCATTGGCTGATTCTGATTCTTGCCGTTTGGACGCTTCCAGCGGCGACACTGCCGTCTCCCACTGCCTCTGCTGGTTTCCTCTTTCTAAGTAATCTTAGTGTCTGCTGCAGTTCTTCCTCTTCTGCCATCTTGGGATCCAAGTTAATGACCCTTACTCTCATCCTTCTTGACTCAGTTGGATACTGATTGTTTCCCCATCTCCATTCACATTTCATCCTTCCCAGACTCAACTCAAAAGCTACCCCTTCTTCACAGCTTTCCTGATCCCTGCAACAACAATTCAACTATTTTTTTTCCTCTGGATAACCATATTCCTTTATTTGTACCATTTGATGTCTTTAAATTTTTTGAATTTGAATAATAAAGGTTCCCCTTTGTTAAAAGTATGATATTTAAGGCCAAGAACTGTGTTTCAGCCATGCGTCTATTTCCAGCAGCCCTATTCCAGTATCTCCTTTTCACTTGGCACGGAGAGTGCTTAATAAATGTTAATCTCAAGACTGAACGAGGACCCTGGCTCCTTATCATTTCCTATTCCAGTGCGGCTTGTTTGCATACCATAAACTACAAGCCCTCAACGCAACAACTGCAGAAACTCCTCGGATCACTTCCACAGTTTATTTCCTAATAATATTCAACAACAATTTAAGGCATGTCTTATCTATTGAGCCCTTTCCCAGATGTTGATGAAACAGTATTCCTGCTGGCCCCACGTGAAGCTACTGTCCATCTCTAGGGCTGGGGGAGGCCCCATCTGCTCCCCTGAGCCATCAGCTTGAGCAGGATTATAAACTCAGGGAAGAAGAAGAACATCGGTCCACTCTGTCTCCCGCTCACCTGCTTCCTGGCCTCCATCCTGTGGCCTCCTTGGAGTAGGCTACGTTGCAGTTCTGAAGAAACCCTATTTTGTTTAAAATCTCCATAGTTGTCAGTATGAAGGGCCCACTGGAGCATCTAAGGCTTTCCTGAGCTTCCCGTATCTGAAGCTCCCTCTTCTTGCACTAAGCCTTGTACACGCCCACCCCTTAATTGTGGCAGCCTCCTCTGAGTTCTGCAGCCTGGCATGCTGCCGTGAGCATCTCTGATTTCTTCACTTCTTATTTGTTCTCTATATGGTTTCTTTTCTTCATTTTCACCCGATTTCTTAATCAGCTTGGGCTGTCCTATCAAAATACCACAGATTGAGTGGCTCCAACCACAGACATCTACTTCTCACAGTTCTAAAATCTGGAAAGTCGAAGATCAAGGTGTGGACAGATTCCGTTCTCGGTGAGAACTTTCTTCCCAGCTTGCGGAGAGCAGCCATCTCCCTGGATGCTCACAGGACCTCTTCTATGTGTGCACTTAAAGAAAGCAAGAGAGTTCCAGAAAAAATCGACTTCGACTTCTCTGACTACGCTAAAGCCTTTGACTGTGTGGATCACCACAAACTGGAAAATTCTTCAAGAGATGGGAATACCAGACCACCTACCCTGCTTCCTGCAAAATTGGTATGCAGGTCAAGAAGCAACAGTTAGAACTGGACATGGAACAACAGATTAGTTCCAAATAGGGAAAGGAGTACACCAAGGCTGTATATTGTCTCCCTGCTTAGTTAACTTACATGCAGAGGACATCATGAGAAACGTTGGACTGGATGAAGCACAAGCTGGAATCAAGATTGCCGGGAGAAATATCAATCACCTCATGTGCAGATGACACCACCCTTATGGCAGAAAGTGAAGAGGAACTCAAAAGCCTCTTGATGAAAGTGAAAGAGGAGAGTGAGAAATCTGGCTTAAAACTCAACATTCAGAAAACGAAGATCATGGCATCTGGTCCCATCACTTCGTGGCAAATAGATGGGGAAACAATGAAAACAGTGGCAGACTTTATTTTCTTGGGCTCCAAAATCACTGTGGACATCGGCTGCAGCCATGAAATTAAAAGACACTGGCTCCTTGGAAGAAAAGCTATGATCAACCTAGACAACATATTAAAAAGCAGAGACATTATTTTGCCAACAAAAGTCCTTATAGTCAAAGCTATTATTTTTCCACTAGTCATGTATGGATGTGAGAGTTAGAGTATAAAGAAAGCTGAGCACCGAAGAATTGGCGCTTTTGAACTGTGGTTGGAGAAGACTCTTGAGAGTCTCTTGGAATGCAGGGAGATCCAACCAGTCCATCTTAAAGGAGGTCAGTCCTGAATGTTCACTGGAAGGACTGATGGTGAAGCTGAAGCTCCAATACTTTGGCCACCTGATGCAAAGAGCTGACTCATTGGAAAAGACCCTGATGCTGGGAAAGATTGAAGGCAGGAGGAGAAGGGGACGACAGAGGGTGAGATGGCTGGATAGCATCACCGACTCCATGGACAGGAGTTTGAGTAAACTCCGCAAGTTGGTGATGTACGGGGAGGCCTGGCGTGCTGCCGTCCATGGGGTCGCAAAGGGTCGGACGCGACTGAGTGACTGAACTGAGAAAGAGAACAAAGCCTGGTCTCTGTCCCCTGTTCTTATAAAGATACTAACCCCATTACATGCACTCCACCCTCACGCCCTTATTAAACGTAATTACTGCCCCAAAGCCTCACCTCCTCACCCCCCACATGCCGTCACCGTGGGGATTGGGGCTTCCACATACATTGAAGAGAGGCAAAGCATTCAATCTCTAACAGCTGGGAAACTCCTTTTCACCCATTACTCAGTTTAAGAATCGTATATCCTGGGAACCCTCTCTGTTTTATTTAAATTTTCCTCCTGAAGATCCGCTGGAGAAGGGAACGGCAGCCCACTCCAGTCTTCTGGCCTGGAGAGCCCACTGACAGAGGAGCCTGTTGGGCTGTAGTCCGGGGGCAGCAGGGCAGGACAGACGGAGAGACTGGCGCTTTGGCCTCTTCTCTCTCTGTCCCTCCAGCGCCTCCAGCTGCCTGCCGTAGCGCGCCTCGCTGCTTCTATGATGCCGACTTACTGCGCCCGCTTCCTTCTGCTTTATTCAGTTTCCGTGCTCACAGCACCGCGCAGGGTCTGCCCTATGGTACGGACTTGGTACCATAAGCTCAGCTTTAAAGACTTCAACTCTGAATACTTTTCAGTCCCCTCTGTTAAGTCTGAAGTAAACCCTTGCTTTATTTACTTTTTTCCCCCGCTTTTTTAGAAGCATTTACATTAGACCCATTTGTTATTTGATCGTGCAATTTGGTGGAATTTTCCATTCATTTCTTTTTGGGTGAGCTTGCTATTTCTAACTGGCTGATTATCAATAGTTGATGCTGCTATTGAAACACTTATAAGAGGGAACCCTATTAATTATTCATTCTCTTCTCTATATCACTTTGTCGTATCCGCATCCTATTCACGGTGGCAGAGTGGACGCCTGGTGCACACGGGGTGCTCAGGGAAGGTTTCCTGAATGAGGGCGAACACGTATCGTATCCTGCTTTCCCAACTCACCCTCCTCGGAAAGGCGCCGGAATCGACTCTTTCCCACCCTCTTTAGAGCCCACTCTCGGGCCCTTTAGGAATCCCTGTTCTTCACTCGGAAAAGGAGGCGCTGTCCGCCCCTGACGCCTTCAGCGGGGCCCGCGCCGCCCTCCTCCCGCCCGCGGTGGAGTGCAGACCGGGCGGTGGGCGGCGCGGAGGGCGGCGGGCGTCGGAGGGAGGCCCTGCAGGCATCGCCTGGCGCTTCACTCCTGCTTAGGAGGCGACGCGAGCAAACGCGATCAGAGGGTCGGGTCCTATGGCCTGTTGCTCTCCGCTTCCATGCCTGATGGGGCGCCGGCTTTCAGTCCTCAGAGTTTTGGTTTCCGGGTCTCTGGTGTGGGATGATCACACCTATCCTCACTGCCTACAGTCATTTCTAACATCAAACGAGGGCTGTACAATCTGCTGCAGATTGTGAGCACGTTTGTCCGGTGTGCGGGGACTTGGTATTGTTGCTATTACTGTGTCACTGTGCATCTTACCTCCTTCCCAGATTTACAGCGGCAATGAAACTGCCCACTTTGCTATGTCCTGTTACTGAATTATGCTCATTACAGATTTCTCCAGAAAAGCAATGGCTAGTCCTCAAAGAAGAGGACAGGCAGCACCATTTCTCACGCACACTTCACCCTAACTTTACCTGGCAGTTGGGGTAACCGGCTGTGTTAGCTCATTAGCTTTATTCAGAAGAGCAAACTCCTCATACCTTTAGGACAACTTGGAAGAAAGTGCCCACCAAAGCCCTGTTCCTGGCCTCCCATGGAAATTGGACACAGGGAGCTCTCCTAACGTCTGCATTTCAAAGACATGACCCCCAGGTTATTGACAAAGACGTTTCTGGGTTATTAAGGTGACAAAAAGTCTGTCTAGTTTTCAGAAGGTTTTATATCCATTGAAAAGGGAGGGGAAACCACTTAAAATTACATTGTCTAAAGTAGATGAGAAAAAGAGGAGACGCAATCTCATCCTTTATTTTCAACAGGGAGGATTAAACCTTGTATTTAAAATTTTTATGTGCCCTATACACGGACAACTAAGAACTCCAAAGGTGGAAACATGTCCACCTCAGGAAGACTGCCCCACAGCTTATTCTCTCACTGGTCTGTGAGTCTCACTCAAACTGGGAGATAATATTCGTCTCACACCCTGGCGTATGTTTCCATAGTACAGTTGGCCCTTGAACAGCACAGATTTGGACTGTGTGGGTCCACTTACATGTAGACGTTTCTCAGTCAGTATATACAGAAATATGCATGTAGGGGAGCATCATGTTGGGCGACTTGTATGAAAGCGGATCGCCTATTTTTACACTGGCATTAGGTGAGTGATATTTAATGGAAAGTTGAAAACGTGAATTTTCTTACTGTTTTCTGACTTCGCTTTCAGAGAAATACGTTGCTGTACACTGCGCTTTTCTCAGACCTGGAGAATCTGCATATCAGCTTGTCGCAGGTAAGTGGTTTATTTTGAAAAGCAACACTGTTTTTAATAACGTATTATGGATATGACTGTAACATTGTACGACATATAGTTTTATAACCATTTATTCATTAGTGTGTAAGCTGGGCGAATGTGAAGCAATCATATTGATTATAGCAGGCGACTGTAAAGCAGTTATGTGCTGCTTCTTTGTTATCAACCCAGGAATCATTTAACCTGCAAATGCATATGAATTTCTGGTTCACATCATCTTTTCAGTTTTGATGTTTAGTGTTAGTAACATTGAGAGTATTTTGTATCAAATAAGACAATATTGATACAGGAACTGATAGATAATCATCTTGTGAGCTGACAATATAAACTTATGTCATCAGTGAACACACTACAATACTGTAAATATCTCTTATGGTTTTCTGAACATTTTTTAAAATCTAGTTTAGTCTAAGAATACAGTACATAAGACATATACCTTAAAACGTGTGTTAGTTGACTGTGTTATCAGTAAGGCTGTTAGTAGTTAAGTTTGGGGAGAGTCGAAAGTTACAGGCACATTTTCAGCCGCACTTGGGGTCAGTGCTCCTAACTGTCCTTGTTCAAACGTCAATTGCATTTCTTTTGTGTTCTGATTTCACAGTATGTTTTATTGCACCTGAATACTAGCATTCCTTACGTTCGAGGGTCTGGGGGAAGCTGCAGTGAGACTTCATTTGATTGAAATGGTCCAAGTCTGAAAACTCACTGTGAAAGCAAAAAGGGCCAGAAAGGGTGGGAGTGTTTCTGGACCTGGAGGTTGCCTGCGCTTTGGCCTTGAGGACTGGCAAAACAGCTGATGGTGGTCAGGACCACACTGTAACTCGACAATGTTTCAGCTTCTTAGTCTCTGCAGCTTGGAAGTCCCAGGACACGCAGGTGTTCTATACAGCCTGGCTGCCTTGATGAAGAGCTGCAGAGACAGAAGCGCCCTGGCCGTATATGGGGTGGGGTGAGTGTCAGATCAGGGTCAGTGGCTGCCTCTGAAGATTCCCCAGATAATTAACCACATGGATATCGATGTCTCAGCATTTCCCTCTCGTCTCTGCCAGCCCTCTTAGGAATACCTGAAAAGCACTTTTAACACGGACTTAAGTTTAATGAACATAAAGTAATAATTATTAATCTGGCAAAGCTTCCTTCCGATATTCTGCCAAATTCTAGAACTTCTGCTACATCGGTTCAATTCAGTCACTCAGTCAAGTCTGACTCTTTGTGAACCCATGGACTGCAGCACACCAGGCCTCCCTGTCCATCACCAACTTCCGGACTTTACCAAGACTCATGTCCATCGATTCGGTGATGCCATCCAACCATCTCATCCTCTGTCGTCCCCTTCTCCTCCCACCTTCAATCTTTCCCAGCATCAGGATCTTTTCAAATGAGTCAGCTCTTCCCGACAGGTGGCCAAAGGATTGGAGTTTCAGCTTCAGCATCAGTCCTTCCAGTGAATATCCAGGACTGATCTCCTTTAGGATGGACTGGTTGGATCTCCTTGCAGTCCAAGGGACTCTCAAGAGTCTTCTTCAGCACCACAGTTCAAAAGCACAAATTCTTTTGTGCTCAGCTTTCTTTATAGTCCAGCTCTCACGTCCATACATGACTACTGGAAAAACAGTAGCTTTGACTAGATGGAACTTTGTTGGCAAAGTAATGTCTCTGCTTTTTAATATGCTGTCTAGTTTGGTCATAACTTTTCTTCCAAGGAGTAAGCGTCTTTTAATTTCATGGCTGCAATCACCATCTGCAGTGATTTTGGAGCCCCCCCCCCCAAAAAAAAGGGTCTTTTACGGTTCCCGCTGTTTCCCCATCTATTTGCCATGAAGTGATGGGACCGGACACCACATACCTGTGAGGTATAATGGCTGAAAAGGTGAGGCCTCTTTTTAATCTACCCCCACCAAACAAAGACTTGCCTTCCTGATCTTTGGGTTTGTTTTTCCAAATCTCTGGGGTGGGGAAGTTTTGATGCCGGTCGGTAGGTATGCCCCACGGCACCACTGGGGTCATAAGGAGCGCATAGCTTGCTTCTTATTGCTTGTGGTCACCAGCATCTTTTTCACTTTCCCCAGATGCTATTCCTTTGCTGCTCGGGGTCCACTCTGACACGTCTGTGGTGCCCTACTCCCAGGAATCGTCTGAGCCTCTCTCGTCGGCTCTCCATGACACGTCTCTGTCACAGCCGTGCACAGGTTACATGCGTTTACTTGTGCCTGAGTTTAGAGTAATAGTCACCTAGAGGCCGTGGCTTCCCTGCTGGTTCAGAGGTTGAAGCATCTGCTTCCGATGCGGGAGACCTGGGTTCGATCCCTGGGTCGGGAAGACCCCCTGGTGAAGGAAATGGCAATCCACTCCAGTACTCTTGCCTGGAGAATCCCGTGGACAGAGGAGCCTGGTGGGCTACAGTCCATGGGGTCACAAAGAGTCGGACACGACTGAGTGACTTCACTTAGCCACTTAGAGGTGATCCCTGCTGTAGAATGATACTGTAAGTCAGCAGGTTCCTTCTTCCTCAAGAAACCCTAAAATATCTAATCATGGTTTCCTAGTTTCAACCCCAAGATGGTGGTAATTAATCTCATTATTAATAGCAATCGTGGAGAAGGCAGTGATTTCCCACTTTTTGGAGACACAGTCTCTTTTGGGCTTTTGCTATTGCTGCTGCTGCGTCACTTCAGTCGTGTCCAACTCTGTGCGACCCCATAGACGGCAGCCCACCAGGCTCCCCGGTCCCTGGGATTCTCCAGGCAGGAACACTGGAGTGGGCTGCCATCGCCTTCTCCAATGCATGAAAGTGAAAAGTGAAAGTGAAGTCGCTCAGTCGTGTCTGACTCTTCGAGACCCCACGGACTGCAGCCCACCAGGCTCCTCCGTCCGTGGCATTTCCAGGCAAGAGCACCGGAGTGGGGGGCCACTGCCTTCTCGTTTGGGCTATTGGGAAGGCAGAATCCCAGAAGGACAAGGGGAGCCCCGTTTAATACAGGGAGAGTGCAGTTTGTTCCAGCCACCCTGACGGTGTGCAGAGACAGACAGCGGCCAGGTTTTAAACATTCAGACCGGTGGTTGTTCAGCATCATGCCGCATAAACATACGGGTGGTAGCCGGCACTATTAGAGCGCTGGGCCACCCCGTCCGAGGCTCCGCGTGTCGCCGTGGCCTCCGCTCTCCGCATTGAGGAGGGCTCTCTGCTGCCGCCTCGTGGTGAGTGAAGGCATGGCGGCAGTTAGGACTCAGGGCCGTTTGGGTAAACTGGGTAATTTAATCTTGGGAAAATTAATTCGTGGGGGCCTCAGTTTCTTCTTTTATAAATGGCAAGTTGAATTGATTATAAGAGTCTGTAAATATAGAGCTGTCTAATTGGCAAGAAATCTGCTCCGCATTCTGTGAATAACTTTGCAAGAAGCCTTGCGTTTTTGGCTTTTAGAAGCCAAAAGCTTCTGCGAAGCTTCCATTTTGACTTCCAAAGTACTTCCTGACTCACAGGTTTAGGTGACTTATAAGGAATTCCATGTCATGCTTATGAGTTAATACACCCTTATAGTCTTTCTGTCCCAAGGCTTAGGGGTACCTTTTTTTTTTCAGACACAATAAGGGCATGAGGATAATTGAAAGCTTTTGCCCTCAACCAACAAAACAGGCTTTAATCAAAAAGTTGGGTGCGTAGCTCCCTCCTCCGAAGGTGAATAATCAGGCCTGAGCTGGGGTGTGGGTAGGGACGACCAGAGTGGAAATTATCTCTGCTGCTACCTGGGAGAGCAAATTGTTTCATTGACTTTGTTTCAACATAGTTCTTGTTCTGCCTTGGAGGGGTTTTTCTTATTTGCACTTTTTAAAAAGACTGGATTTGATGATCTGTGAGGAAGGAGGCAAAGGCCTTTGATGAGCACAGCTTCTGTCTTGCTGGAGGCATCGCAAATTTTTGACATTGTACCTTTTAATTATAGTGGGGACTTACATGGCCTCCCAAGCCAAAGCCAGCTATGGCCTTTCAGAAAGCAGGCAAGGGTGTAGGCAAGAAAACACAGACGTCTCTGCCTCCCCAGAGACGGGAGCCTGAGACGCTTGCATCAGGAGGAACTGCTTGAGCACTGTCTGTTCCCGTCCAGGTTTTAGCTTTTTTGGGGACCGGAGGAGGCAGCAAGTCCTTCTTGTGAGACTTTCTGAGGACACACAGGGCTTGGACAAAGCTCTTTTACAACTTAGTCGCCCCATGCAGCAAAATGCCTTGCCTGGTGGTTAGGTAAGATGTAAGGAGTCTCAAAGTCAAAAGGAACTGCGTTATTCAGCTGCTTTCATTTACTCTGAAGACACTCGACTATGTAGGTTATGCATGAATTTCTCCCATTTGCAGGAATAAAGTGCGGTAACCAAAAGTCATCAATGTTTTATAAACTGTGACTAATCTCTTGCATAGTCTCAGCCTCTCTCTTCAGAATTGTTTCTGTTGGCTGATATTTAGTTGCTATTTTACGGTACTATTATTTCTAAAAAAATCACTTGAGACTGTGGCACACTGTGGAGCTCAGGACTGATGGGGTTGTTAGGAGAGCCTGCTCTTCCAAGCCTTTCAATTGCTTTGAAATATTTGGCTTGAAAATGGAAACAGAGAAATCTGAAGCTCTGCCTTCCAGAAGCAGCAGCGTGGTGCATTTCCAGGGTCCTCTTGGCGTCTACTGAGCTGTTGCCACCCAAAATAGTGGCGGGCTCATCAGTGTTCAGCAAATCACGATCACAGATGTGGCCAGGGCAAGCCTGGCCAGTGTGTGTTTGTTTAATCATGCATCATTTAGTACAAGGATGACTCTGGGATGTTTTGGCAAATTAATTTGTATTGCACTTCTGAGCAGGGAGCGAGCAGCTGGGCTGCAGCCCGTGGAGCTGCCAGGCTCTGTCTGCTGATAAAGTCGCTGCCGCCGCCACCTCCTATGAAAGCGTGAACCGAACCACAGAGCACGGGGACTTAGGTCACTCCCCTCTGGGGTTTGGGTGGAAGCTGTCAGTCCGTTCGTGGTTCCAAGCATTCCTGTTGCACTTTGTCAGCAACTCCAGGGCAGCAACCAAGCCACCATTTCCAAAAGACTCATTCATTCCCTACAGTTTGACAACCAGCCACAATGCCACCGTCTTTGAAATTTGGTTACCTCTGTCCTCCTAGATATTTGCACCATTCATTTGTAACTTGCTCCCTCATCCCTGCGTGATATGTGGTATAACCATCATGCAAGGGTTTACGTGGCCTGGGTATTTTGTAGGTGTTGATTTAAAAAGATGACAAGTTTGCTCTTCTCAGGAAGCGTCGCCTGGGAAGGAAGGAGAGGGGCCGTGTGCTGACGTGCACAGAAGCGCGTTAGAAATCCCTCCCAATGTTCCTCATTCTAGCGGCCTCTGCACCAACGGCTGCTGCTGCCCCCCAGCTCGTCGTCATTAAATCTCATCTTCCAGCTGCATCGCACCCCAATGGCCGGCACACACGAGCCGCTAGTTTTTAATTCTTCTAAACCGTTTCCCCCTCTTTGTTAGGCTGCCATTCAATACTTTAAAGAAAACTGGGCATATGTATTTTTGATGAAAACCTCTTTTCTTTGAATTTTTTTTGCCAGTTCTGCCTTCTAACCACTGCTGGAGCTCTGTAGGAGCTATCCTACTCCTCTGCTTGGAGGGCGGAGGAGAGGGAGAAGCCACGGAACTTTCTTTAGCAGGAGAAAAGAAAGCCTGGGGATACACATATTTCAATAAGCTTTTAATGGCAACAGTCTTGTCTCTGGGTAGACATGATCTCATTCTACAAATCTGTAAGAAAATCATCCTGTTTTCTGCTTCTCAGAGAGCTCCAGGCCGTCAGGGGTGGTGGAGGCCTGGAGTTAGTTTCAGGTATTTTGTAATGGAAATGTGTCTCCCCAGACCTTGCAGAGCTGATGTTAAAAAAGACATTTAGAAAAAAACAAAGTCTTTTCATATCATTGAATGCTAAAATATAATTTTTAAATATTTTGAGTGATAAATACTTCTATGACTTTCTTCATGTATAAGAGTTTAGCATTTTAATTTATACATCAAGCCCATGTGTTTGGTTATTTGGTGGCTGAATGGTTTCAAGGATTCTATGGTTATTGGAAAGGCGGACAGGCTGCTGTTTCATGGTATGAGTGCCCCCAGCAACTTTTGTGATGATGATAGCTAATCTGTATGGAGAAGCTGATGTGTGCTAGGTATGTTTGGGAACTTTGTGTGTTAGTATCCATAGTGACCTCATTAGCAGGAACTCCGATTTCCATCCTGCGCTTAAGGAGACAGGCACAGAGACGCTGACTGATAAGATGGGCTCGGGGCCAAGTCGCCTGGATGTGCCGAGCACAGCCGGTGCCTGGCTGTGTCGCCTTTAATGACTGGCCAAAGAGCGCTTAGCCCGGGGCTGCCTTCAGCGGGCCGTCGGCCAGCTCGCCACCTCTGCTCAACATTTATCTCTCTTAGAAACCCAGATTGGAGAGTTGCCACCGGCTTCTGATGTCAGATAGTGCGGCGTGCAGAGACACGTTAATAAATGAGGATAGGAGACAGAATCGCAGCTTTCGGCCTGTCTGCGGCAGACAGACTACGGACCTGAGGGCACCCAGCTTCTGGACAAATGAAAGGCGTTTCTGTAGAGCCGTGGCTAGCAGTTTTCAAATCCAAGCATCTGCTCTTTCGTGCCCAGGACTGTGCTAGGCAGACATAATAGAAAGCATAGAAGAAGCAGAAAAAGCCTGTTACCCGTCGTAGCGCCACCGGCAGTTTGCCGGGGAGATACGCCAGCACGCTGGCAGTCGCAGGCCGTGGGGATATGTGAGCACGGCTCAAGGTGTGCTGTTCAGATAACGAGTGTTGGGGGGCTTCGTACTGCACAGAAGAGAGTGGACCTCACACAAAGGAAACCGCGGCTGCTGCAACAGCCCCTCCACCCACGAGCCCTGGGAGATAGAAAGTGCCGTCCTGTGCTCACCATCTCCACAGCCCTGAAATACAGCATGGCTCCCAGCCCTGAGTTAGACATTGGCCGGTGACACTGTTCTGCGTTGACTATTGATTCACAGGTGAGCAGGTGAGGACTGGATCAGCGCTGAAAGGTACAGGGTGACCTCTGCAAGTGTCGCTTGCTGGGAGGTTGAGGTCTTTGCTCTTCACCGGCCCTGCAGTGTCCCGGGACAAGGCGTGGGCCTGAGGGCTCACTCAGTGCAGAAAGCTCTCTGCTAGCTTTCTAAAGACATTTCGGATGCTCAGAAGGCAAAGCGCAGCACTTGGTATAGGGAAATCTGCGTTTACAATACCAGCTCTCTCCTTAAGTTATACTGAGGCAGAATAAAAGTCAACTTACTTTCCTTGGCTCCAACTTCTCATTTGTGAATGAGGAACTGGCTGCATCTGTGGTTCATAAGCTGCTCCCTGGAGGCCTGTGGTTTCTTCCTCAGGGTAGCGGGAAGGGAGTTCTCAACAAGGGGCAGTTTCCTCCCCCTCATTCCCAGAGGACGTTTTGGTTTTGTCTGAGGAGTGTTTGCTCCTGGCATCTATCTGCTGGGTGGAGACCTAGGTGCTGCTAGACATTCTGCTGTGTAAGAGGCAGCTCCCGTAACCGAGAATCGTGTGCCTGCAATGCCAGCAGCACCCAGGCTGAGAGCCTTGCCATGTGTGAGCCTGAACCTCTGACCCAGTCACACCAACGAACCATTTTTACTGGTGCCCAGTAACACCATTTTTACTGGATGTAGCAGATACAAATTTGACAGGCGATAAAGAAATGTGCAGACTTTGATTTTCTTATTTCCTATAATGGAGCTTAGCTTGTATCGTCTTTCCCCCACACTGGCTCTCAGTTGATTCAGAGTTTTCACTAAGGTATTTCAAGGTTCTGCTCCTTTCTGTCTTTCTCTTCCTCTCGAATCCACCTCTGGGCCTGAAAAGCACCCTAGAATTGGAAGTGGATGTCTAGTTTCTTGCCCCCGCTGATCCTACGCTCTTGTCTGCCCCCAGTTTTTAGATTCCACATATGAGTGATATCAGATAGAATTTGTTTTTCTCTATCTGACTTATTTCACTAAGCGTAACGCTCTCTAGATCTCTCCACGTTGCTGCAAATGGTAGTAATTAAGATTTAGTTTGTTTAGAGTCGTTCACAGCAAAGTTGAGAGGCGGGGACAGAGAGTTCCTTACACCGCCTGCCTTCTGCACGCATAGCTGCTGCTCTTAGAAGCGTCCTCCACCAGAGTCGGGCGTTTCTTAACCCTAATGAGCCTCACTGACACAGCTTGGTCACCGAGAGTCTGCAGTTTTGCTTGGGGTTTGCTCTTGGTGCCTGTTTGGGTTTGGGCAGCGCACAGTGACACTAACCTGTGAGCCGCGGTGTCATGCAGAGTGTCTCCGCTGCCCACCAAGCCCTCTGGGTCCCCCCTGGTCGCCCCCTCCCCGTGAGCCCCTGCAGCTGCTCATCTTTCGCTGGCGCTGGAGGTTTGCCTTTTCCAGAAAGTCACACAGTGTGTATCCTTTTCAGGTCGGCTTCTCTCACTAAATAATATGCATTTATAAGCCTTCTCCACGTCTTTTCAGGGCCCGATAGCTCGGTTCTTTTCGT
This sequence comes from Ovis canadensis, assembly GCF_042477335.2. Classification (NCBI taxonomy): domain Eukaryota; kingdom Metazoa; phylum Chordata; class Mammalia; order Artiodactyla; family Bovidae; genus Ovis; species Ovis canadensis. The sequence continues at coordinate 121,711,724 of NC_091249.1, forward strand.
ACTGAATGGGGAAGAACCCGCCTGCTGGTGCAGGAGGCATAAGAGGTGTGGGTTTGGTCCCTGGATCAGGAAGCTCCCCTGGAGGAGGGCACGGCAACCCACTGCAGTATTCTGGCCTGGAGGATCCCATGGACAGAGGAGCCTGGCGGGCTACGGTTCACAGGGTCACGAAGAGGTGGACACGTCTGTGTTTGTCTGGTCATCTCCTGGAGGATATCCTGATTGCTTCCGCGCCGGCAGCGGTGAGTAAGGTTGCTGTGTGCATCTGTGTGCAGGTTTCCGCGTGAACTCCAGTCAACGCTTGTCATTGCTGTTTATCTGCTGCCCTCCCCGACCTGCCGTAACCCCGAGGCCTCGCAGTGTCCGCAGAGGCATGCTCCAGCCGTAACCAAACTCACACTTTGCTTCGCTTCCTCAGCTACTTGTGTTCCCTTTTGAGGTTCACTGGAGACTTTGCACTTGCTTCCTAACTCCTCTGGGGTACAGAGCCTCAGGCTGGGACTCTGACACGCTCTCTGCCTACACCTGCCCTGCCAGAAGTTCTGTTCACAGTTGTGGTCCTGCTGTGGAGGGGGAGGCTTTTCTGTAAGGCTTCTTGCCTCTCCTAAGAGGGGTCTGAGAAGGGGGTACATTTCTCTCTGGCTCTGAGACCACCCCCCTAAACCTCTCTAGACTTTTCTTTGTAAAGACTCCCACCAGCAACTCTCTCTACTGTTGTCCCCTGGACTAGCCACGCCTCCTCCTAGCGGGTTGAAATTCATCTCCTTTTAAGAGCAGAAAATGATATCTACATATTCTGGCACTGTTTTTCTAACCTTACTGTATAGTATAAAATTAATGCTCTGATTTTTATCAAAGCTGCCATTTCAGTAAATGCTTTTTTCTTTCGAAGTCTTTTCTCTTAAAATAGAAAAATCGTCATTTAAGCTAATGACTCTGCTATGAATTTCAAAACCCTAAGTATAAGAATTGACTTCTTTGTAACCCAGTGGTGTCTGGCTTCCTGTAATGACGTGGCATGCCACGGATTCAATAGGTAGTGAGTTTCATGATTAATTGTTATAATTTCAGTGTGCTTTAAAAATGTGATCTGCTGCTTAAAAACAAGAGAAGAAAAGAAAGGAGGAAGGGAGGATGGGAAGCGGGGAGGGAAGAGTAGAGAAGGGCGAAAGCCCTGAGCTGGCAGTCTCGATTCCTCTTCTTCCACTGAAAGGCGATCTGTGCGCAAGAAAGGCCTGAGCCCTGTCCACGCCCGGTGTGCTCCTGTGTAATATCCCCATACCGGGGCCGGGGGGGAGAACGGCCTCTGCAGTTCACACAAGGAAGCAAGGATATCCGCAAGCAACTGTCCCCTTTTAGATTCATGTCAACAGGAAGACAAGGTTGGATAACTGGAAACATTTTACATGGACATTCGGCTAAATGCTATTCATTTATTAAGCCAGTCTGGAGTACCAGCACTCAATATGTGAGCAAATTGGGAAAACTCAGCAGTGGCCACAGGACTGGAAAAGGTCAGTTTTCATTCCAATCCCAAAGAAAGGCAATGCCAAAGAATGCTCAAACTACCGCACAATTGCACTCATCTCACATGCTAGTAAAGTAATGCTTAAAATTCTCCAAGCCAGGCTTCAGCAATACGCGAACCATGAACTCCCTGATGTTCAAGCTGGTTTTAGAAAAGGCAGAGGAACCAGAGAGCAAATTGTCAACATCCATTGGATTATCAAAAAAGCAAGAGAGTTCCAGAAAAACATCTACTTCTGCTTTATTGACTATGCCAAAGCCTTTGACTGTGTGGATCACAATAAACTGTGGAAAATTCTTCAAGAGATGGGAATACCACATCACCTGACCTACCTCCTGAGAAATCTGTATGCGGGTCAAGAAGCAACAGTTAGAACTGGACATGGAACAACAGACTGGTTCCAAATCAGGAAAGGAGTACATCAAGGCTTTATATTGTCACTCTACTTGTTTAACTTTCATGCAGAGTACATCATGAGAAATGCTGGGCTGGATGAAGCACAAGCTGGAATCAAGATTGCTGGGAGAAATATCAATAACCTCAGATATGCAGATGACACCACCCTTATGGCAGAAAGTGAAGAGGAACTAAAGAGCCTCTTGATGAAAGTGAAAGAGGAGAGTGAGAAATCTGGCTTAAAACTCAACATTCAGAAAATGAAGATCATGGCATCTGGTCCCATCACTTCATGGCAAATAGATGGGGAAACAATGGAAACAGTGAGAGATTGTATTTTCTTGGGTTCCAAAATCACTGCAGATGGTGATTGCTGCCATGAAATTAAAAGACGCTTGCTCCTTGGAAGGAAAGTTATGACCAACCTAGACAGCATATTGGGAACACATGTAAGAATTAAAGATTTTTAAATTAAAAAAATAAAAAACTAAAAAAAATAAAGAACTAAAAAAAGAAATAAAATAAATAAAAAAGATAAAAAATAGAGACATTGCTTTGCCAAGAAAGTTCCATGTAGTCAAAGCTATGATTTTTCTAGTAGTCATGTATGGATGTGAGAGTTGGACTATAAAGAAAGCTGAGCACTGAAGAATTGATGCTTTTGAACTGTGGTATTGGAGAAGACTCTTGAGAGTCCCTTGGACAGCAAGGAGCTCCAACCAGTCCATCCTAAAGGAAATCAGCCCTGAACATTCATTGGAAGGACTGATATTGAAGCTGAACCTCCAATACTTTGGCCACCTGATGTGAAGCGCTGACTCATTTGAAAAGACCCCGATGCTGGGAAAGATTGAGGGCAGAAGGAGAAGGGGGGGACAGAGGATGAGATGGCTGGGTGGCAACAGTACTTGATGGACGTGAGTCTGAGTGGACTCCAGGAGTTGGTGATGGACAGGGAGGCCTGGCGTGCTGCATCCATGGGGTCACAGAGTCGGACACGACTGAACGAGTGAACTGAGAGCAGTAGCGTGTTTGTCTCTGAACACCTAGAGACACTCTAAAGAGAAAACATGCTTCCTAAATGGGAAGCGTAATCTATGCTCCCAGTTTAGGGATTGGGAAATCGTCTGCCTGTTCTCTTTCCCTCGCACCCTCTTTTTCTCTTTCCCTGAACCTCTCTCTTCATTATCTATCTATCTAATCTTTAGTATAGACAATAATTTCTGCTCTTTTATTTAGGAGACTAAAATTTAAATCCCTAATGGCAGGGCAACGATTTATTTGAAAAGCATTGCATGGCATTGATTCATTCAAAGAATATTTATTGAATGTATAGTGTGTGGATAAACCCGTTGACCTAGTCTCGTATCTAGGAGGAGGAGGGCAGGGCAACCCACTCCAGTGTTCTTGCCTGGAGAATCCCACGGACAGAGGAGCCCGAGGGGTTACAGTCCACGGGGTCACAAAGTCAGACATGACTGTGTGACTCAGCACAGTGCCTGGAAGACTAGATCCTAGTCCTGCTTGGATTATTAATTTGTGATATGATTGCAAAAGAGTCACTTCATCTTGAAATGGCTCAGTTACTTCATCTTTAACACTGAGGGCTGTTTCTATGCTTCTATTTTAATGGTTAGAAATATATATCTTTTTCTCCCTGGGCATATACAAGATTTTTAGAATCTAATGTGCATGTAAATGTAAGGCATATTTTTAATGCTTGAAACTGTGTGTGATTAAATACTCAAACAGTTCGGTTTCACCGTTGTCATCTTTTTTTTTAGCGAGCATTCTCTGATAAACTGCACAGCAAATAGAAATTACTGATCTAATGAATGAGAGCCACTAGCAACCCAAGAACTAAAATCCGTTTTGATTACAAATAAACCTTCTGTATTTCCGATAAATTTACTATACCATGTAAATTTTTATTCAAAGCAGTCTGACAAATGAGTCACTTCAGCTGAAAACAAAGTTTAAAGCCAATCTATTCTTCCTTTCCTTTCCATTTAATTCTGTGAGTTTGGGCAAAATTTAATCAATGCAGGGTCATGTTGAAAGCGAACACATTCATCCGATGGGTCAGCTTTCTGATTAAAGAGGGAGCACTGAACTTTTCGTCAGGACAGCATTCTGGGAACTGTAGCTTTCTGTCATGTTGCATCTGCTACTGCAGTCATTTGGTATGAAACCCATTCATTTAAAGGAAGGTGTAGGTAATTAGATTTCAGCTCAAAGCTTTGCTGTCTGGTGGGGACTAACATTTTAAATTAAGGGGACTTTTGGAAGGACGGATGTATATGAGGGTTACTACAGGGTCCAAAGGAAAAAACCCGACATCACTAAACCTCCTGGCGTGCTTCCAAAATGCTTCCCTGGAGGCTCTCTGTCGTGTTAACGCCCGGATTTCTTCCTCCTCTTGTCAGTGGGACTATCCGGCTACTGATGCTGAAAGAGTCTCTGGGTTCACATGTTCACATTGACCTTTGAATTAGAGTGACCTCTAACTCTGCTATCAGCTGACTGAGTAACTAACTTTTCCGAAAGTTCTAGTTTAAGGTAAGACTTTCCTTGCATTCTAGTCTCCAGACTGGACATGTGCCCGTAGTTAGAAGCGTGCTTGCTCACCCGTGGATGCGAGGCAGAGAGGATGAAGGGGTGCAGGACCGAGCTTGCTAGGGCTCGCATTCCTGCCTTTCCCTTCGTCTGATAGACTGCTGTCATCCTAGCCCCACGGCTGGCTCTACCTCGCGTAGTTACGGAAGGCTGGATACAGCGTTCACGTACCCTCTCTTCCCTCGCCAAGGTGTCTGATGAAGACGGTGGTGGACTGAAGCTGTTTCTGTGGCTGTTAGTCAGTGAGTGTTAAAAGACTGGTTTAGAGATTTCTGCAAACATGATAAGCCAGGGCATTTGTCCTTTAAAAGCTCACAAGGCTCTAAGATGAAGAGATATATAAAAAGAACTGTTGTGCCCTACTGTCACCTGGAACCTCACTTACAGGAGAGAGTCTGTGTGTGACTGTATATGGTCTTTCTGTCGCAGGTTCAATAGGCCCCTGTTCTCCAGCTGCTGTAGGTGAGGGCTGTGATTCTCCGTTGACAGAGGCTCTGCTCTCCATATTCTGTCCTTCAGGAGATCTCTTAACGTTCCAGCATGGAAAGCGAACACAGTCAAGAATCGTCCTTTGAACTAATGAGATCAGATCTACAGAAAAGTCTGAATGCAATTGTTTATTCTTTCTAAATGTTCATTTATTCAGAAAAAGCACAGAAGAGAGTTTATGGGTCATTTCACGCTTATCAGGATCTGTTTAATAAAAAGAGGCGGTTGGAGCTGCGTATTTTCAGTTGTGTGAAAGGAAATTAATAAGAGATGGAGAGAATCACAGCTTCCATGGAAGGTGTCTTGCAATACAGGTAAGACTGTCTCTCGCTGGAGTTTACGCAGCCAGAGATAGCCGCTGATTGCCTTGTGCCTTTGTGCAGACGCCTGGCACAGGGCAGCCAAACGGGGATGTATCAAAGCACCATCCACCCCCACAGGTCACGGGACTCGAATACCTTGTATTCATGTAGCACCTGGCCCCAGGGAACTCACAGGGCTGACCCGCATTGCTCCCAGATTATGTTTCTCAGGCCCCTGCAGCGGCCGGGTGACCGCTGTGCAAATTCCGCCGTGGCCGTGTCCTTCCCGCGTGGAAACAGAACGGCACGTGGGAATCCAGCCTGACGTTTGAACTCCAAGTGCAGGGCTGCCTGATGGATTAGGGGCAAAGAGGTCTGGGCTGGCTGGAAAAGGCTCTGTCTCCAGAGCACCGTTAGGTGTAAAGCTCGGTTCAATAATAGAGTAGTTGTGGCTGATAATATTTTTTAAAATGACTAGGCATTATTGATCCTTATTAAGAAATGAAGTAAGAGGCCAGTTATCAAGAGAAAGATGGTCTGAACCGTTGATCCAGGCTGACCACCGTGCGCTTCCTGTGTGTCGGTGACCCCTCACGACAGTATGAGAATGATGCGTCTTTAAATCTTTGTCATACTGCAGCTCTGCTTGTGTGAGAGAGCCGGAACAGAGTTGGAGAAATCTGTGGTCCAGGAGCGTCAGACACGTCCAGACTATCTGGGAACTGGCAGGCCTCCCAGTGGAGCGATTTAACACATTTATTGAGGGCAGGGGAATATACCTCTATATCAAAGGGATGTATATTCGGTCTTTCTCAGCGTATTTTCTAGATGTGAATATTGATGTTTTCCCTGGTTGTACTATGAAGTATGGGGTCCTCTGAGCTCAGAAAAAATGTGCCCATGATTTCCACATAGCAGTAATGTCTCCCATTTAGATAGCTATTTATAACAGACTAACGGCGTTGAAAATGGGCGCTCCTGCCTGCCCTTCCTCTTGATGACTTTCTGGTACGTGAGCTAAGGGTGGTGATTCCTTCTCTTCTGTCATCAGCCTGGCCTGTTATTTATAGGTAGGATGATAATCTTATTTTCATATGTGAGAAACACCAACAAAATCTTCACGATCAAACCCAGTTGGGATACTGATTACCGTGTTAATAACTTGCCAATGTATTGTCATCACCATCAGAGGAAGGGGAGACGTGCGCCTTTGGGTCATCGAGATAAACGTAGGGACGTTTCAGCTCCTTTCCTTCCACACTCAGACTGCATGAGGATACGCTGGGTCCAAGCCTTTGCACTGAGAGGCGCTGGCTGCTGTGACTCCTGCCTGAGCTCCAGGGTTTTAGTGGAAACCCCTGCAGTGTTCTGCCTGTTTCACTCCCCATAGGGAGAGGAGGGTGCACGGGGCCACGGTGACGTGTCCACTTAAACCTACTCTCCTCTAACAATAGAGTTACCGACAACCTGATGCCGATTGGCCCCAAAGCCACCGCCAACGATTTCGTGTGCACTTTTACCGGATTTCTCTAAGTCTGAAGACAAGGCACAGCTGCTTCAGGGGTGTGTGGATGGGGCTTAGATCTCTGGGTCCTGTGCCCCTGGTCTGCTTCTTCGTCCTTTGCCGTGTGATGAGTGGAAGGGGGTGCCCTGTGAGCTGGGCGCCTCTCTCTAGCACTGAGCTGCTAGCCCTGACCTGCACCCTGCAAAGACCAGGTGTAGGTCTGTGCAGACACGTGCCAGGTGGTATCATCACCACTGCTGTTTCTACCAGTGCCTCCCCACAGTGGATGCTAAGCTTCTGGCTCTAAGAATAGAGTTTTACTTCTTCTTGACTTCTACAAAGCACTGCCTTTCTGCCTTTTTGTTCAAACCCAAAGGCCATCCTCAGACAACATCGTACTTTTTGCAATCTTCTCAAACCTTTGTAGGGACAAAGAATGCCAAAGGCAGCTCACGTATACCCAGCTGTGAATGTGACTTTGGAAGCGATGGTCTGCATGAGTGGACGAGGCAGTCAGATGCCAGTGGGCATGGTTCTAACGCTCCGGGTGAGCTTATGTCCAGGCTTGTGTGTAACCGATTGCTCCCCCGCCCCCGAGTCGTTTATCCCTTCCTTCCCTGTCTCCAGCAGTGACCCCTTTTCTTCCTCTGTGGCAAGTGTGGGCCTGGCAAGGTCCCAAATGAGCAAGACTTGGAGTTAAGTAGACAGAGTAGCTGTCGTGGGATTAGCAGGCTGAGTGTAATTTCAGAGAAGCTGGCCGAGTCTCTTCTCATCCCAGCCTGATACCCCTCCTGGTCTAGAGCTTAGGAGACGGGGGAACAGCCAAGAAACAAGGAACAGGAGACACGGAGAACTTGAGAAGAGGGAGGGGGAGTCAGCAAGGAGGCGACCCACACGGAAGGGCTATGGCAACCATCTTGGCCTTTTATATAATTTTAATTGAGGAGCATCTCGGCAAAATGAATAGCTGCTTGCAAACTGTATCATGGGCATTTGGAATCATTTCTTAGGCTGGATCTGCAAAGCGAGATTAAATCAGTCAGAGGATATTAATGTTTTAAGTCACTCGATGCCTGACGTCGAACTGTAATCTGCAGTGCTTCCAGAAGTGAGGAGAGTCCCTACTTTATTGAATCTTTGCCGATATTAGCAATAATTACCAGTATTAGCGATTATTTTTTCTTATTTACCAAATTCTTTGCCTACTAGCCAAAATATTGTCTTACTGTTAAAATTTTATTTTTTACTGTTATTAGTGATTCAAATGGCCTATTGCCCTGTGTTCTCCTTTGAAGACTGTTCAAGGCTTGTGCTCGTGTGTGTATTAGAATCTTACCATTTTGGTTAGGTAAGGCCTCCTTCAAGAGACCAATGGCACAGCTGACGTGTGTACATTCCAAGTGTCACACCATAGCAAAAGGTGCACGATGGCGAGGCACCGAAGGGCGCGGCGTGCGTGCGAGCAGCCGTCGGCGTGACGCGTCTTAAACTCCGTGAAGCTGTTTCGTGTGTCAAAACTCCGTGCACTCGCTTTTCCATTTTAGCTTTAAAAATTTTGTTTGAGATCTTGCAGTGGCTAAGTGATTTAGCATGGGAATAAAGCTGATTTTGCCCCATTGAAAGACTATTTTAAAACTCTGGTCACTTAAAATTCAACCAGAAGATGCCGTCGGTCATGAGTTGAATCTTAACTGTAGCTAATTCTAACATGTTTTCAAATCAGCCAAATCTATTTTTAAAAAATATAAATGCTGATTTCAGACTCATATGAGACTCACAGTGATTTTCTTAACAGAAGAACAGTATCAAAGAGCTTCTGCTCCTTTGAGAAATTACAGGGAGATGCGGAGAGGGGAGGGAGTGTGTGCGAGGGTTTTCCCTTAGTTCCCAGAGACGCCCAGAAACGGAACAGCCGTGCCGGTCAGAGTCCCCGCTGCTATGGAACACTGACGCCTTCTTTTCCTTATTTTCCGGACTGAGTTATTTCTAAGCAAGTTCTCACTTTGAAAGAATAGCATGTATTTCATGAGTGAAGGATGGGAGGTTGTCATAAAATGTACTTGCCTTTCAAACTACATCAAGCTTAGTGTTTTCTGGATGGTTCAAGAGGTGGCTTTTTTCATTCATTTATTCACCTGTCCAGTTGGTATTTACTGAGCTGCATGCTTGAGGCATTAAGCTGGGTATGGGGGATGTAAGAATGAACCACTGTGGACCCTGCCTCACAAGCAGTGTGGCTGAGTCGGAATGACGTGTCACCTTCTTCCATGGACATGATCTGAGGAGCAAGCGAGAAACACGTGTGAGTTTGCTGGAGGGCCCCAGGTGTCCGGCGTGGGGAGGGTGGTCAAGTAGTCCTGCCTGGACCAGGCGTTCCGGTGACGCTCGCATGTCCATGCGCTGGGGTGGCCGCAGCGGCTACCCTGCCACAGCAGGCCTTCCCTGGCGGGCAGCGAGGCTCTGCCCCCGCAGGGGACCCCTCCACGTCTGATGCAGCACGAGCTGTTTGCTGGCGGCCCACACGCTCTTCCTGCTTTCCATTGGGGCACCGTTTCTCACCCGTTGAGTAGGAGCTGACGGCACTGAATTAGAGGTCCTGTCTGTCCTCTTAACTAAATTTGGCATGTGGTGACTGCAGCCATGAAATTAAAAGACACTTGCTCCTTGGAAGAAAAGCTATGACCAACCTCAGTTCAGTTCAGTTCAGTTGCTCAGTCGTGTCCGACTCTTTGCGACCCCATGAATCACAGCATGCCAGGCCTCCCTGTCCATCACCAACTCCCGGAGTTCACTAGACAGCATATTAAAAAGCAGAAACATTACTTTGCCAACAAAGGTCGTCTAGTCAAGGCTATGGTTTTTCCAGTGGTCATGTATGGATGTGAAGAGTTGGACTGTGAAGAAGGCTGAGCACCGAAGAATTGATGCGTTTGAAGTGTGGTGTTGGAGAAGACTCCTGAGAGTCCCTTGGACTGCAAGGAGATCCAACCAGTCCATTCTAGAGGAAATCAGCCCTGAGTGTTCATTGGAAGGACTGATGCTGAAGCTGAAACTCTAATACTTTGGCCACCTGATAGGAAGAGCTGACTCATTAGAAAAGACCCTGATGCTGGGAGGGATTGGGGGCAGGAGGAGAAGGGGACGTCAGAGGATGAGATGACTGGATGGCATCACCGATTTGATGGATGTGAGTCTGAGTGAACTCCGGGAGTTGGTGATGGACAGGGAGGCCTGGCGTGCTGCGGTTCATGGGGTCGCAAAGAGTCGGACACGACTGAGCGACCGGACTGAACTGAGTTGGAGGTCCTGTCTGTCCTCGTAACTAAATTTGGCACACGCTAAACCTCCGCTGTTCGGCTGCTGGGTCGTGTCTGACCCCTGTGACTCCGTGGGCTTGACGCACCAGGCTCTCCTGTCCGGGGATTTCCCAGGAAGGACCGTGGCGTGTGGCCGCTTCCCTCTCCCCTGGGCCCTCTAGAATCTGGGTCTGAAGCGGCGGCGGGGCTCACCTCACTGGGTTGCCGCTGCAGTGTGCGTCTCTGGCCGTGATCCCCTTTCACTTCCGAGCCTAGTTCTCTAGCCTCCCCAAGGTTATTCTTCAGGACCCTCACCTTGGGCCAGTTGGGCTCTGGGGCTGCGTGGACGTGCATGCTTTCCAGTTTCAGCCCGTGTCCGACCCTCGCCCCTCCGCCCTGTCCGCGAGGCTGGCCTGAGTGAATGGCGGCAGCAGGCTTCCCTGTCGTCTGCCTGCTGCCCGTGTTTCGGCAGAGGGGCCTCGCCGCTGGCGACCCGAGGCAGGAGCAGAGCGAGGTCCCGCATCCTGGCCCCTTCTTGGGGGAAGTCCGCGTTGGCTGCTGCGTCTCTGCAGGGCTGGGCAGCTGCCAGGCTGATCACACAGGGCCCTAGCATTCACAGAGGGGACTGGTGGGGACGGGCAAGACCCTGAGGAGCTGAAAGGGGTCAGGCAGGAGCGAGGCTGGGAAGCTTCCACTTCCGTATTTCCCTGAACTTCTCTAACGATGAGCTGTCCACAGAGAGATGAAGAAAGCAGCCTCATCTACAATCGCACCAAAAAGAATAAGATCCTTACGAATAAAACCGCACGGAGGTAAAAGAGCTGTACAGCAGGCATGGCCGTGGAAGACACCGCATGTGGTGAAGCAAGCTGGTCACTGAAGGGCGGGCGTTGCACGGTTCCCCTGTGTGAGTTATCTAAAATGGCCAACCTCACGGGAACACTGCAGAATCGTGAGGGCTGAGGGCTGAAAGGAAGCGAAACCTCAGCTTTCCACACCCAGCGGTTGCTCGAGCTCTGCTATGTAACGCTGCATCTGTAGCCGTCAGTACTCACCAGGCACTTGACATTTTAGAAGAGTAGTTTATAAGTGCTCTTACTGTGGAAGGAAACAAAAGTTTGCATATGAACAATAAATATATTTCATTATCTGAGGAAAAACTACCTGTAGAGGACATTATTGGGATAAGTGGCAATCTCAAATACAGATAGTGAATTATATGACAATTTTGTATCCAAATTAGATTTCCCGACTTTAATTATTACAAGGCGCTTATGTAAGAGAATGTCCTTGGTCTTGACAATCGCATATTGAAGTACTTTGAGGTAACATGTATGGCTTGTGCAATTTCCGCTCAAAGGGCAAATGATTCAGAAAAAAAATGTACAAGGATGTGTTCACAGACAAAAACAAAATCATAAATAACATGAAAGGTTAGCACTTGTTGATTATGGTTGAAAATTACATTAGAATTCTTTATGCCATTCATGTAGACTTATCCATTTTTTTAAAGTTAAATCGAAATCTAAAAGTTACATTAAAAAGAAGTATACTTCCAGAAAAAGAACAAATGACCTTGTCATTGTCTGTTATTGGTAGCCTGGGAAGTAAACTTGGGGAGCAAGCAAGGAATGGATTTTTCAGGTGTTTGAGCAACTCTGCTGAAATATAACCAGCAAAGACTGAATTCATGGAATTGAGTGTGCTCATTTGGAATTCAGAATCTAATGTTTTGGTTACAACACTAGGGTCCAGACATGTCTAGTTTAATGAACTGGCTGATCTGAAGCTGTCCCCAAGGTTGGCTTACAGTGAGAAAGGTGGAATGCTAGCTCTGCTCTTTCCAGCGTTCCGAAGACGTAGGAGTCTGAAGCTGGAGGACGTGGGGATGTTGGAATGGATTTCTTGTGTGACCTGCTCAGCCTCTCCCAGTCACACACTCTGCAGTGACGTGGCAGGCACCCTCTTCACTGAGGCATTAGGAAATCACTGGTGTGGGGCACACACCATCCTTGAAGGCCTGGGAGTTGCTAACTCTCTGTGGTCCATGTATAATAACATAGGGAAACTTCAGTGAAAAAATTTTTTTGTCTCAACAGGAATAATATCACCTGGAGTTGCAGAGAGCAGGTGGTGATGCAATTACTACAATTAAAGCCGTGTGTAAAATGGTTGTTAGAAGATGTCTGACCTGCAGGAATTGCTGGCAGTGGCTCCTCAGAAAGGCAACAGGTGGCAGCCTAATAAAGTCCTTCTTGAAATACATGGGCAAACACAAATTTTAGTTTGGCTGGGTTGAAAACAATATTGGATTGCTATAAGTGGGATCTGTCCATTTCCTTACAGGGCACAGCCCCAGGTTCCCTTGAGTCAAGGGGAGGGAAGGCCTCTGGGGAGTGGCTGTGCAGCAAACCCACGTGCATCCTCCAGCTCCCCCAGAAGCCATTTTCCAGGGTGACCGTGCATGGAGAGAATGGAACTCAGCTTTTCTGGGGTGTATTGTGTGCCGGCTCTGAACTTAAAATGATCCCCAGAACAGTAAAATAATACTGGTGTTCACTAGTCATTGAGACCTTATAGAGCTCAGATCATACGGAGTCCTGGAGAGTGTCTGTCTCAAGGTGTGTCCAGTTAGAACACAAACCCATGTTGTTCGGTCCCTGAGTCTTGCCCGACTCTTTGCCACCCCATGGACTGCCACACGCCAGGCTTCCCCCGCCTCCACCATCTCTTCGAGTTTACTCAACTCATGTCCATTGAGTTGGTGATGCCATCCAACCATCTCATCCTCTGTCATCCCCTTCTCCTCCCGCCTTCTATCTTTCCCAGCATCAGGGTCTTTTATCCCCCAGTTGTAAAAGTTGTTAAGTCACTTCAGTCATGTCTGACTCTTTGTGACTCCATGGGCTGTAGCCTGCCAAGATCCTCTGTCCATGGAATTCTCCTGGCAAGCACACTGGAGTGGGTTGCCATTTCCTCCTCCAGGGGATCTTCCCGACCCAGGGATTGAACTCACTTTTCTTCTGATTCCTGCCTTGACAGGTGGATTCTTTACCATTAGCACCACCTGGGAAGCCCCTAGAGTATGTTTATATGGAAGTCTCATTTCCAATAGTATGCTTTAGTTCAGTTCAGTTGCTCAGCCGTGTCTGACTCTTTGCGACCCCATGAATCGCAGCACGTCAGGCCTCCCCGTCCATCACCATCTCCCGGAGTTCACTCAGACTCACGTCCATCGAGTCAGTGATGCCATCCAGTCATCTCATCCTCGGTCGTCCCCTTCTCCTCCTGCCCCCAATCCCTCCCAGCATCAGAGTCTTTTCCAATGAGTCAACTCTTTGCATGAGGTGGCCAGAGTACTGGAGCTTCAGCTTCAGCATCATTCCTTCCAAAGAAATCCCAGGGCTGATCTTCAGAATGGACTCGTTGGATCTCCTTGCAGTCCAAGGGACTCTCAAGAGTCTTCTCCAACACCACAGTTCAAAAGCATCAATTCTTCGGTGCTCAGCCTTCTTCACAGTCCAACTTTCATATCCATACATGACCACTGGAAAAACCATAGCCTTGACTAGACGGACCTTAGTCGGCAAAGTAATGTCCCTGCTTTTGAATATGCTATCTAGTTTGGTCATAAATTTCCTTCCAAGGAGTAAGCGTCTTTTAATTTCATGGCTGCAGTCACCATCTGCAGTGATTTTGGAGCCCCCCAAAATAAAGTCTGACACTGTTTCCACTGTTTCTCCATCTATTTCCCATGAAGTGATGGGACCGGATGCCATGATCTTCATTTTCTGAATGTTGAGCTTTAAGCCAACTTTTTCACTCTCACTTTCATCAAGAGGCTTTTTAGCTCCTCTTCACTTTCTTCCATAAGGGTGGTGTCATCTGCATATCTGAGGTTATTGATATTTCTCCTGGCAATCTTGATTCCAGCTTGTGCTTCTTCCAGTCCAGCATTTCTCATGATGTACTCTGTATGCTTAGTAATGGGAAATAAAACTTCCGTATTGGTTTCCTGACTCACAGGTGGAGGAGAAGAGGCCCCAGCCCAGCTCGTAGGTTTTCTGTGTGGTATATCGGTACCAGCCAGAACAGACTGCCTGCTGCTCTGCTGTCTACTCAGGATGAAAACGCTGGTTAACAGGAGTCCTCCATGTGAGCAGAGCTCTTCATAGCCATCTGGTCGTATATGCAGTGTGGACAGTCAGACCCACAGCGACTCCGGGCAGTAGCTAGAGGGCTGGCCGACTGGTTGGGGGCTTGGAAATAACAAAGTTGGACAGCTGGTTTTAAGTGTGACTGAAAGTGAGGCATATGCGTGGATCTCTAAGGGTGGGTACGGCGTGTGAGACACTCATTTTTCCACGTATAGCTGTCAGAGGATGCTCAATGCGGAAATGAAGACGCCCTTTCCTGTGGATGCAATTTCCCCCAACCCACTTGCTTCTGGTCCAGCGAATCCAACTGCAAAGCATCCCGAGTAGCAGGGACGGAGCTCTCCGTGGTTTCACACGCATGGCCTTTCGCTCTGGCGGCCACTGCCACTCCTAACTGCAAACCACCGACAGCGCAGACCAGCTCCCGATAGGGCTCCCGCGTCCATGGAGGACCGGTGAGCAGGCTGGCGCTGTGCTGGCTGTGCAGACAGTCTCCAGAGAGGGAGGCGGAGCCCAGTGCCCACAGGGCTGCGGGCCCCACTCCAGAAATGCTCACCTCGCGCGCATGTGTCTGCGGAGCGTCCTCTTCAGCCCCATTGTTCCCGGCACGGCGGCCCCTCCGGCCAGGGGGAGCGGCTCACAGCAGCAGCGGAGGTGTGAAAACGCGGGTCCCCCCGCGGCCTTGGCGTGTGTTTCCTCGCTGGGAAGTGTGGCTCAGCAGCCAGCTGGGAAAGACTTCTGACAGCTGGGTTCTGTGTCCGGCTTAGAAGACACCTTGGGAAACCGAGGTGTTGCGTGGCAGGATGTGGGATGTCCTGCACAAACACTTCTCTGAGCTGGTCAATCATATACATTCATTTCTCTGCTAGTCAGAGTCCGTGCCTTCCGGTACAAGAGCGGGAGTGACCCCTCTCACTTTCCCACTTCACAGCCCACTTGGGAAGCAGTTGCTTCTCGTATCTACAGTTTTGGCTCTGGTGGTGTGGGAGGACTTGGGGATAAAAGGAGGAGTTACTGTGTCAGAGAGCAGTCATTACTCTGCTTGGCACTCTGGTCATTTTGGGCTCCTTGTGGCAGAGAAGGGGGTCACTGTTTTGTATGGGGGGATCACCCCAGTTACCAGGAAGGAACATGATTTATGCTACGCAGCGGGAGCAGTGGCAGGGGGCCAGAGGATTTAATAGAGGATTTCTTACATGTACTGAATTAGGCTGTGCTCAGTAGTCCTGGTCTATGGAAGACTACAGAAATGCAGTTAAGATTAGACCACTGAAGTGCTGAATTTTGGAGAAGGTCTGGACCACACTGCTTGGAGGGTTTGTCTAGCTGGGGTCTCGGTGGAGACGTTAGGAGCACGGGACAGGGTGGCAGACGATTGGTGGAGACGTTGGGAGCGCGGGCAGGGTGGCAGACGATTCTGATGGCTAACTGCGGCAGTCATGTTTCATTCTATAATTTTTCTTCAAAGTTTTTCTCTTCTTTCTCATGGTGATGTGAGAGGTGACTAAGTTGACTGTTCTAATGCATTAACTAGTGAGACATTATGTGACCTCTATACTGGGGACACGTTACCCTTTTAAGAAAACTTTTTAAAAATTTGAACTTCACTAAGGAATAATTGACAAGTATTTATATGTATATTTAAATTCTCAATGTGGTGACCCAATATGCATATACATTGATTGATTACCAAAATCCAGGTAATTAACACATCTATCACTTTGCATAATTAATTCCTTTATTATGTGTGGTGAGAGTGTTTAATACCTACTCTTAGCAATTTTCAAGTATATAAATATTATTAAGTGTAGTCATCGTGCATATTAGGACCCCAGAACTTATTCTTCCTATAATGGGAAATTCATACCCTTTGACCTCATTTTTTTTGTTGTTTTTTAAGAGTCCACATAGAGGCAATGCCATGTGGAACTTCTTTCTCTCTGTGTAGCTTATTTTACTTAGCTAGTGCTCTCCGGCTTTACCCATGTTGAGGTAGACCTTTTTTTTAAGGTCTTAATATTCTTTTATTATGGAATTTCCTTATCCATTCATCGATAAAAGGGCATTTATGTTATTTTCATATCTTGGATGTTATGAATAATGCTTCAATGAACATGGGTGTGCAGATATCCCTTTGAGATAACTGATTTCAATTTCTTCAGCTATAGAACCAGAAGTGAAATTGCTGGATCATACGGGAGCTCTGTTCTTAACTTTTGCAGGACCATCCCACTTTTCCATAGCTGACACACTTTGTATCTGGATAAAGGATAAGGTAGCTGTTGTTGTTGTTCAGCTACCCAGTCATGTCCAGCTCTTTGTGACCCCATGGACTGTAGCATGCCAGGCCTCCCTGTCCCTCACCATCTCCGGAGTTTGCCCAAGTTCAGATTCATTGCATTGGTGATGCTGTCCAGCCATCTCATCCTCTGATGCCCTCTTCTCCTGCTGCCCTCCATCTTTCCTAGCCTCAGGGACATTTCCGATGAGTTGTCTGTTTGCATCAGATGACCAAAGTACTGGAGCTTCAGCATCTGTCCTTCCAGTGAGTATTCAGGGCAGATCTCCCTTAAGATGGACTGGTTGGATCTCCTTGCTGTCCAAGGGTCCCTCAGGAGTCTTTTCCTGCACCACAGTTCAAAGGCATCAATTCTTTGGTGCTCTGCCTTCTTTATGGCCCAGCTTTCACAACCATAGTTGACCACTGGGAAGACTGTAGCCTTGACTGTGTAGACCTTTGTTGGCAGAATGATGTCTCTACTTTCCAACATACTGTCTAGGTTTGTCATCCCTTTCTTGCCAGGAAGCAATCGCCTTCTGATTTCATGGCTGCAGTCACCGTCTGCAGTGAATTTGGAGCCCGAGAAGAGGACGTCTGTCACTGTTTCCCCCTTTCCCCTTCTATTTGCCATGCAGTAATGGGGCTGGGTGCCATGATCTTAGATTTTTATATTTAGTCTTAAGCCAGCTCTTTCACTCTCCTCCTTCACCCTCATCGAGAGGCTCTTTAGTTCCTCTTTGCTTTCTGCCTATTAGAGTGTTATCACCTGCATATCTGAGGTTGTTGTTGGGTCTCCTGCCTATCTTTATGCCAGCCTGTAACTCATCCAGCCCGACATTTCTCATGATGTGCTTAGCGTATAGATTATACAAACAGGGTGACCGCAGACAGCCCTGTCGCACTCCTTTCCCTATTTTGAACCCATCAGTTTGTCCATACAGGGTTCTAGCTGTTGCTTCTTGACCCGCATGCAAATTTCTTGGGAGACAGGTAGGATGGTCTGGCACTCCCATCTCTGGAAGTGGTTTCCGCAGTTTGTCATGGGCCACACAGTCAAAGGCTTTAGCATAGTTGATGAAACAGAGATAGATGTTTTTCTGAAATTCCCTTGCTTTCTCTATAATCTAGCGAATGTTGGCAGTTTGATCTCTAGTTCCTCTTCCTTTTCTAAACCCAGCTTGGACGTCTGGAAGTTCTTGGTTCGCATAATGCTGAAGACTAATATACAAGATTCTAGGCATGACCCTACCAGCATGGGAGAGGACTGCAACTGTCCGATGCTTAGCACAAACTTTGGTTCTGCCCTTCTTAGGAACTGGGATGAGGACTGACTTTTTCTAGTCCTATGGCCAATGCTGAGTGTTCAGATTTGCTGACATAACGAATGCAGAACCTTGATGGCCTCCTCCTTTAGGGATCTGAGTAGTTCTGCTGGAATTTCCTCGCATCCACTGGCTTTATTAACAGCAGTGCTTCTTAAGGCCCACTTGACCTCACACTCCAGAATGTCTGGCTCTGGGTGACTGACCACGCCATCATAGTGATTTGGTTCATTAAGATCTTTTTTATCCAGTTCTTCCCACGTATTTTTTCCATCTTTTCTTGATCTCCTCAGCATCTACTAGGTCTCTACCATTTTTAAAACCGCCCTGGTTTTCCATAGCTGGCACACTGTGCGTCTGGATGAAGGATGAGGTGGTACCGGAGTTGGAAGCCTGGCTGGCTGTGCTGGACGCCTTCCGATTGCGTTCCGGATCTTCTTCATCACTCTCCATGCCCGCCTCTGCCTCAGATGGCGATGAACTCCAGTCAGGTCCAGTCAGCGGCAGTCCCTGCAGGACTGGCCCAGGCTGCGTGTGTCCCTTGACTGGGAGAGGCCTCCTTTAATAACCTCTGTTCTTGTGGGCTGGTAAGCTCTCTTTCTTCCTGTTACTGCACTGTCCTTTGTGGTCCTTGCATACCGACCAGCAGCTTTGTGGGCAGCCTTTGGACCTTCCTCCGCACATCCCACTGTGAATGTGCTGTTTGTTTCCTGAGTCCCTGGCCAATACCATTGCTTAGCACCGCAACACGGTAACAAATGGAATAAACCACAGTCTCGGTGTGCGCTGAACACCATTCACCTGTATGTTGATATTACAGGATAACTAAGCATTTCAATCATTAAAGGATTAGATTTCATAAGGTGAGATTTTCAGATGTGAGCTTTGAAGTACGTACATTTCAGAGTCTATATTTTGGCCATGCCACACAGCACGCGCAGTCTCGGCTCCTGTCCACGTTTAGTTCCTCTGCGGTGACTGCAGGAGGCTTAACCACGGCCCTGCCAGGGAAGCCCCAAGACGTGAAACATTTTTCCAGAACACAGTATTGATATATTATTTTAGTGCTCGCTTCCCTTGTGACTCAGCAGGTAAAGAATCCTCCTGAAATGCGAGAGGCCTGGGTTTGATCCCTGGGTTGGGAAGGCCCCCTGGAGAAGGGAACAGCTACCCACTCCAGTAGTCTGGCCTGGAGAATTCCATGGACAGTCCGTGGGGTAGCAAAGAGTTGGACATCACTGAGCAACTTTCATTTCATTTTCATTTTTCAACCCTTTAGAAATATTTTATAACAGTGTAAGGGCTGAAAAAAGCCAGAAATATTAAAAGACATGGCCAAAATGTTGAAGAAGTACCGGCACTGTGATTGGAATCTTGCACTTTTCTCATAATGTCGTCTATTCTTTGGCTTGTAATATGCTATCAGAAGCTTGGGGTACTCATCTTTCCTCATTAGCAAGTCTTTTCCGTAAATCGTTCAGCTCAATACATCTTATCTTTAAGTATAGAGTATAATATATTTACTCAGTCAGTGGAGACGGTTTCATAGAAGCTTTGACAAATTTGGTGCATTTTAGATGGCAAGTTTGTATTTCTTTGTCTTTCAAATTATACACTGAACTTTTGATGTCTAGATTTTTTAGTGACTAGAACCAGCCTTTTTGAGATATAATTTATACACTATAATGGTCACAGGTTTAGGGTGCACAGTTCAGTGGGTTTTAGTTTATATAGAGAGGTGTGCGTCTGCCAGCCTCAACTTTAGAACACCTTCATGCTGCTCCAGGGAAACCTTACACCACGTTGCTTAATGAGTGAGTGAGTGACGTCACTCAGTGGAGTCTGGCTCTTTGCCACCCCGTGGACGGCAGCCCACCAGGCTCCACCCTCCATGGGATTCTCCAGGCAAGAGTGCTGGAGTGGGTTGCCCTTGCCTTCTCCAGGAGATCTTCCTGACCCAGGGACTGAACCTGGGTATCTCGCATTATAGGCAGACGCTTTACCGTCTGCACCCCCAGGGGAGTCCCTGTGAGACCCTTTTGCTCCCCCTAATTCTAGGCAACCAGCGAACACTAAACTGCTCTCCCTTTTTATAGATCTGTTGGGGTCTGGAGTCTGACCTCTGTCTCTGTGTGCGCGTGTTTCGTACAGTGTGTTACGTAGCACCCGTGCAGTGTAATGCGTTTGGTTAATAAATGTCATCGCTGGCCGGCGCGGTTAGAGCAGCCGTGTTTGAACGGTCTGCTTTCTCTGAATATCTGTGATTGTTCTACTATAAACTTGTTTCTCTGGACATGCAAATATGAAGCCAGGAAACTGCTTTTATAAAGTGTATTTTGTTTTATCTTCCAAATTGAGATCGCACGGCTGCAGTCAGCCTTGTTTTATAGCCAGGAGCATACTCCTTTACTTAAGTTTCTCCTTGCTCCCCAGAAGCCTGTGACTTCACCATCGTCTCTGTAATTATAGACTCAGGAAGCATGTCTTTGGAATTCAGAACTTGCTCTTCAGCTGGTCTGCTGGGACATCCTCAGGTATTCATGTATGATGAGATTTATTGACGGAATCCCCTCGGTCTCCACAGCAGGTCAGGGTTATGCAGCCAGGGTTCATGTGAGGGACCCTAGGGAATAAGGGCAGACAAACCCAAGGGCGCACCTTGAAGATGCCTGTCCTGGACACTGACCCAAGCCAAGCTCACCTGCGGCCTGTGCCCGCGGCCTGGTGGTGACGCCCGAGTCGGAGGAGCCTCAGAGCTATCATCCTTAGAATAGCATCAGACCACTGCATATTGGCCTTGTGGTCAGAGCTCCCTTCTGTTTTTAGATGAAGAGGAATCAAATTAACCCTCTGGACCCTGTGACCTGGGCTACCAGATGCAGCCCCTCCCAGTGACGTCGTGTGCGGAGTCCACGCGGGTGTGTGTGTGAACACTTGGAGGGAAGGGAATAGCATCACAGCAGACTCAGGACAGGCTAAGGCTGGAGTCCTGAACAAATGAAGGTCTCGTTCTTCCCAGTTTTCACTCTCAGCTGCTACGCTGCATCTTAAATGGAAGGGAAAGTGAGGATTGCTAAGAAGTGGCAAGTCCTTTGTCTTGCTTATTTTCTTTGCCTTGTGCCATTTTGGAGTTAGGTGGGGGTGGAGATTCCGTGGAGTGAGGGAAAGACACACAATTTTAGTCCTATTCCATTTTAAATACTGCTGGATGGGTAGGTATTAATACCTGGAGAAAACTTAATCACTCAGTATTTTCAAAAGGGAAAAAAAAGGAATATGAAAACCCAACGAGGGAGAAGTCGTTTCTGCTTTTAAAATTTGATCACAAAAGTTGTCAACTTGCGGTTTCTATCGGTTAGGCTTTCAGAAGCCCTTCTCCTGGAATTTTGAGGGCGTGAAAGGAATGCTGCTACTCTTGCACAGAATTGATAAGTGCATCCCAGACAATCAGCCCAGTGGCTGCCTTATTTCCACCTTCTGCTGTCTGCTTGATGTGTGATGGGAGTTTCTGGTAGCCACAAGTATTGGGAGACTTAGAAATAGGAGCACTTTTGGGCTGGAAAGGAGGAGAAAGACGCCGGGTGGTGACGGGAAGCTTCCACGGTGGATCGTCGGGAAATTTTACTTCTCTTCTGCTTTCCGGAGGCTTCTTCATTTTGTACTTTCTCCTCACGTTCACAGCTGTGCACAGTAGAAATCTGTGGACAAGAGCCTGTCCACATCTTCTCTAGGGGTTCGGGGTGCCCTTGGAGGACCAACAGAAGGAGCTGATAGATTCTAGGGCTGGGCGTGGTCAACAAACAGTTCAGTTCAGATCGGTCGCTCAGTCGTGTCTGACTCTTTGCAGCATGCCAGGCCTCCCTGTCCATCACCAACTCCCGGAGTTTACTCAAACTCACGTCCATTGAGTCGGTGATGCCATCCAACCATCTCATCCTCTGGCGTCCCCTTCTCCTCCTGCCTTCATCTTTCCCAGCATCAGGGCCTTTTCCAATGAGTCAGCTCTTTGCATCAGGTGGCCAAAGTATTGGAGTTTCAGCTTCAACATCAGTCCTTCCAATGAACACTCAGGACTGATCTCCTTTAGGATGGACTGGTTGGATCTCCTTGCAGTCCAAGGGGCTCTCAAGAGTCTTCTCCAATACCACAGCTCAAAAGCATCAATTCTTCGGCACTCAGCTTTCTTTATAGTCCAACTCTCACATCCATACATGACCACTGGGAAAACCATAGCCTTGACTAGATGGACCTTTGTTGGCAAAGTAATATCTCTGCATTTTATTATGCTGTCTAGGTTGGTCACAACTTTCCTTCCAAGGACTAAGCGTCTTTTAACTTCATGGTTGCAGTCACCATCTGTAGTGATTCTGGAGCTCCCCAAAATAAAGTCTGACACTGTTTCCACTGTTTCCCCATCTATTTTCCATGAAGTGATGGGACCAGATGCCATGATCTTCGTTTTCTGAATGTTGGGCTTTAAGCCAACTTTTTCACTCTCCTCTTTCACTTTCATCAAGAGGCTTTTTAGCTCCTCTTCACTTTCTGCCATAAGGGTGGTGTCATCTGCATACCTGAGGTTATTGATATTTCTCCCCGCAATCTTGATTCCTAATAACAAACAATTAGGTATGTGTAACAACCAACGCAGTTAGAATTTCCTCTCAGGAAAGGTCCCTGCCCCAAAGAGGGGACGCTGAGTCGGTGAGCGGCTTCCTCACACACCTGCAGAAGCTGTCAGACAGCCTGGCGCTAGGGGAGGGTTCGTCCTCCGTGGTGTGCAGTAAACGGCTGTGATGTCAGCGGCCAGCAAGCTAGAGTGTTACCTGTGAATGAGGCAAGAGTCACACGTCGCTGAGCTCAGCGAGGAAAACCTGCGATCTCGTGAGACCCACGTGTCCCAGACACACTCTCTCAGCTGTGAATCAGTCACTCTGTGAGACCGTCACCTCTTCCAGGTCCCCAGAGGACGGCGGCCGTGCTGATGGAGCCGAGCAGAATGCCTGTCTCCAAGGGCGTGGCCGTTTGGAAGGGAGAGTTTGGTTACGCTTTCATAAAACAGAGCCTCAGGGTTCCTCTACTGTTCTCTGCTTGTTCTTTGTGCTTCATTTTTCACGCCTTCTTTCATTGTTTCAATATTTGCTGAGAACCTATGTTATCAGGACCCCGTGCTAGTCAGGTATACAGAGACGAGTGTGGTGCACAGACGCAGCTCACCACTTGCCCTCCCTGAACCCTCAAGGACACACCTGTTTTGTCTGCATCAAGGGTGCTTAATCTGCTGTGTGCCTGGATGATTCCTGAAGCAACCTTCAAAATCTCGTGTGTGTGCGTGTCGTATGCAGAGAAAACCCACAGCTTTCATCGCATTTTCAAATAGGTCCAGGGAATAAGCCTTGTATAATTAAAAGTATCACTCTTGTTAATTTGAGTAAATATGGGGATGTATTTGATCAAACTGGCAAATTTTAGACGTCAGATTATACCCACAAGCCAAAAGCTGGCAAACTTTAGGACCAAAAGGACATACCAAATGGTAGTGCAAGAGTTTCTGACTTCAGCAGAGCAGAGGGCAGCTTGTTTACACAGAGCGTCAGGCATCTGGGGCTTTGTGTAAGAAGTGATTGCTCAACACACTGCATATATAAATACTCCAAAATGAAAGAACTCGATTCACCACCAGCCTCGGGTCTACTTTTTACAAATCTAGCTATTTTTGTTCATTGCATAACTTTATTTTGACTTTTTTAGAAACTAGAATGTCCTCTGACATATGGGAGACTGTTTTGCTAAATTTTATCATTTTAGGGATGTTTATTGTTGTGACTTGTTTTAACTACTTAAAATGTCATGCATAGTCAATGTAGTCATTTGGAAGAACAATTAGCAAATTACTAATCGGGTAATTTGCTTTGCAAAGAACGACCATTGTTGAGTTAATAGTGAAAAAAAAGCTCACAACTTACAGTATTCTGTAAGTTTTATTTTGTGCTTTTGGGGCATTCTCTCAGGTTTGAAAACAACCCTACTAGAAGAGCACTGCTATCGCTGTATTAAAGACATGAAAACTGGCCTTTAACTGCAAGCTCCCTTTTTTGAAGTGATCAGCTGTAGTTGACTATCATGTAAGCAAAGCAGATGTGTAGAAAGTCCTCTTATTAGTAAAATCTAAATAAAGCATTTGCTGAATATTTCGTATAAGTAAATATAGATGACTTTAGAGCATGCCAAAATCATGAGTTTTTAATAGCTGTGTGAACACCATCTTTGATTCATAAATTTGCAGCCCTTTTCATGCCTTTGTTCTGTTAGATCAGAGCATTACTAGATTCACCAGTTACCTAGAACAGTGTCAGAGAGTAGATGGAAATGCTAATAGTGTTCCATAGAAAATAAGCTGTTATCAACTGGCTCTCGCTTGCCGGGCCTATGCGGGGTGCTTTGCATACGTGAATGTGGACTCGTAAGGACAAGCCTCTGTGGCAGGAAATATTTCTGATGAGGAAATTGGCGTTCAGAAAGCTGTGTAACTTTTCTGGATTTACTCAATCCATGAGGTGTCCACCTGGGGATCCGATTTAAGTGTCTTTGATTTAAAAGCTCACCCCATTACCCGCAATACTCTTCTCGGAGCAAATCTGAAGGAAATCCTGATAAGTGAAGTTAACTGCTGTGACCCTCAAATTAGTCATCTGCCCAGCAAGTCACATGTTCTCTTGGAGACCAGTAATGGAAAGGCAGGGGTCGCTGAAACTGATAGAAACTGACGAAAGCGTTGCCTGTTGCTGACTTGTTTTCCCATTTTTTCCCAGGGGGTCAGTCTGATGGCTGCACAAGCGCTCCCCGAACGCAGAGAGCTGTGTTCAGTGCAGCCGCTCAGTCATGTCCGACTCTCCGCGGCCCCATGGAGCGCAGCACGCCAGGCCTCCCTGTCGGTGTGGGCTCACCAAAGCTCGCAGCTCCATCAGTCCTGCCTGGACACAAGCAACACAGAGTGGGTAAGGGTCTCTGCTCCTGTTCTTTGCTTCTCCAGGTCACCGGCCCCCAAATCAGCGAAGCATCGCTGAATTTCACCACTGCCTTCTAAGAGAATGGCTGTTTGCAGAAGTGGTGACCCTGAAGCATCTCTTAAACGACCTTGAATAATTTTCTGAGGTTTGGTTGAGTTAGTAATTCCACATTTAAATCTCTGAGGATGCCCTTTAGATGATTTAGTAAGAGTGTGTGTGAGTGTGTGTGTGTGTGAGTGTGTGTGTGTGTGAGAGTATGTGAGAGTATGTGAGTGTGTGAGTGTGTGTGTGAGTGTGTGTGTGAGAGTGTGTGAGTGTGTGTGTGAGTGTGTGTGAGTGTGTGAGAGTATGTGAGTGTGTGTGAGTGTGTGAGTGTGTGAGTGTGTGTGAGTGTGTGTGAGTGTAAGTGTGTGTGAGTGTGAGAATGTGTGTGTGAGTGTGTGTGAGTGTATGTGTGTGAGTGTGTAAGTGTGTGTGAGTGTGTGCGAGTGTGAATGTGTGTGTGCGAGTGTGTGTGAGTGTGTGTGAGTATGTGTGTGTGTGAGAGTGTGTGTGAATGTGTGTGTGAGTGTGTGTGAGTGTGTGTGAGTGTGTGTGAGAATATGTGTGTGTGAGTGTGAATGTGTGTGTGCAAGTGTGTGTGTGAGTGTGTGTGAGTGTGTGTGAGTGTGTGTGTGAGAGTATGTGTGAGTGTGTGTGTGAGTGTGTGTGAGTGTGTGTGTGAGAGTATGTGTGTGAGTGTGTGTGTGAATGTGTGTGTGTGAGTGTGAGTGTGTGTGTGAGAATATGTGTGTGTGAGTGTGAATGTGTGTGTGCAAGTGTGTGTGTGAGTGCGTGTGTTTGTGTGAGTGTTTGTGTGAGTGTGTGTGTGTGTGTGAGTGTGTGTGTGAGAGTATGTGTGTGTGAATGTGTGTGAGTGTGAGTATATGTGTGTGTGAGTGTGAATGTGTGTGTGCAAGTGTGTGTGTGAGTGTGTGTGTGAGTGTGTGTGTGAGAGTATGTGTGTGTGAGTGTGTGTGTGCCGGCGACGGAATGAAACACCAACACTGCAGGGTGGTTTAAATCTTTATATTTTAACACTTGCTTCTTACAGCTGCTTTATTTTATATCCCTTGCACAACAACCTACAGTGCACGCTGCCAAGCACTACGATTCAGAGACTATACAGTGCTCAGGCACAGGGCGAGATAACCTTTTCCTTGGCTTATTTACTGCAGCTAAGACTTTGTTTTGGGGAACTTCCTTATCAACTTAGAATCCGTTTTGTCCCAGGGTCTGTTCCTTTTGAGGAATCAAAGAAACATCCTTGTGTGCAAGCAATGTTCTTTTCCCATGGGAATAAACAGGATTCTTAGCTGAACATCTCGTTTGCAAGAATGCTCAGCCCTGGTGGAGAGTCTCGTTTGCAAGCACTTCTCAACCTTCCTTATACCTTGTTCCCTACATGTGTGTGAGAGTGTGTGTGTGAGTGTGAATGTGTGTGTGCGAGTGTTTGTGAGTGTGTGTGTGAGAGTGTGTGTGTGTGTGTGTGTGTGTAGGTAGTTTTAACATAGACATACGCCATATATCAAGGGCTAACATTCCCTAAATACTGAATGCCTTGGGTTTGTTATGTCTGTGAACTCTGATCTTGATGTGAAATCTATGGAGCCATTATCATCCCAGTCTCATAAGTGGAGACGCCGCCTCTCATCCCCTAGACTGACTGCAGTATTTGGGTCTATGGTTCTGCGTCAGACCCTGGATGCGTTGTCTGATGCAAACACAGACACATTCGTGTAAACACAGTTATGAGGAAGGTCAGGCACGGCCAAGACGTCTGAACTCATGTTTCAGGCTTCCGTCAGAACGCGTGTAGAGTGAGCAGCTGCCGCTGCGGTCGTCCAGCCGCTGAGTCATTGTCCAGCTGTTTGCGACCCCGTGGGCTGCAGCGAGCCAGGCTTCCCCGTCCTTCACTATCTCCTGGAGAAGTAGTGTATAATGAAAGTAACTTCTGTTTCTTCAGTTAATTGTTATTTAACTAGCTTGTCTGAGTCCATAGTGGATTGGACAAAAAACGTCATTGTCCAATTACAATGCTTCATTTGACATAGAAATTCGAAAAAGAGATGAGTTCTTTTAATAAAAACATAACCTCTACGTGACAAGCGGTTTTTGAAAAGGGCAGGAAGAGTGAGGGACGTCTCTGCCCTGTCATGGCTGCGGCCGCCGCTGACACGTGATGGTGCCGCCGTGACAGTGGCGATGAGCTACGTGCTGTAGGTGCCGTGACAGGCCAATAATTACATTTCATGTCTTAGGGAAGGAAACTATGGGCAGCTTTCGGGTGTGAAGTCAGGTAGCAGTGAGACTTTGTCCCAAAGATCTGAGCACAGAGAGGAAGTATTTGATATTGAGTGTTGGAAAGATTTTTTTAATTCTCACTTATACCAAGAGTATGGCTGAGGGGAAAACGCTGAGCGAGATGGGAAAGAGGAAGGCACTTGTCCTCGTGGATTCTGTCCTTAAATCTGCTCACGTCATCAGAGAGGCCAGCTGCCTGTTTGCGTGGTCACGCACCGTATCTTTGCTTTGCTCGTTTGGTTAGCTGTGGCAAGATGTCTGTTTCCAAGGCAAGCCCAGGATTCTCTGGGCTCAAAGGAACAGGGGCTGGAGTAACAAACCCAGCGGATGGAGAGAGAAGATGGGGGCAGCATGAGGGCCCCTTAGGGACGCTGAGGATAAATCTCTCGCCACCGAAACGGGCCTCGTCCACCCTGCTTTCTGGCTTCTGCGGTGTTTCTGAGTCGAGAAGGTCGGAACCCGCGGGCTATCCTATCCCCTGGTGGTTAGCTAGTGACCCTGTCGCTTAACCTACATTTACCAGGTAGACACTGTCTATAGAAGGGTTAATTTGACTGTTACTTCTTGATGCGAACATTAAAATGAAACAACAGCAAAGACACCGTGCCTGGGTGGCACCCGATTCTCTTGCAGGGATCTCTGTGTTTCAAAGTGATCAACATTTGATCCCTGCAGCCTAGAGTTGGACATATAAAAAAGAAAAGAGAAAAACATAGACTTTGTTCTTCAGAACGAATCATAATTATTCCCGTCACATTTAGAATGCCAGGCACAGCACCTGCAATCTCTTCTTGGTTTTTACAATTCTTATGAGACAGGCATTGTCAGGTAATGTCAGCCAGTGGTCAAGCATAAGATTTGGAGTCCACCATGCAGTGTCCATTGGCAAGTGGAAACTTTTCTAAACCTCAGTTTCCTCATCTATGAAAAGGGGGTAAACAGTAGCTGCCTTGTAAACACTGAAAACGGTTTAGTGCTAGTTATTATTACAAGTTCAGAACGGTTAAGCACGTTATTCAAGGTCACCAAGTTAGTGTGTGGCAGAGGAGAGATTCATATACAATTTTGGTTGGCCCAAAAACTCTCTCTTTTTTTTTTTCCCTAGGTGTATCACAAATTGTATGTTTTTTTCCCTTTGTCTTTGAAAATAAGACTGTTTCTTCAGAAAACCAAACCCCACGTGCAGAGCCATGCTGGAGAGAGAGGAATGCTTCCCTGGTCCAGATTAGATATCAGATGATGCATTAACCCCAACACCAAGAAAGACAGGAAAGAGAAATGAAGCCCCTGTCTTTAGGAGTTCAGATCCAACAAACAAACCCTATCCTTGGGCGCAAGGACTCATTAGAAATGGTTTAAAAGAATAACCAGAGAAGACTCCTCTTTGTTATTGTCCAGTCACTCAGTCGTGTCCGACTCTTTGCGACCCCAGGGACTGCAGCACGCCAGGCCTCCACGTCCATCACCAACTCCCGGAGCTTGCTCAAACTCATGTCCATGGAGTCAGTGATGCCATCCAGCCATCTCATCCTCTGTTGTTCCCTTCTCCTCCTGCCCTCAATCTTTCCCAGCATCAGAGTCTTTTCTAATTACTAAGCTTTTTGCATCATGGGGGCCAAAGTATTGGAGCTTCACCTTCAGCATCAGTCCTTCCAATGAATATTCAGGACTGATCTTTGGAAGGGATTGGTTGGATCTCCTTGCAGTCCAAGGGACTCTCAAGAATTTTCTCCAGCACCACAGTTCAAAATCGTCAGTTTTTTGGTGCTCAGCCTTCTTTATGGTCCAATTCTCACATTCATACATGACCACTGGAAAAACCATAGCCTTGACTAGATGGACCTTTGTTGGCAAAGTGATGTCTCTGCTTTTTAATATGCTGTCTAAGTTTGTCATAGCTTTTCTTCCAAGGAGTAAGCATCTTTTAATTTTGTGGCTGTAGTCACCATCTGCAGTGATTTTGGAGCAAAAGAAAATAAAAATTCTCTCACTGTTTCCATTGTTTCCCCATCTATTTGCCATGAAGTGATGGGACCGGATGCCATGATCTTCGTTTCCTTGAATGTTGAGTTTTAAGCCAACTTTTTCACTCTCCTCTTTCACTTTCATCAAGAGGCTGTTTAGTTCTTCACTTTCTCCCATAAAGATGCTGTCATTGCGTATCTGAGGTTACTGATATTTCTCCCGGCAATCTTGATTCCAGCTTGTGCTTCTTCCAGCCCAGAGTTTCTCATGATGTACTCTACATATAAGTTAAATAAGCAGGGTGACAATATACAGCCTTGGTGAACTCTTTTCCTAATTTGGAACCAGTCTGTTGTTCCATGTTCAGTTCTAACTGTTGCTTTCTGACCTGCATACAGATTTCTCAGGAGGCAGGTCAGGTGGTCTGGTATTCCCATCTCATTAAGAATTTTCCACAATTTGTTGTGATCCACACAATCAAAGGCTTTGGCATAGTCAATAAAGCAGAAGTAGATGATTTTCTGGAACACTCTTGTTTTTTTGATGATCCAACAGATGTTGGTAATTTGATCGCTGTTTCCTCTGCCTTTTCTAAATCCAGCTTGTACATCTGGAAGTTCTTGGTTCGTGTACTGTTGAAGCCTGGCTTGGAGCATTTTGAGCATTACTTTACTAGTGTGTGAGATGAGTGCAATTGTGTGGTAGTTTGAACATTTTTTGGCATTGCTCTTCTTTGGAATTGGAAGGAAAAACGTCCTTTTTCAGTCCTATGGCCAAGGCAGTTTTTCCAAATTTGCTGGCATATTGAGTGCAACACTTCAACAGCATCATCTTTTAGTAGTTGAAATAGTTTTGAAATAGCTCAGCTAGAATTCCATCACCTCCCCTGGCTTTGTTCACAGTGGACTAAGTTCGTAAGAAGACTAAGAGTCCCCTTGGCCAGGTGTGCTCCTTGGGAGTGTTAGTCTCAGCCGACATGGCTGCATCTGACAGAAATAGTCTTCTGCCACTACTTGGGCAGGAGAGGGGGAGCCTGCTGCACGGCTCGCTGGAGCCGCTAATACGCGCCTGCACAGAGCTGGAAAGGGGCAGGGATGCTTCTGTGCATCAGCAACAGCTGGAACGATGATGCCTCTGGGTCATTTCCAATCACAAAATAATCTATGTGAAAGTGAGGTTGCTCAGTCATGTCCGGCTCTTTGCGACCCAGTGGACTGTAGCCTACCAGCCTCCTCAGTCCATGGAATTTTCCAGGCAAGAGTGCTGGAGTGGGTTGCCATTTCCTTCTCCAGGGAATCATCCCAACCCAGGGGTTGAACCCGCATCTCCCGCATTGCAGGCAGCCGCTTTATTGTCTGAGCCACCAGGGAAGCCTCATAAAAATACTCTATATTTTGGTTTATTATCGTCTTTAAATGTAGACTTGTAGAAAGCATGGCTGCTGACACCTTCAAGCCTTGCAGCATCTAGTTTTCTTTGCCACAGAGTCTAAATGATTTTCTCAGTTACCAGTTCAAATCCCAAGGGAGAGGCCCAGGTGCCAAGGGTATGGGAGCAGGACAAAACCCTTGAGAATCCCGTAGAGCTGGAGGAGGAGCCGCTCCCTGAAATGCAGGCTCCGTAGATAGGCCACGCTCCAGCTGCATCAGGAAGCTGCCAAACCAGAGGCCATCCATTTTCAGAACAGGCTCACCAAAGTGTAAACTTATGATTTGTGAGCCTTAGACATAGGCAAACACGTTCAAAATATTTGTGAAGAAACTGTTTTCTGGAAAACTTAAAATACCATACTTTTCTTGAGCAAATTTTCCTAAAATGCATGACAATCCAAACTCATCTCATTTTCCATCTCTTATTCTCCTAAATGAAAAATAGAATTCTATAGGAAAAAAGTATGTTTGCAGAGTTAGGGTTTTACCTTTCAAGGTTAATGGTAAACAGCACAGTCAAATTCTTTTAAAACATGCTGCTGAGATTTCAGATCCCAAGCTGGATTTCTCCATTAACATAGTTCTTGAAATGTTTCTATTTATTTGAAAGAACTGGCCTATGACCCTTAGTTTTCTCTTTTATTTTTTGGTTAATGCCCATCACTAATTACCTCCATTATGGCAGTGCAGACTGATGTCTTCTGAAACCTAATTTTACCCTAAATCTGTTATGTTTTTGAAAATTAGCTTTTTCCTAATGAAAGAAATGGAGCTCTAATGTGGTTAGTCTCTTTTTATCTGCTTCTTAAATCCTAAAAATAAAAAGTGCCTATTCACGTATTTTTTCTTCACGCCTTCACTGCCCATATTTAACATTTGGTTAAGTGTATTTGCTCCTGTAGATGCAGCTGTTACCTACGTGTGTACTGGATGGATGTGGACGTTATAGACCACGTCTATAACACTAGTCTCACCTTTCCCTTTGTCTTTCGTATTATTTCCTATCAATATCTACAGTGAACCTTTCAACATCCACAACTCAGCACATGCAAGAGAGAACTCGTTACCCCTCCTTTAAAACCTATCTCTTCCCAAGACTTCCTTAAAATAATAACTCAGTTCAGTCACTGAGGCTTGAGTCAGATTCTCAGTGATTCCCCCATCACCCTACGAATACCAGTCAGTATCCAACTCAGCAGTTCTGCTTCATCTTCTTCCAGTTCTTAGAACCTCTACTGTGATTCAGACCCTTATCTTCTCTTGCCTAGACTTAACACCCTTTTGTTTGAAAAAGTTTACATAAGTAATACGGAGAGTTCTTATTCCCTTCACTCAGCTTCCCCAACATTGACATCTCACCTACCCATGACTCATTTATCAGGAAATTAACAGCTGTACAATATCACTTACTGAGCTGTAGTCTTTATTTGAATTTGACCAGTTTTCCCATGAATGTCCTTGACATGTTCCAGCATCCGCATTGCATTTAGTTACCATGAATCCTTGATTCTCAACGATATGTGGCACTTCCTCAGTCTTTCCTTATTTTTTATGACCTTGACACTTGTGGAGAGTATGAGCCGATTCTTTTGTGGACTATCCGTTCATGCCGGTTTCTCTCACTGTTTTTGGGGTCATGTTGAGGATATCCTTTGTGATTTGGTCTGAGCTTATGTGTTTTTCTTACCCTTTGACTGACTTCATTTCTGTCTTCTTTCTTTGTCATACTGCACCTGAGGTTATTCATCTGAAGCGTGGATTTATCCATGTCTCTTCCTGCACAAAAAAGCCTCCCGGGGTACACCAGAGGCCCGCATCTGCCTGGTATTCAAGGCCACGCATAGTCTTATCCCCAGTCGCATTTCCAGACTTCTTGCGGCTGGTGCTCACCTGTGACCCTGAGGCAGACTGATCTGGGTTCCCATTTTCTGTGCTGGACTCTGCGGCTCCACGTCTGCCCGTCCGCATGCCTGGCCTGTATGGTTTATATTATTATTGTGTGCATGTTACAGGCTAGGAGAGCAGAGTTCTGCGAGACATACAGACTTGCCCAAGGTTGACAGCCAGACTTGATACTTAGACTGTTTTCCCTCCAGAAGTCCAGGGATTTAGCCTCTACACTATACTGTCAGCTCTTCTATGAAAAATTGGGGTCTCATTCATCTTGAGTTTCCTCACTGAATCCAGCACACAGCCTTGTACACAGTATGGCTTTAATAGGTGTGAGCTGAATGGATGGATCCGTAAATGCTGACTTTGAAGATAAAAATGGACAGTTGTGACTGTAAAGTATAGAGAGAGGAGTTGCTTATACGAGCATTATGCTCTGGTGAGAATCGACTACTGTCTATCACACGGCCGTTACATTGCTGTGCATTCTACAACTCTGAAGAGGGCACGTATCTGGCTCTCTTTCCGCATCACCTTGGGAGCTTAAATTATTTACAAAAGGCCATGTGTAAATCTCCCTCTGAACCAAATCACACTCACTCCCAACACCGTCTTAGGTGTGTGACCGGCAGCTGCAATGAACAGCAAAGCTGCCATGTGGGCCAGCGGGAGAGGTGGGGGAAGTGAGCTTCCAGAGCAGCGAGGAGCGCTGGCCTCTCCGTGCTGGCAGGGGCCGGGGGCTGCTGTGTGAGAGGCTTGCAGGGAGGGGATCGCAGCGCCCCTCCAGGGAGCTGCCCCTCTGACCTGCCCCGGTTTGCTGGCTTGTGTTGAAAGTAGTTTCTGGGTTATTGGCCTCAGGCCTGGGGGGACCGTGAGCGCAGCACGTGTGTGCAGTTTGGAAGGTACTAATGTTCCTCCCAACAATTTTGACTTGTGCTTTAATTTTCCTCCAGAGAGCACATAATGTATTTTTTGGAGCTGGTTGATTCCCCAAACCTCTGGGTGCTGTTGAAAGGTGGCATTTAAGTACTCTGTTCTTGAAAGTGCAGCGCGTCCTCATCTTCAAACTCCTTTAGCTACAAAGACTTGGGGCGTTATGAATTCTTTCTCTCTCTGATACGTTTGAAGACTAATCAGTACCCCCAGATCAACAGGGGGAGACACTGGAGGAGAGACGGGAAGCAAACTACACTTTACATCTCTTCAGGAAGTCACTGATTTGCCTTTGGTGTATTTTATTTCCAAGGAGAACCTTGTTTGACATATTTTGGCAATGACACTTTCAGTTAACCAAAATCACATTTTCAAAAGCAACACATTTTCAGTGGAAAAAATAAAAGGTTTTAAATCTATAACTGAGTTAGGTTTGCTTTTTCACTTGAGGGAGATAATATTTTCTTTTTTACTTCATCTTCCTGAATATTAGAAGCATAGACTGTTTTTATGGATAAAATGGGCAAGGGAGGTCCCTATTCAATCCATATATTTTCAAACTCTCGCCTACTAGGCAAACTGCAACTGATGGCTGGGTCGTTGGGTCTGTCTTACTCCAGGAACTGTAAAACAAGGGCGACTGTGCTTCACAGTTGTCTCTTGGCAGTTTCACATTAATAGATCAAATGCCATCCGATCATCCTTTCCCGACCCTTCCGTGTGAGTATTCGTCACTGTTTCCGTCCGTTTCTGTCCCACGGCTACTTTGGGGACCCATGGAACCACCTCCTCTTCCCTGCACTCTGTCAAAATTTCGCATTTGGCCTTCTGCTTCTGCTCTGACTTGTTCTCAAACTCTTGTCCCACACCCCAGCCTTATCGCCCTAACAAAGTACAGTTCTAACCCATGTCACACCATTGCTTTAAGCCCTCCAAAGAGTTTCATTTTGCTAAGGAGTAAGACCACAGGTTGTTTTTTCCCCTCCAGCATTAATGAGGTATGATTGGAAAGTAAATGTTCTATCTATTTAGGGTGTTCAATGTGGTGTTTAATATATGTATACGCTGTGAAATGATTCCCCCAGTCACGATAATTAGCCTATTTACCTTCTGTTTTGCAGTGAGAACACCTAAGATCTCCTCCTCGCTTAGCGAATCTCAAGTGCACCGTACCTTATAAGCTGCGGTCTCCGTGTGCACATTAGCTCTCCAGAACATACTCCTCTTATAACTGAAAGCTCGACCAGGATCCTCCCGTCCCCTCACGTCTCCAGCGCCCGGCGATCTCGGTGGTATGTTTCGATGAGCTTGGCTTTTCTAGATTCCAGGCGCCATCGGGATCCTACAGTTTGTTTTTCTTTGGCATGTTTCTCTTGGCACCACGTCCTCGAGTCTAGTTCCTGTTGTTACAAATGGCAGGATTTCCTTCTTCTTATGGCCGAATTGTTGCCTGTACAGGCAGACTGCGTTTTCTTTATCCGCTCACCCATGGATGGACGCTTGGGTTGTTGCTGTCTGTTGGCTGTTGTGAACAGTGCTGTGGGAACACGGGGGCACAGACAGCTCTTCGCGATGCTGCTTTCGTTTTCTTTGGATGTGAAGTGAGATTGCTGAGTAATATGGCAGTTGCATTCTTAATTTTTGAGGAAGATCTGTTTCTTTCCTAGCCGTTGCACTGATTTACAGTCCCGCCAGTGGCATTCCAGTCTCTCCACATCCTGAGCATCCGTCACCTGCTAACTTCTGACTTTTTGATGACAGCATCTGAACAGGTCTAAAGAGCACATCACTGTTGGCTTTTTAGATTTATTTATTGATTATTTGTGCAGGTTTTTGCCTCACTGGGTCTTCGTGGCTGTCGTGGGCTCTCTCCAGGGGCCGCAGGCGGCGGCTGCTCCCGCGTGTGGCTGCAGGCCTCTCAGCGTGGTGGATTCTCCTGCTGTGGAGCGTAGGTTCCAGGTGTGCCGGCTCTGCAGCTCATGGGCTCCAGAGCTCCGCTTTAGCAACTGTGGCGAGTGGACGTAGTAGCTCCGGGGCAGGTGGGGTCTTCTCGAACCAGGGAACAAACCCAGCTGCCCTGCATTGGTTAGGCGGATTCTTAACCCTTAACCGCTGGACTACCAGAGGAACCCTCAGTGTGCTTTTGGTTTCCATGCCTCTGGTTATTAGTCACGCTGAGCACCTTTTCGTCTTGGCCTTTGTTTATTTATTAATTTATTAATGCACTCATTCACTTTTTAGACTGGACTATAGTTGATTTGCAATGTGTCATATTAGTTTCAAGTGTGCAGCAAAGTCACTTAGTCATATATATACACACACACACACACACTCTCTTTCGATTCTTTCCCGTTACAGGTTATTATTAATACAAGGTGCTGAAAACAGCTCCATGTGCTATACAGTAGATTGTTATTGTTTATCTTACTTGTAGTAATGTGTATTTGTTAATCCCAAACTTATAAGTTATCCCTCCCTTCCCCACCCCTTCTTCTTTGGAAACCATAAGCTTATTTTCTGTATCTGTAAGTCTATTTCTGTTTTGTAAATAAGTTCATTTGTAACATTTTTTTTGGATTCCACATTGTATGCCTTCTTTGAAAAAGATGTCTATTCAAGTTCTTTGCCCATTTTAAAATAAGCTTATTTGTGGTTTTTGCTCTTGAGTTGTATGGGGTCCTTATATATTTTAGATCTTAGCCTTCTATTGATATGTGGTTTGCAAATATTTCCTGCCATTCCATAAGTTCCCTTTACATTTTGTTGATGGTTTCCTTTACTGTGCAGAAACTTTTTAGTGCGATGTAGCCTCATTTGTTTGTTTTTGCTTTTGTTACCTATCCAGGGTTATATCCAAAAAATCATTGCCAAGACCAGTGTTCGGAAGCTGTTCCTCTGTCTTCTTCTAGCAGGCTTTCGGCTTTAGTTCTTGTGTTAAGCTTCCAGTCTGTTTGAATTAGTTTTGTGTGTGTGATAAGGGCCCAGTCTCATTCTTCTGCATGTGCGTACCCTGGTTTCCCAACACCATTTACTAAAGAGGATATCCTTCTCCCATTGACACAACTAAATGGAATATTATCCCATGTTCATGGATTGGAAAAATTAGCATTATTAAAATGTCCATATGACCCAAAGCTATCTGCAGGTTCAGTGCAATTCCTATTAAATTTCCAGTGCTGTTTTTCACAGAAGTAGAAAAATAATCCTAAAATTTGAATGGAGATGGAATATTCTCAATAGTGGGGAATAACATGTACAAACAAGTGGAGGTAGAAACTTGTATGTAGCCATTTTGGGTAAATTATGAAGCACAAGTACTTAAACTCAGCTGCATTTAAAATCATAAGGACCTCTTGGAAACGCTGCTGCTAAGGCCCTATCCCTGGGATCTGATGAACTTGCTCTGAAGCACAGCTGGGTGTCAGGATTTTCCAAAGTTCCCCAGGTAAATTCGATGTGCAACCAAGGAAGAAACCCACTATTCAACAGTATGTAAAACTGAGTGAAAAAATTGTAAGTTGTAAATTGGGATCACATGCAGGAAGCAATTACATAGCAGACTCTGAAGACAGCTTTGTTTTATGGATGGCTTGTTGGTGTTGAGTCACTGATTCTTGTCTGACTCTTGTGACCCCGTGGACTGTAGACCACCAGGCTCCTCTGCCTGTGGGATTTTCCAGGCAAGAATTCTGGAATGGGTTGCCGTTTCCTACTCCCAGGAATCTTCCTGACCCAGGAATTAAACCCACATGTCTTATATCGAAGGTGGATTCTTTACTGCTGAGAAACTGGGAAGGGTTCATTATATATATATATATATATATATATATATGTATATACACACACACACACACATATATTTTTTGCAAGTGGGGCGTAGAGCTTGGTTGTTGGGAGTGATGGGGGGGAGTCTGTCTGCTTGGATTTCAGTCCTGACTCTGCCATTTGCTTCTCATGTGCTCTTGGGCTTCTGATTCTGCCTCAAGGGCAAGATTTCCTCACGGTATAAATCAAAACTTTGACAATAAATGTTGCCTTTCATTTCTGAGCCTCTATCCATGCAGCCTGAACTCTGAGTTCATTTCCTCAGGACTGCAGTTCCCAAGTTTGCTCTGTTCTAGTGTATACCACTTGCCAGTACCCTTATGACCACCGTGCACCGGCATGAAATGTCTAGCTGGGTTTCGAGGGACCGTGGGTAACTCTCTCGGGGTACAGGTTGTCTAGAGGAGAGCGCAGCTAAACTGATGCGCTAACTGCCTGAACTAATTATGTATAACTATGTTAGCTTGTGCTACAAAAGGACAGTAGCAACATTCACCCAGAAAAGCAAGAACACGTTCAGAACAAGAGCCAAAATGATCATACAGTGTTCTAGGAGTGTTTACACCAAAATGCTTAGAATCGCGGGGAAGAGACCAGGATGACGTCCGTAAGACAACAAGAACACATAAAACGCGTGTGCTCAGTCGGCTGCAGAGAGGCTCTAAGAGCACTGGCCGCCGTTCTTTTTAAGAAGTGAGAGACGTCAGGGTTGGTGATGAGAGAGGTCAGGGGTTGGTGTAAATGAAGGGAGTTTCCCAAAGGCGGTGCAACCTGAAGTCCCTGAGAGAGGCTAAAACTTTCTCAAATCTAAGGGGATAAGAATCAATAGGTTTTACCCTAGAGGCAACTGTCTGTTTTTCTTCTCATTTGCTTCCTTATAAGGATCCCCGCCCCCCCCCCCCCCCCCCGCCCCGCCTCCGGCCCCCATTCTAGAAGAATGCACTCCACTGCACACACCCCACCAACAGGGGCTGAATGCAAATATTTTCCCTCACCTCAGGGGAGTGTTTGAAAACACTCTCTTGGAAAGAAAACCAATTTATTTGGTTGCTAATTATTTTGGCTCTGGTTTTAATGAGCCATCCACTGTAAAATATAAAGAGGATAATAAGGCTTTCTCTCTCTCTTTTTTTTAGAAAGTGATTTAGCAGCTATGGGTAAGTATCATGTAGAGTTAAGATCCTGGCTTCTGGTGCCAGACTGCTTGTGTTTGGATCTCTGCTTATTAGGTGTGTGACCTTGGGCAAATTGATCTCTCTGCCCTAGAGTCCCCATCCATAAAATGAGAATACTAACAGTACCTATCTCAAATGGTTGTAATGAGGATTAAAACAGTGATTATTATTGTTATTGTTATTTATTGTCACCATTGGCCTGAAATCCTGGGAAGGGATGGGCAGTGGGTGGAAGGACACATGCGCCCCACTCTTCGAGTGATTCCAGGGTTATTGCCTAGGACAGTGTGTGTGTGTGGTAGGGGGGAAGGAGAGACTGGAAATGGGTAAAGTGCTGCCTGGGCTGTGTCTGTTGAGCACACTCGAGAAGGCCTCTATTGAGAACACTGTTTGGTACCAAACAGATTTCTCCCTAGAAACCAACAGCTTTGTTTGTGCCTAATGAAGAGTCTGTTTTGCACACACCCAGGACCTAGCCAGCTGATCCTGCAACCACCAAGCGAGACAGGGAAGCATACACCTCTGCTGGCTTTGATGTGTTTTCTGTATCACCTGGTTGTAGCTCCGCAGGGATTTGGGTGGCCTCCGTCAAACTTACCTCCAGTGCGGAGAGCTATGAAGCCTGCAAACAATGTGCCAAAAAGCTGCGGAACGCCCGTTTCCCTAGGGGGCTGGGGGACCGCAGAGCTGGTGCTGGGGGGCTTCCTCTAAAGCTGCATGTCTAGGGCGCGCGACGGACAAGCCCGAGGCCCCTGACCTGAAATACTGTTTAGGCACCTGCCTTGCTCCCAAGCTGAGTCTGGTAATCGTAGGAGGGCCCTGTCTAAAGAGCCCCTCGTGCTGTAGGAGAAGCCCCTCAGGCAGGCCCTTTGGGCAGACCCGGGCCACAGTGCTGGTGCAGCCTGGACACTCACAGGACAGGCCGACGCTCAGGCTTCCTTCCAGACCGACCGAATCCGAGTCTCCCTCTCCGAGGCCCCAGGCGTCTCGGGCGCGAGAGAATTTGAACCACTCTCTTTCCCTGGGCTCAAATGGGTCACGCCCCTTTTCTGGATGCTGGGAGTTGCAGAACACTGTGAAAGACTATAGTTGGTCATTTCCCAAAATTCAAGGGAACGCATCCTCAGAAAGCACAGATAATGCTAATCAGCACAGCCATTACAAGTCAACCCCCTTCTCTGAGTTAGCGATTGAATAAATAGGCAAATAAACACGGGCGGTTCTGTGTTGTGAGTCTTTTGAACCCTCCGAGGTCTTGAAGGGAGAGCTGCCTCAGGAAGGCGACTTTCCACTTAGATCCTTCAGACACTTAGATCAAAGGTGAGGGTCGTCAAAGTGTTGGCGGGCTCAAAGGCAAAGAGACATCGGCTCTGAAACACAGGGGCTGTGCTGAGGTGGCTTTGGTCCCTCTGTGCATCCTTTCAAAAGAGAGAGCTTCTTGAGCCTTTGAACCCTCGAGACCTGCCAGTTGGAGTGGGAGAGGTGGCGTTTTCCTTTAAGCGGCAGGTTCCCTTCTGCTCAGATCCTCCAGCAGCAAGGTCAGGTCCTGTTCAGAATAACTGAATGTTAATTGACTTGCTGGGAATTAGCGTGCATTATCTTGTTTACACCAGCGTTCTGCTGGCAGTTTGTAAATCATTCTCTCCGGCGGGCTCTGACATGGATTTGAAGTTCGTTTCTGCTTTATGGGAGTTGGGTTAATCTCTAGCCATGCTAGAGGGTTAGAGAAATTAGATGAAATCAGAGAGGGGGCACCTCTCCCCCACACACTCCTGTATCATGAATGATTATCCCAGCCGACAGGGATAGTGGAGGCTGCAATTACCTCCAGGTAAGAAGCAGACTGGCTATATAATTAGGCTAGCATTTCCCAGGGAGAATTTTTTTGTTCTTTAGCTTTGCCAAATGTATATAGGTTCCTGCTTGTTTGAGCATCCCCTTGGCAACTAACCAACAATCACACCCAAACACGCTCGCGGGGGCACAGGCTGGCTGGTGCGCTCATAAAGACCTTGCAAGGTGACCTCGGTGATTTGTATGGCTACCCCTGGCCACGGTCCATTTCTCAATGCCTTGGGCAGTCTTCCAAATACACAGCAGCTCTTTCTGCAATAATCACTTCGCCTTCTCTGAAACCCAAGCGGGAGATGTGGAGCTCCCCCGTACCTTGCTGTTGGGGCCACGGCAGTTGCAGTCCCCTGCCGGGCGTTTTTCTTGCCGCGGATGGGCTGTGTGATTCTGGGCAGGTCCCTGCGCTTCAGGTTCCTTACGTGCACAGTTAGGTGGCTGTACCATTTGGCTCTAGTGTGGGTTTCATGCTTTCTCCTTTGGTTCTAGGAAGTGATCTGGTCGCCAGCTCCCAGGCTGCTCCTCTGGGTTTCATGCTTTCTCCTTTGGTTCTAGGGAGTGATCTGGTCGCCAGCTCCCAGGCTGCTCCTCTGGGTTTCATGCTTTCTCCTTTGGTTCTAGGGAGTGAACTGGTCGCCAGCTCCCAGGCTGCTCGTCTTGGACCTGAAGCCTTTGGCTCCCAGGCCGTCATGAGAACCGCAGTGGCCTTAGAAGGGCTGTTAGGGATCCCAGATCTCCCTCTGGAAGAGGCATCTGGCCTTTGGCAAGTCTCTTAGAGCTTCAGTTTCCTCATCTGGAAAATGGTGATGGAGATCCTGTCTTGCAAACCCTGCCGGGCTGTGATGAGAGTATACTGTAGGAAAAGACTCTGCCTGCAAGGCAGGAGACCCAGGTTCCATCTTTGGGTGGGGAAGCGCCCCTGGAGAAGGCAATGGCAACCCACTCCATTGTTCTTGCCTGGAGAATCCCAGGGATGGGGGAGTCTGGTGGGCTACAGTCCATGGGGTTGCATAGAGTTGGACACACCTAAGTGACTTTCACTTCACTTACGGAAAAATACTAATCAATACAAAGGCTGATTAATTACCAGGTTTTTCTGATCTGTCCTTTTGGCCAGGGAGCTGACATCAAGCTGGTCCTAGGCAACGAGTGTGCTCGGTCACAGCTTCAGCGTAAACTCCTGTAGCGATCCAATTCCTGGGCCAGCCTCAGTATCACCCAAGCAGAGCTTCCAGGGGAAGCACTGGGCATTTGAGATGGACGTGAAGGCAGAGGTGAGAACTGGTGATCTGAGGACAAGGAAGCCTCACGGTATTCTTGATCTCAAGCCGTAGCATCCCTTGTGCTTGCCAGGATGTCCCCTCTCACC
This sequence comes from Ovis canadensis, assembly GCF_042477335.2. Lineage (NCBI taxonomy): Eukaryota > Metazoa > Chordata > Mammalia > Artiodactyla > Bovidae > Ovis > Ovis canadensis. The sequence continues at coordinate 121,753,400 of NC_091249.1, forward strand.
CTGCTGCCAGAGGGTGCTGCACACGAGGATCAGGTCTGCAGGGCCTGTCTCTGTCACCTCTTTATTCAGCTCGACGCACTTCCCTCCTAGTCCTGACGCTGCTTTCTCTTCCCATATAGTGGGTGGAAACCACCTCTGGCACGACTGTTGGAGATGAACTTCCTGAGAACTGTGTATCCTTGGTGAGAGAGATCAGCTTGGACGCTCTTTGCCCTCTCTGAACCCTCTTTAGAGCGCTGAGCAGGGTGCACTGTCGCCCTTTGGAGGCCTGCGGTGTTAGGAGGCGAGAGAGAAAAGGAGGAGGGAAGGCAGGGAGAGTGGAGAGGAGCAGAGCGAGCCCATTTCTACCTGGACCGTGTGTTACCTCTGAGAGTCTGTCTGGAACGGACAGTGGGTTTCTTACCCTGATGAACAGCTTCGGGATGGGAACCTGGGGTTGATGCCAGTGGCTTCAGAAGCCACAGGTCTTGGGCTCTGTCTTGCTCCCTCTGATCCCCACCTCGTGTCAGGGAATGAACTCAGGCCGGCTGTTTCAGAACTGCGGCCCCAGGCTGACGCCGTTGAGAACCTCAGAGGAGGTGCAGGCTCGGGGAGGAAAAAAGAAAATGCCGCTAATCAAAATCTAGGACTCCAAATGAAAGAGGCGATGTAAAGTCTCAGGAGGTGAACTTTTTATTTGTCTTTTTTTATTTCCCTTTAATTTGTCAGTGAAATGAAATCAGAACATCTGTCTCCTGCTAAATAGGAGCCGCGTTCTCTCAGGTAAGAATGATAAGGCTTGGGGCACGCGCTTCTGCAGACTGGCCTTAATCTATTTCCGAGGTAATGGACTTGCACGACAGCCTCAAGCGCCGCTGCTAATAGCTTCTTACTTCTCCAGCAGAAACACACTAGAGCTGTTTGCAGATGTGTGTGCACTTTGAGGAAAAGAACAGCAGAACCTTCTGCGAGAGAAAGAAAGAAAAGAAAAAGGCTCCTTTCTTTAATCTACCGGAAAAGAAGAAATTACCTCAATGCATGTTCCTGCTGGTATAAATAGCAGTATTAGGGGTGGGCGGGGGGAATAAAAGCTTGTTTCTCCATGACTGAAAAACATTCAGGACGCAGAACCTGGACTCCAGCCCTTCTCTATTTCCCTGGTTACTTTAACACTGTGGGCTTTGGACTCCAGGGAGAAAGTCTAAAAATACTGTGGCCTATTTGTTCAAAAGCAAGTAGCAAAGATGGAAGGGGCCTGCTATTGCCTAAAGGGAAAAACGGAATAGAAACTCTTAATGTTTTCATTTTTAAACTCTAAACCAAAGCCAGACCTTGGAATATTGTTCTTTATTTTTATTTTTAATATGCAGTGTGGATATAGGTTCAAATGGCACAAAAGGAAATATATTGAAAAGTTATTCTCCCTTCCAACCCTGCCCACCAGGACTCCAGTTCCTCTTCCCTGAGCCTCTGAAGATATTCCTGATGTCAGTTTCTTGTGGCTCCTTCCATAGATGATATCCTCTGCATATCTAAGCGTGTGTGTGTGTGCTTGGACGTGTGTGTTTATGCACGGGCATCTTCACCGAGCTCTGACTTCCTCTTTTTAACATAAATAGTTGTATTCTATACACATTCTCCTGCTCCTTGCTTTTCTTTACTTAAAAAGATGTCTTAGAGACAATTTCATATTAGGGCATAGAGACCAGTCTTCTTCATTTAATAGCTGTGTAGAACCCTGAGGTGTGTGTCCTAATGTAACCAGCTTCCTACGGGTGGGGATTTAGTCTCTTTTGCCTCACTGGCTCCTGAAATGTTGGAATGAACGTTGCGCGTATCTCTTATTGTGGAAAGTATTCTTCGAGCTTAAACTGCCGTGATGTGAATTGCTTCACACATCTCTCCTCTTCTATGGTGGCAAAATTTCTCCTCGGCTCAGCAGAAAACTTTGGCAGGCTTAATTATATTTTGTGTTTGAAATATTAACTGTATGTCAGAGCACAGTGCTGCTTCCTGACTGTGGGATTTCTCTCTGGTTTCGATTAGTTGTTACCAGCCTCGCCAGGAAGACAACAGTTTGAGCTGTGTTTCCATATGGCCCCTAGAATTGTCCCTGAGCAAATATGACCCTTTCTGCTGCGGTGGTGTGGTCAGCTTAAAGGCCTAAGGAAATGAATTCCAGCAATGTTGAGGAACCACCTCTGACTCAGGGCTTTCTCAGTGCATGGAATTTCTGCCTCTGCATTGATGAGGTCATACATATGTATATACCAGAACTCAGAGTTCCCCAGGGCCCTGGTTTCCAGCTCTGAATAAATAGAAACTGGAGCACATTTGAGATGAGCTTGAAGGCTCTGGTAATATTGAAGGTGCTTTTATTCCTTAAATGGCAGATGTGCTTGGGGAATGGATACAGAGGGACCTGGCCACGTGGCGATGAGGAGGTAATCCTCGGCCATCAGGTGCAGGGTCACGCAGAGCTGCCGAGGGGGCCTTTCAGAGCGGGAGGCGTCCTGCCTCAGGGCCTCATTGCCAGAGAAGATTTGTCATCTGACTGCCGAGGGCAAAGGGAAGCGACATCGGGGAGGGCAGCGGGCAATGCTGAGGCGGTGAGCAGAGCACGGGTGAAGAGGTAGCCGGCGAGTCCTCGAGTTCGAGCTCTGCAGGACTTTGGTCAGGACCAAGTCAGAAAGCCAAGGCACACTGGAGTGACGCAGGAGAGGGGCCTGTTCTGCAGGGCTTCAGAAGCACAGCGCGCCCGGGCCCTCTCCACCTCCCGAGCCTGCTCTGTCTGCTCTGTGCAGACGTCCTCCTCACGCCCCCGATGTTGGCACGCTGACTGCCAGCAGCTCCCGCGGTGCACCCTCCCAGGCCCAACACTCGCAGGTAGGATGGCTCCTCTTCTCTTAAGAGTCCACGTGAAAGTTCTGGGAGGGCAAGATCTGAACTCAGGGCGCTCTGACCGAATAAACGGGGAAACAAGCTCGTGGTGCCTCCAGATTCACAACGTCTGCCATCGGCCTCTCACAAGGCATCCGGCGCTGGCTCACCTGAATTCTTACAGTCTGTCTGTGCTTGTGAAGTATGGTTAAACTTGATAATCTCTGTGATCGCTTCCAGTTCTAACTGAATTTTCTTCCTTGCATCCTTTCCTTTTTCGCATTTATCATTTAACCTAACAGGTATTTTCCTAGTTTCAACTTTGACTGTATTTTAGTATGTATAAGAAACATATGTGTCTGAAATATATATGTAATCTAAAAAAAGTCCGTCTAGTCAAGGCTACGGTTTTTCCAACAGTCATGTATGGATATGAGAGTTGGACCATAAAGAAAGCTGAGCACCGAATAACTGATGCTTGTGAACTGTGGTTTTGGAGAAAATTCTTGAGAGGCCCTTGCACTGCAAGGAGATCCAACCAGCCCATCCTAAAGGAGATCAGTCCTGGGTGTTCGTTGGAAGGACTGATGCTGAAGCTGAAGCTCCAATACTTTGGCCACCTGATGCGAAGAACTGACTCAATTGAAAAGACCCTGATGCTGGGAAAGATTGAAGGCAGGAGGAGAAGGGGACAACAGAGGATGAGATGGCTGGATGGCATCACCGACTCAATGGACATGAGTTTGTGTAAACTCCGGGAGTTGGTGATGGACAGGGAGGCCTGGCGTGCTGCAGTCCGTGGGGTCACAAGGAGTCGGACATGACCGAGCGACTGAACTGAACTGAGTGAACAGAGGTGAATAAGAGCAATGGGAACACAGAAGAGACAGTGGTTATCATTCACTTGAGATCACAACATCTGAATCTAGTTTGAAGCCAGATTAAACCATACCAGCACTATCAGCATCAGAAAATAGCATAGTGACTTGAGGCATAAAACCCAAGGAAGTCAGAGATCAGTCAGCAACGGAGATTGGGTTTCTTCCCCCTGACATCTTGACGCGTGGGTGGGTCTCCCTTGTGATGGACTGTGTGTTCATACCTGAAGTCAGGGGAATGGATTAGAGGACCTCCTAGAGCCCTAAGGCATTTCTAATACTTCGCTTTACTTCAACAGTGGCTCTATAAAGTGACTTTACTCCAAATGAAAGATCGCTGCCACCTAATCATCGATGCTTATTAGAGATAAATGTATTGCTCCAGGGAACTTTTTTAAAGAATTTAAAGAGAAAGTCATTCTCTCAATTTTGAGGGTAGGGGGAGACAGCAACCAAAATGATCAGCAAAAAAAAAACTGTATTCTCCTCAAGCATATTCGCCTTGAGAACAACAAAAGGTCTTACAGAGATGATCATTGTAAAGCCCAGTTGGAACTATTGGAACAGGAGGGAGTAATCAGGGATGAAAAGATTGAGTTTTTCTACTCTACCTTCCCTTTCTAATCCAGTTCTTTTCTGAAGCGTATTCTTAAGAGACTAAATGTATTCATTTTTCCAGGGAGAGTTAATTACAGTCTTATTTAGAGCTGTGCTTTACTTCACCTTTTAAAGTCCCTTCCAGGACTATTGTAATTCAACTAAAATGCTTCAGGCATTAAATAGCGTCAGAAAGCTAAATATGCATTCTTGTTTCTAACACAAAAAAGGGGAAAAAAAAGTTCCAAAGACAAGTGAAAGAAGAAAAAAAGAAAGTCTTTCTCATTTAATGTTTGCTTTCGGGGGAATACAAATATTTAGCATTGTTGTGATTTTCACACTGAAGATGAATGTCAGTTTACTGCAAAGATGTGAATTAATTCTTGAAGTAAAGTCTAATATGCAAAATAAAATTTTGAACACATGTTAGTAAGAGCATGCTGTGCTGGGCACTGTGGAGAATATTAAAGACATAGTCACCACCTCAGGGGGCTTCTACACAAATGGGAGATGAGACTGTCGATGAAAAAAATAAATGCACAACCTAAAAGCTGAGAATTATATTTTATTTGGTAGACAAAGCCGTGGTCTTAAGCCCAGGACACAGCATCTCAGATAACTCTAACAGACTGCTCTAAAGAGGTAAGGGAGGAATCAGGATATATAGTAATTTTTGTAGCAAAGACAAGGTAGTCAGAACTTCAGAAGGTTACTGTTAAAGAAAACCAGATATCTCGAGTTAAGGAATTTAGTACTTTTCTCTTCTATATATGGGAAGATGCAAGAATCGTGTCTGACTGTTTGCGACCCCATGGACTGTAGCCCGCCAGGCTCCTCTCTCTGTCCATGGGGATTCTCCAGGCAACGATACTGTGTGGGTAGCCATGCCCTCCTCCAGGGATCGAACCTGGGTCTCCTGCATTGCAGGCGGTCTCTTTACCGACTGAGCTACCGGGAAGCCCCTGTCAGGGCGCTGTTCTCCAGGGGAGCCAGTCAGCTGCTTGCACAGGCCCATTTCCATCATCCAGCTGCGCACTGTGTGCATTGCAGTAGGCACTCCCGACACTGCTGTCGTGTTGGGAGAGAGCACAACTTCCACGGTTCAGTCTCGCTGCCGCAAGGATTTGAAATGAGGTACCAGTCTTACAGCTCGGTTACACCTCATAGTTGTATTTGGTAAGCAAAGGATAATACACCCCCAAAGCATCAAGTCTGGCCGACCCTGAAGGAGTGGCCTCAAACCCTTGTGGGTCCCTCTTTTTACTTTTTTTGTCTCCTCCCTTGAGCCTGCCCTAGCAAATCAGGGCTAGCACCCATCAGTCAGGAAGGGTGTGCGTTTCTTTCACTTGAGGTTCCCACAGCAGGTCTGCAGATTTTCCCTTTGTGCTCTTTCCAAGGACTTTTCCCTTCTTTGTCTGTCTTCAAGCCGCCTCCACTTTGGACTCCTTTTTCTATTCTGACCGCCTAACTCTGATTTCCTCTCCCCGACAGTGAAAGTGAAAGTTAAGTAGCTCAGTCGTCTCCGACTCTTTGCAACCCCATGGGCTGCAGCCCACCAGGCTCCTCTGTCCATTGGATTCTCCAGGCAAAAATGCTGGAGTGGGTTGCCATTTCCTTCTCCAGGGGATCTTCCTGACCCAGGGATTGAACCCGCGTCTCCCGCGTTGCGGGCAGACACAGGCAGACGCTTCAACCTCTGAGCCACCAGGAAGCCCCTGACAGGGACACCGTTAACAGCCCTAAGTCTCGTCTCATTCGTGGCTGTGGGGCGCTAGTTTTGAATGTTGTGGAACAAATTGCCACAAAAGGTTTTGACTAAACAGCACACATCTATCTCACGATTTCCGTGAAGCAAGATGGTAGGCATTGCTTACCTTAGTTCCTCGCCACCTCAACAAGACTGCAAAGCAGGGTCAGGCTGTGCTCTCATCTGGAGGCCGGTTAGGGAAGAGTCTGCTTCCAGACTCATTCGGCCTATCACTGGCTGTCATCAGAGAGCGATCTCAGGCCCTAGAGGCCACGTGAAGTCCCTTACTTTGTGACCCTCTCTATGGCAGTTCAGCATTTGGCTAATGACTTTTCAAGGCCAGTAGGAGAATCCCTCCCTCCCGTCTGCTAAGATGAATGTTATACCATGAACGAGGGTCCTGAGGGTGGCAGTCCAACGCTTCCGTCATGTCTGCAAAGGCGACGTGGCCACAGTTCTGGGGACGAGGAGGTGTGCGTGTCTGGGTGGCTATTTTTCTGTCCACCTCAGATGGCCCCAGGGCACGGAAGCCTTGGATGCTGCTGAACATCGTACCAGAAGGAGAACAGGCACCACAACAAAGAAGAGTCAGCAGCGTGGAGTCTTAGAAGGCCTCGGCCGGTGATCTGTTATTTGGCATTGTTAAGGCATTAGTTGAATAACATACTTTGGGACTGAAATGAAAACTGACCTTTTCCAGTCCTGTGGCCACTGCTGAGTTTTCCAAATTTGCTGGCATATTGAATGCAGCAGTTTCACAGCATCATCTTTCAGGATTTGAAATAGCTCAACTGGAATTCCATCAGCTCCACTAGCTTTGTTCATAGTGATGCTTCCTAAGGCCCACTTGACTTCACATTCCAGGCTGTCTGGCTCTAGGTGAGTGATCACACCATTGTGATTATCTGGGTTGTGAAGCTCTTTTTTGTACAGTTCTTCTGTGTATTCTTGCCACCTCTTCTTAATATCTTCTGCTTCTGTTAGGTCCATACCATTTCTGTCCTTTATCGAGCCCATCTTTGCATGAAATGTTCCCTTGGTATCTCTAATTTTCTTGAAGAGATCTCTAGTCTTCCCCATTCTATTGGTTTCCTCTATTTCTTTGCATTGATCGCTGAGGAAGGCTTTCTTATCTCTCCTTGCTTCTCTTTGGAACTCTGTATTTAAATGGGTATATCTTTCCTTTTCTCCTTTGCTTTTCACTTCCCTTCCTTTCACAGATTTTTCTTTTCACTTCTTTTCACTATCTTTTCACAGTCTTTTCACAGAAGACTCTTGAGAGTCCCTTGGACTGCAAGGAGATCCAACCAGTCCATCCTAAAGGAGATCAGTCCTGGGTGTTCATTGGAGGGACTGATGTTGAAGCTGAAACTCCAATACTTTGGCCACCTGATGGGAAGAGCTGACTCATTGGAAAAGACCCTGATGCTGGGAAAGATTGAGGGCAGGACGAGAAGGGGACGCCAGAGGATGAGATGGTTGGATGGCATCACCGATTCCATGGACATGTGTTTGAGCAAGCTCCGGGACTTGGTGATGAACAGGGAGGCCTGGCGTGTTGCAGTCCAGGGGGTCACAAAGAGTCGAGCACGACTGAGCAACTGAACTGAATGATATACTGATAATGATGATTCCCTAAAATTCTCTAAGTCTCACTACTGCTGCAGGAAAAGCACTAACAGTTGTTTTAGTCCTAAAAGAACCGAGTCCTCAGACTGGCTTTTTGGTCCAAAATTGATCATATATTAATTAAATAGAGTGTGGAAAATCTACCCCTGAATCCCAGTTGACACATTTGTAAAGTGGGAACAATAATAGACTAGCTCATAGTGTTGCTGTAAGGCTGAGGAGAATTTGTACACGTAAGAGATTTTTGTAAAGAGGCATCCAGAACCAAAATAAAGTTTTCATTGGCACACCTGGAATCCTCTTTTGATAAAATCGCATCAGGGCAATACATTGTGAGACTTATAAAATTATGTCAAGATGTTTGCAGCCAGATTCTATGGATTTCTTTAACTGGCTTATTACAACTTAACATAGACATGAATACAATTTAGGAAAACAAATTAGTCACCAAATTTTTGAATTATAAGAAAAGTACTGAAAATATACAGTTCAGTTCAGTCGCTGAGTCATGTCCACTCTTTGTGACCCCGTGGACTGCAGCATACCAGGCCTCCCTGTCCATCACCAGCTCCTGCAGTCCACCCAAAACCATGTCCATTGAGTCGGTGATGCCATCCAACCATCTCATCCTCTGTTATCCCCTTCTCCTCCTGCCCCCAATACCTCCCAGCATCAGGGTCTTTTCCAATGAGTCAACTCTTCACATGAGGTGGCCAAAGTACTGGAGTTTCAGCTTCAGCATCAGTCCTTCCAATGAACACTCAGGACTGATCTCCTTTAGGATGGACTGGTTGGATCTCCTTGCAGTCCAAGGGACTCTCAAGAGTCTTCTTCAACACCACAGCTCAAAAGCATCCATTCTTCGGCGCTCAGCTTTCTTTATAGTCCGACTCTCACATCCATACATGACCACTGGAAAAACCATAGCTTTGACTAGACGGACCTTGGTGGGCAAAGTAATGTCTCTGCTTTTTAATATGCTGTCTAGATTGGTCATAACTTTCCTTCCAAGGAGCGTCTTTTAATTTCATGGCTGCAGTCACCATCCGCAGTGATTTCGGAGCCCCAAAAAATAGTCAGCCACTGTTTCCACTGTTTCTCCACCTATCTGCCATGAAATGATGGGATCGGATGCCATGATCTTAGTTTTCTGAATGTTGAGCTTTAAGCCAACTTTTTCACTCTCCTCTTTCACTTTCATCAAGAGGCTCTTTAGTTCTTCTTCACTTTCAGCCATAAGGGTGGTGTCATCTGCATATCTGAGGTTATTGATATTTCTCCTGGCAATCTTGATTCCAGCTTGTGTTTCTTCCAGTCCAGCGTTTCTCATGATGTACTCTGCATAGAAGTTAAATAAGCAGGGTGACAATATGCAGCCTCGACAGACTCCTTTTCCTATTTGGAACCAGTCTGTTGTTCCATGTCCAATTCTAACTGTTGCTTCTTGACCTGCATACCGGTTTCTCAAGAGGCAGGTCAGGTGGTCTGGTATTCCCATCTCTTGAAGAATTTTCCACAGTTTATTGTGAATAAAAATATATATGTGTATATATGTGTGTGTGTATATATAACATAGTTTCATGTATTTACTGGAGAAGGAAATGGCAACCCAGTCCAGTGTTCTTGCCTGGAGAGTCCCAGGGATGGGGGAGCCTGGTGGGCTGCTATCTATGGGGTTGCACAGAGTTGGACACGACTGATGTGACTTAACATAGCAGCAGCATGTATTTGCTACAATTAATAATCAGTGATTTTTGTATTAAAATTGATGGCTTGTACAATTTTTAAATCCTTATTTCTTTTCACTTGGTGATATTATATAGTTTTTAGCAGGATGAAAACGTACTATAATGGAGGAGAAAAATACATTGCTTTCATTAGGAGAATTTGAACAGATTAAGCTACTGAAACCAGAAGGACAGCACAAATCCCCAGATGGCTGGTGAAGCAGCGCAGTGGAGGAGAGACTGCGGGTGCAGCGTGTGTGTGCCTGGCAACCCCGCTGGGGCTGGGCGGAGCCCAGGGCCCGAGGCCACAGGCTGCAGGCCCCCCTCCGGCTGCCTCCACTGCAGGCCCCTTTCCAGTGTCACTGATTCCAGAATAAGAAGGAGACCAGGGCGAACAAAGCAGATGTCTAGTTCAGTTCAGTCGCTCAGTCATATCCGACTCTTTGTGACCCCATGGACTGCAGCACGCCAGGCCTCCCTGTCCATCACCATCTCCTGGAGCCTGCTCAAACACATGTCCGTGGAGTCGGTGATGCCATCCAGCCATCTCATCCTCTGTCATCCCCTTCTCCTTCCATCTTCAATCTTTCCCAGCATCAGAGTCTTTTCCAATGAGTCAGTTCTTCGAATCAGGTGGCCAAAGTATTGGAGTTTCAGCTTCAGCCTCAGTCTTTCCAATGCACTCTCAAGACTGACCTCCTTTAGGATGGACTTGTTGGATCTCCTTGCAGTCCAAGAGACTCTCAAGAGTCTTCTCCAACACCACAGTTCAAAAGCATCAATTCTTCTGCACTCAGCTTTCTTTATGGTCCAACTCTCACATCCATACATGACCACTGGAAAAACTATAGCCTTGACTAGATGGACCTTTGTTGGCAAAGTAATGTCTCTGCTTTTTAATATGCTGCCTAGTTTGGTCATAACTTTCCTTCCAAGGAGTAAGCATCTTTTAATTTCATGATAATTCACAGCAAATCAACTTGTCCTATAGGAGCTTCGTCTTGGAGACAACGGCTTGGAGAGTCTTGGAAAGTTTGTGCAGCTTCAAGGGATCTGGCAAAGGAGAAAGGACATTTAGGTTTTGTTTTAAACAAGGCTGTTCTCAGCCCATGAGCTCAGGAACCTGTATGTGCCTGTAAACCCCGTTTTATCTCCCACTGACTTGGCCGTCTCTTGATGGGAGCAGCCTATTGTGAGTAACACAAGCACGCTGTCTCCGGGAGCCCGATTGCTCCGGCCGGTGAGAGCTTCCCACTCCGCACTACAGTGACGGTCCTTGGGCCTTACCAGATGACACGCCGCGGTGTCGCGAGCCCTGAAATTCACAGAAGGCGCGCACATCTCAAGCGCCACTCTGTGGGAAGCGAGGCGGTATGCATGCATACACAGATGCCTTCCCCTCCCGCAGGTAGTGGTAAAGGCGTTGTTACTGTTTCGTCGCTCAGTCGTCCCCGTGGACTGTAGCCTGCAAGGCTCCTCTGTCCATGAGACTTCCCAGGCAGGAATACTGGAGTGAGTTGCCTTTTCCTTCTCCAGGGGATCTTCCTGATCCAGGGACCGGAGCCGCGTCTCTTGCATTGCCTGGTGGGTTCTCACCACTGAGCCACCAGGGAAGCCCAGTAAAGGAATAGTGACAATATTAACCATTTGATGCAAGATTTTTCTCAGCTGAGTTTGTGTTTATAAATGACCAACATCCTTCCCCCTCCTCCTCCTTTTTTCACATAACCTTGTGTCTCTGTGTGGTCTGGCGAACTGAGTGCTGTTTTGCGCCCCTAATCTTGCCTGGAATATGCAAGATGACCTGTAATTGCACCCAGGCATTGAGATGCCTCTGACTGAGACTGAGCCGAATGGAAAGCAGGGAAGAAGCTCTTTGGACTTTGAGCTTTTAATTTTCAAGAGCTAGAGAATTTCATTGTGAAGTTCAATTCCTTTGGATTTGAATGTTTTGGGGACTTAAGCTTGCAAGGAAATTTAATCTCTGATCTCCTCTCTCTGGGAATTTGATAATAGGCAGGAGTTTGTGCTCAATGTTGGTGCATCTCTATGCGGGCATTTTATTAGTGGAGTATCTTCATCTTGTCACTTAATCTCGTTGCAGGATTTGTGACGTTCTGTCTCGGGTACTGTTGCTGGATGTAGCTTGAGAACCAAAATAGAGATGAGAGTGCGTTTTATTTTCATCCTTGAATGCAGAGGGAAACTGATTTATTTAATGCCCCTTTCTGGTCAATTTCAGGATATGCCGGAGCCAGGTCTAAACTGTCTGCAGATTGTCCTGGGATGAGACGCAAAAGCGCAGCGCTGGTCTGAGGAGAGAGGTTCCGTGCAGCTGTGAGCGGGGCTCTGACCTGAGGGCTTGCTCTTCTCCCCAAAAGGGAAAGCCCCAGCCCCGTTGGGGCCCAGGCTTAATGATTAAGCTCAGTGGTCAAGAGAAGAAAAAGCCGGAGAAAGTCAGCAGCAGATACTTCTTCCTCGAGGAGGAAACCCAAATAGGGCTTTTTCCTTTGTTTACTGCATCTCATGGCAGAGAAGGCAGAGCTTGCTGTATGCTTTAGAGACAAGCCCTCTGTCTCATCCAGGATTTGCTTGTTTCTTCCCAGTGAGGCTCGTCTTCCCAGTCTCTCAACAGTTGCTCATGGCAAGGCTTTTAATTTTGATGAAGTCTAATTTAAAAATGTTTTTCCTTTACGAGTCTTGTTTTTAGTATATTGTCTATGGGCTGTTAGCCAAACTCTAGGTCATACATATATTTCCTATTTTCTTCTAAAAGTTTTATAATTTTATATCTATATTCAGATCTGTAACCTATTTGCAGAGAAGGTGATGGCACCCCACTCCAGTCCTCTTGCCTGGAGAATCCCATGGATGGTGGAGCCTGGTGGGCTGCAGTCCATGGAGCCGCTAAGAGTCAGACACGGCTGAAGCGACTTAGCAGCAGCAGCAGCAGCAGCAGCAACCTATTTTGAATTAGTTTTTGTAGAAAATGAGATGTTCCAGTCAAAGTTTACAGGTTTTCAGGCACACTGATATGCAGTTGCTCCCATACCATTTATTGAAAAGACTATACTTAATCATTATTTTTTGTGTATCTTTGTAAAAATTGCATTGCCATATTTGAGTAGAAATATTTCTGGACTTTCTCTTCTGTTCCATTGATTTGTGCACTGTCCCTTATCAATACTATGCCATCTTTGGTAAGTGGTTAAATTCACTTTCTCCAACTGTTTTCACTTTCAAAATTGTTTGAGCTATTCTATTTTCTTTGCCCTTTCATGTACATTTTAGAATCCATTTGTTCATGTCTGTAAAACGTTATTCTAAGATTTTTGCAGATATTCCATTGAGTCTATAGATGAATTGGGGGATTTAAAGATTTCCATGTAGAGCTCCCATATAGGTTTCTTTTAGGTTTACAGTATTAATATTTAATCTTTGTTAGAATCATTACCAGCGTCACTTTTACCCTTCCGATTGTACATAGCTAGTGTACATGATTGATCTTTATGTGCTTACCTGTTATCTTATGATTTTGTTAAGAGCTCTCTTGGATTCCTCGGGTTTCTGTTAATACACAGCTTGCAGTCCTTGAGTAGGGGCGTTTTTATTTCTTCCTTTCCTCATTGTATCCTTATTTCTCTTTCATTTAAGCAGACTTTTTGAAAGGCTCATGAGGTTTTGAGACCTCATAAAATTGGACTTTGAGGCCTTCCAAGATGGTTGGATCTTGGTGAACTCCTTAGGTTAGAACTCTGAACATTTATGCCTTGAGGGTAAAAGTGAGCTGTAAACAGTCCAGTCCTCTCAGGGGTGGAAACTTGTTTTGAATCCTTCTCGTCTTTAATTTTTTCAGAGTTTTTTTTGATTTGCTAGTGCCACCACCATTAAAGTTATTTTCTCCATGAAAAAGAATAGCATCATCCTAAGCCTCAAACTGTGCCTACAGTTTTGGATATATAGTGGGTGACATTCAATAAAAATGTCCTAGCACACAAGAGGAAAAAAAAAAATGTGGCCCAAAACCCAAGTGTGGCAACATACTATAACTCAGGTGATGCATAGAAACATAGGTGATAGAGATAATAGGAAAATAAGATATAGACTGAAGTGATTGCCCAACATGCTTAAGGAAGTAAGAGTGGTGGTTTTTTTTCCCTTTTGGTAAATAGCCAGCAGTGCGATTGTTGGGTCATATGGAGTTCTATCGTTTAACTCTTTGAGGAACTTCCCTACTGTTTTCCATAGTAGTGTCATCAATTTATAATCCCCCCAACAGTGCATGAGGGCCCCTTTTCTCCACATCCTTGCCAGCACCAGTTATTTGTTATCATGTTGCTCACAGCCTTTCTGACAGCTGTGAGGTAGTAGTGCTGTGGTTTTGGTGAGCATTTCCCTAATGCTTGGTGACACTGAGCGTGTTTTCATGTGTCCATGGGCCACATGAGTGTATTCTTTGGAAAAATGTCTATTAAATCCTCAGCCCATTTTTTAAAACAGATTGTTTGCTTTTCTGATGTTTAGTCATATAAGTTCTTTGTGTGTTTTTTCAATCCACCAAATATATTTTTGACATTAATTCCCTATTAGATATATCATTTGCAGATATCTTCTTCCATTAAGTGGGTGGCCTTTGTGGTTTGTTGATAGTTTCCTTCATGCGAAAAGCTTTTAGGTTTGACAGAGTCCCATCTGCTTAGTTTTGCTTGTGTTTCCCTTGCCTGAGGAGACGGATCGAGAGGAATCATCGCTAAGCCGATGTCAAAGAACACTCAGCCTGCATTTTATTCTACAAGCTCTGGTTCCAGGTCTCAGTTTTTTTTCCACTGTGAGTTTATTTTTGTACGTGGTGTGAGAAAGCAGTCTAAATGGATTATTTTGCGTCCAGTTGTCCAGTGTTTCCAACACCATTCATTGAAAAGCTCGTCTTTTCTGCATTGTGTATTCTTGCTGCGTTTGTCATGGACAAGTGGACCATCTACGTGTGGCTTTGTTTCGGGACTCTCTATCTGTTCCACTGACGTACCTGTCTGTTTTTGTGCCGGCACCATACTCCTTCGGGCTTCCCAGGTGGCACTAGCAGTAAAGAACCTTCCTGCCAATGCAGGAGACACAAGAGACATGGGTTGGACCCCTGGGTCAGCAAGACCCCCTGGAGAAAGGCATGGCAACCCACTCCAGTGTTCTTGCCTGGAGGATCCCATGGATAGAGGAGCCTGGTGAGCTACAGTCCATAGGGTCACAAAGAGTTGGACAGGACTAAAGAGACTTAATATGCACATATTTCTTTGTAGTTTAGCCTGAAATCAGGGAATGTGATACCTGCAGCTTTACTCTTTTCACTCAAGATGCTTTTGGCTACTTGAGATATTTTGTGTTTTCATACAATCTTAGAATTAATTTTTCTAGTTCTGTGAAAAGTACCATTGAGATTGCATTGAATCTGCAGATTGCCTTGAATACTGTGGTCCTTTTCACATTATGAATTTTTTAATTGGAGGAGAATTGCTTCACAGTGTTGTGGTGGCCCCTGCCGTTGCTCAGTCGCCCAGTCACGTCCCTCTCTGTGGCCCCATGGACTGCATCGCGCCAGACTCCCTGTCTTTCACTGTTTCCTGAAGCTCACTCAGACTCATGTCCATTGAGCTGGTGATGCCATCCAACCATCTCATCCTCTGTCACCCCCTTCTCTGCTGAACACCAAGGCAAATCAGTATAAAAATATATGTGTATGTGTATATGTGTATGTGTATATGTGTATGTGTGTATACCTATCTCCCCTCCCTCATAAGCCTCCCTTCCCACCGCATTTTTCTGGGTTGTGCAGAGCACCAGGCTGGGCTCTCTCTGTTATTTCACACATGACAGTGTGCTTACCTCGTTGCTGCCTTCTCAGTCTGTCCTAGCTTCTCCTTCCCCTGCTGTATCCACAAGTTTATTCTCCATATCTGTGCCTCCATGCCTCCTCTATAAATAGGTTCATCAGTGCTGTTTTCCACAGTCCATATACGGATACCACATTTGTTTTTCTGACTTACTTCACTCTGGATGAGAGGCTCTCGGTTCATCCATTTCTCCACAACTGACTAAACGCCGTGCCTTTGATGGCTGTGTAATTCTCTGCTGTCTGTATGTACCCTGATGTCTTTATCCGTTCATCGGTCTGTGGGTGTCCAGGTTGCTTCCATGTCCTGACCCTTGCAAGCAGTGCTGCGGGAGCCTTGGAGTACCTGTGCCTTCTTGAGCTGTGGTTTTCTCAGAGCACACACCCAGCAGTGGGGTTGCTGGGTCGTACGGCAGTTCTCGTCCTAGTCTGTTAGAAAGTCCCCATACTGTCTCCATAGTGGTTGTGCCAATTCACATTCCTACCCAAAGAGCAGCGCTGCTGCTGCTGCTGAGTCGCTTCAGGCGTGTCCGACTCTGCAACCCCATAGAGGGCAGCCCACCAGGCTCCCCCGCCCCTGGGATCCTCCAGGCAAGAGTGCTGGAGTGGGGGCCATCACCGTCTCCAAAAGAGCAGTTGCTGCTGCTGCTAAGTCGCTTCAGTCGTGTCCGACTCTTAGCGACCCCATGGACGGCAGCCCACCGGGCTCCCCCGCCCCTGGGATCCTCCAGGCAAGAGCGCTGGAGTGGGGGCCGTCGCCGTCTCCGAAAGGGCAGTAGGGCTCCCTTCTCCCCACGCCCTCGCCAGCGTTCGTTACTTCTCCGCCATCACGATGAGTCTTTCTGCCCTGTCCTCTTGGGCTTCGTTCGCCAACGTCTCAGCGTTTAGAGCACAAGCTCTTGAGTTAGACGTGTCACTGCGTATTTCATCCTTTTTGTTGTAATGTTGAAGAGGATAGTTTTCTTCATTTCTTCTTCTGACTATTCATTGTTAGTATATAAAAATGTAAGATTTCTATGTTAATCTTTTATCCTGAAACTTTACTGAATCCATTTATCCCAGCGGTCTTTGCGGTGCTGTTTCTAGGATTTCTGTGGATAGCATCATGCCATCTGCAAACAGTGACAGGTTTACTTCTTCCTGTTCAACTTTGACCCCTTTTATTCTTTTTCTTGTCCTGTTGCTGTGACTAGAAGACCCAAACAGCGTTGGATAAACGTGCGAAGAGTAGGCATCCTTGTCTGTTCCTTACCTTAGGGGAAGTGTTTTCAGCTTTTCACGGTTGACTATTAAGTTAGCTGTGGGTTTATCCTATGTGACCTTTATTATATTGAGATATGTTTCCTCTTTGCCCACTAGTGGCTATAAGGGTATATCCAATTAATATTGCTATATAAAGCAATGAAATCAAGTCAGCTATCGCTGAAAATAGATACAGAGCTGAAATACATCGCAAGGATAACATGTGATTCGAGAGAAGGAAGAAAGACGTCACTGTTGTATGGTTCCTGGACTGCGGAAGCGAGGGAGAGCAGCAAAGAGCATTAGACTTTGGCAAGGTTAGGAGGCATTTGTAATCTAGTGAGCTCGCTGACAGAAGAATGAAAGAGTACAACTATTGAGTTAACAGAGGGAAAAGTGGAATACTAAAAGATAATCCAAAGTTAGGCAAGGAGGGACAGCGGAACGGAGTGTGGTCAAGAGAAACAGAAAAACCTAGTAAAATGTAGACTCAATTATAAATGTATCTGCCATGGTACTAAATGTGAATGAGCTACCTGATCCACCAGGAAACAAAGACTGTGAGGCTGGAGTAAGAGACAGCAGGCAGATACTGCTCGCAAGGGGTGCACGTGAAATACAAGGCATGGAGCATTTGGAAGCAAAGAGCATGGAAAGGCATGTAATACAGATGCCAACAAGAAAGCTGGCCTTGCTAGATCAATGTCCGACAAAGGCGAGAAACATCAGTAAAGACAAGTCAGGGAATTTATGATGATATTATATTTATACTGACAGTATATATTTATTATATATTATATTATAATTATATAATTAAATATTATACTATATATTATATTATACATATTATTCTGTGTTGTAATTATAATGACATAATTATGAATTGACTCAATGCCATGGTTTCATAATGACATCAGCTTCATTAGTGAGGGGTAATGATGCTGAATGCGTATGTTGCGTAAAGCAAATGTGGACAAAACTGAAAGGAAAAATAGACAAGTCGCGTTCACAGTGAGATATTTAACACACTTTTCTTCTAATATATATTTATATTATATATTCATATTTCTTCTAATACATATTTAGGAACAGCAGCAGCCTTCCCGCCCCCCCAGAAACAACAACAACAAAGCCCTGTGAGACAAAGCAAGGGAGGGAAGGGGAGAAAATCCTCGCCAACTCAGTGTATGAAGCTAGCAGATCTTAATATCAACACCTGACCGGGGTATTAAAAGAAAAATTATAGATCAATTTCACCCTTAGAAATGGATGTAAAAGTTTTAAAATGACATGTTATCAAATCACATCAAGTGATACATAAAATGATGACATGCCGGGACTGAGTTGGCTTTAGATTAGGAAAACAAGGTTGATACAATATGTTGTTTCATTGCTAAGTCATGTTTGACTCTTTTGTGACCCCATGATCTATAGTTGGCCAGGCTCCCCTGTCCATGGGATTTCCCAGGCAAGATTACGGGAGTGGGTTGCCAGTTCCTTCTCCAGGGGATCTTCTTGCCCAGGGATGAATCCCACGTCTCCTGCACTGGCAGATGGATTCTTTACCACTGAGCCACCAGGGAAGCCATTGGTATAATATAAGAAAGCCAATCAATGTAATTAATCACAGTAACAGGATAAAAAAGAAAGATCATATATAATCTAAGGAGATACAGGAAACACTTTTGAAAAAGTGATTATACATTTATGGGGAAATGTGGGAAACAATGACCACAAAATAACTCCTTTAACTCTGATTTAAAAAAAAGTTTTTTAAGCATCTGTATAATGTTATTGATCTTGAGGTGAGTTTCGAAACAAGGAGTTATGGTAGAACTCTATTCAATATCATTTTGAAGATTAAAATCAATAAATTAAGGCATGGGTACATAAATAAAAGATGGGGTTAAAAAAATAAAATTTCTCATTTATAGATAATGAATGCATTTCTACATAAAATTTAAAATCCACTTGTAAAGTTCCAGAAAATACTTGTTGGGATTTTGATTATAAATGCATAAATTCTTAAAATCAGCTTGGAAAAAAATCATCAGCTTTACAATACTGAGAACTTCAACCTATAAAATGTTTTCTATCTCCATTTCTTTAGAAAACATTTTATTAGTACTGTTAATTCTTGCTTTGTATATTTTGGAGACATAATTTTAGATAAATAGTTTCCTGGTGATTTGAATGTATTATTTTGAAATCCTTCTCTATATTCCTAATAATGCTAACCCTTAATAGTCTAATTTCTCTGATATCAATCTAGCTATATCAATTTTCCCTCAATTAGTATTTATAGGGTCTTATTTTTTTCTTTTCAATTTTCTGTATGTTTTATATATCTCTTGTAATAGCATGGGGTTATAATTTTCTTTATGTAATCTGGTTATATTTTTCTTATAATTTGAAAATTATAGTTTGAAGCATTTAGTCCATTTATATGTAATGGATATATGTAACATAATTGCTATTTATATTGAAATCTACCATTTTTCAAAGAACAGCAAGGAGAGATAAGAAAACCTTCCTAAGTGAACAATGCAAAGAAATAGAGGAAAACAATAGAATAGGAAAGACTAGAGATCTCTTCAAGAAAATTAGAGATACCAAGAGACATTTCATGCAAAGATGAGCACAATAAAGGACAGAAACATTATGGACCAAATCAAAGCAGAAATAATTAAGAAGAGGTGACAAGAATACACAGAAATACACAAAAAAGATCTTAATGACCCAGATAACCATGATGGTGTGATAACTCTAGAGCAAGACATCCTGGAATGTGAGGTCAAGTGGGCCTTAGGAAGCATCACTAGGAACAAAGCTAGTGGAGGTGATGGAATTCCAGTGGAGCTATTTCAAATCCTGAAAGATGATGCTGTGAAACTGCTGTACTCAATATGCCTTCAAATTTGGAAATCTCATTAGTGGCCACAGGACTGGAAAAGTCAGCTTTCATTCCAATCCCAAAGAAAGGCAATGCCAAAGAATGCTCAAACTACTGCACAACTGCACTCATCTCACACACTGGCAAAATAATGCTCAAAATTCTCCAAGTGAGGCTTCAGCAATACGTGAACTGAGAACTTCTAGATGTTCAAGCTGGATTTAGAAAAGGCAGAGGAACCAGAGATGAAATTGCCAACATACATAGGATCATAGAGAAAGCAAGAGAGTTCCAGAAAAAATCTGCTTCTGTTTCACTGACTACACTAAAGCCTTTGCCTGTGTGGATCACAACAAACTGTGGAAAATTCTGAAAGAGATGGGAATACCAGACCACCTGACCTGCCTCCTGAGAAATCTGCATGCAGGTCAGGAAGCAATAGTTGGAACTGGACATGGAACAACAGATTTATTCAAAATTGGGAAAGGAGTACATCAAGGCTGTATCTTGTCACCTTGCTTATTCAACTTCTATGCAGAGTACATCATGAGAAATGCCAGGCTGGATGACGCACAAGCTGGAATCAAGCTTGCCGGGAGAAATATCAATAACTTCAGATATGGAGATGATGCCACACTTATGGCAGAAAGCGAAGAGGAACTAAAGAGCCTCTTGATGAAAGTGAAAGAGGACAGTGAAAATGCTAGTTTAAAACTCAACATTCAGCAAACTAAGATTATGGCATCCAGTCCCATGACTTCATGGCAAACAGATGGGGAACCAGTGGAACAGTGGTAGACTTTCTTTTCTGGGCTCTAAAATCACTGCGGTTGGGTGACTGAAGCCACGAAATTAAAAGATGCTTGCTCCTTGGAAGAAAAGCTACTGCAAACCTAGTCAGCATATTAAAAAGCAGAGGCATTACTTTACTGACAAAAGTCCTCATAGTCAAAGCTATGGTTTTACCAGGAGTCATGTATGGATGTGAGAGTTGGACCACAAAGAAAGCTGGGCACTGAAGAATTGATGCTTTTGAACTGTGGTGTTGGAGAAGACTCTTAAGAGTCCCTTGGACTGCAAGGAGATCAAACCAGTCCATCCTAAAGGAGATCAGTCCTGAATATTCACTAGAAGGACTGATGCTGAAGCTACAATACTTTGGTCACCTAATGTGAAGAGCCAACTAATTAGAAAAGGCCCTGATGCTGGGAAAGATTGAAGGTGGGAGGAGAAGGGGACAACAGAGGATGAGATGGTTGGATGGCATCACTGGCTCGATGGACATGGGTTTGAGTAAACTCTGGGGGCTCATGATGGACAGGGAGGCCTGGCGTGCTGTAGTCCATGGGATCGCAGAGAGTCAGGCATGACTGAGTGACTGAGCAACACGACAACCACTTCTCAAGCACATTCACTTTGCCTTGTTTGTCCCATATCCCTATCTCTTTCTTCTTTTATACAGCTTTTTCCTGGAAAATCCCACGGACAGAGGAGCCTGGTGGGCTGCAGTCCATGGGGTCACTAGAATCGGACATGACTGAGCGACTTCACTTTCCCTTTTCACTTTCATGCATTGGAGAAGGAAATGGCAACCCACTCCAGTGTTCTTGCCTGGAGAATCCCAGGGACAGGGGAGCCTGGTGGGCTGCCGTCTATGGGGTCACACAGAGTCAGACACGATTGAAGCAATTTAGCAGCAGCAGCAGCATTGTGATATAATTAACATATAACATTATATAAGTTTAAGGTGGATGACATTATGATTTGATGTATTTAACTATTGATAACTGATTACCTCAGTATAGTTAGCATAACTGTTGCAAACCATGTATCTGATAAGGGGTTAATACCCACAATACACAAGGAACTTATGTAGCTTCATATCAAAAAAACCCAAATGGTCTGATTAAAAAGAGGGCCAAGGACCTGAGTGGACATTTTTCCAAAGAAGACACGCATGTGGCCGACACTACATGGAAAGGTGTTCAGCATCACTAATCGTCCAGCCCACAGTGTGCTGTCTGCTCACGTCTGTTGAACGGCTGCTCTCAAACAGATGAGAGATCACGAATATTGATGAGGGTGTGGAGAAAAGGGAACTCTTGTGCACTGATGGTAGGGATGGAAACTGGCGCAAGCACTGTGGAAAAGAACATGGAGTTTCCTCCAAAAATTAAAAAATAAAACTACCATATTACCCTGTACTGGGTAATAAATACCACTCTGGGTATTCATCTGAAGAAAGGGAAAACCCACACCCAAAAAATACATGCACCCCGCCGTGTTTACTACAGCATTATTTAGAATAGCCAAGATATAGAAACAACCTGTGTCCTTTGATGGACGACTGGATAAAGAAGATGTTGTGGGGGGTGTGTGTGTGTAAAAAAGAATATTGCTGCTAAGTCACTTCAGTCGTGTCCGACTCTGTGCGACCCCATAGATGGCAGCCCAGCAGGCTCCTCGTCCCTGGGATTCTCCAGGCAAGAACACTGGAGTGGGTTGCCATTTTCTTCTCCAATGCATGAAAGTAAAAAGTCAAAGTGAAGTTGCTCAGTCGTGTCCGACCCTCAGCGACCCCATGGACTGCAGCCTACCAGGCTTCTCCATCCATGGGATTTTCCAGGCAAGAGTACTGGAGTGGGGTGCCATTGCCTTCTCCGAAAAAGGAATATTATTCAGTTATAAAACAGAAGGAAACCTCGCTGTTGGTGACAACATGGATAGCCATTGAGGGTATTATACTACGTGAAACATGTCAGACAGAGAAAGACAAATATGATTTACTGAACCAAAATCTACACCCCAAAATGAACTTACGGATAACGACAAACAAACTGGCGGTTACCAGAAGCATGGGGTGGAGGATGGGGAGAGCTGGTGACAGGCATGAGGGGTGGAGGATGGGGAGAGCTGGTGACAGGCATGAGGGGTGGAGGATGGGGAGAGCTGGTGACAGGCATGACGGTGATCGGAAGGTGCCGACAGCCAGTTAAAGTGAGCGCGTCCTGCGGCGTCAGACGCGGCAAGGTGGCGACAGCTAAGGACACTGTATTGCGTATTTGCAAGTTGCAAAGAGCGAGCGTCTTAAGAGCTCTCGCCACAAGAAGTAAGCTTTCGTGTAATTCTGTATGGTGACGAATGTTGGCTAGATTTATTGTTGTGACCGTCTTGCAGCGTATGCAAATACTGAAGCGTGTTGTACGCCTGAAACCGACACAATGTTACTTGTCAGTTAACTCTCAATTGAAAAAAAAAAGGAGGGATTAGGACTTAGACCTGCCCAGAGGGGAGGCCGTGTGAAGGGAAACCGTGGAAGGGGATGGCTATCTGCAGGCCAGGGAGCGCGGCCTCAGGAGGGGCCGTTACTGCAGGCGCCTTGATCTTAGGCTTGTATCCGACAGGACTGTGACAGAATAAATGTCTTTTGTTTAAGCCAAAAAAAGGAAAAAGAATTACTGTGTTTTCCTTAAGGTAGCTATCAATCTACTTGAAGAATTTAAAGCTATGCCGCAACTCACATAGTATTAGTGTTAACTGCCGGCCGCCTAACCAGAAAAAAAAAAGCCCTTAGTGTTAGCGCAGTTAACATTCTGATCCAGGAGCACCAAGCCGGCTGAGAGACTGAGAGCAATAAATTCAATGCAGGGACGTTTCCTGCATATAAAATGACCCTTAGTATTGACCCTGAAATGAAATCAAGTTGAAAATTGATTGGGGAAAAATCAGATGGGAGAGTTATAACATAGTCATGGTTTTATCGTTCATGAGAAAGGAGAGGCTGTTTCCCTCATCACTGTATCTCTAAAGCGACGGACGCCCAGGAATGGTCTCGGGCTGAGCAGAGGGGCACCGAAGTAGGAAGCGTGGCTCATCAAGCGTCAACATCAGGTTCCTGTGCTTTCTGCGCCTCAGCCACAGTCTTCGTCGATGGGAAACTGTCTGAAGAATCTCAGCACAAAAATTACCCTGTGGATTCCAGGAGGGTGTAGAGCTTTCTGCAGCACTAACCTGACCTTGAAAGTCCTCAGGCAAGTGGATGAGAGGACGGAGGTCAAAGAGAGGAGACGATGGAGCGGCGCTCACCCACTGCTTCACTGCGGCGTGCAAGAATCCACAAGATCTGCCACAGAGCTGCATTCTAAAAGAAGCTTCGATTCCTTATTAGAGGCTGATCAACCAGGTTGCAGAGTGCTAAGGGAGCTCGTGTGTTCTGGAATCAGCAGATGGGTGGAAGTTTTCTGGTGGCAGAAGCCAGAGAGTGTTGCGTCTGTCTTTGTATCACCTGCGCGTGGGGCACAGGAAGCTCTCAGTTGGTGGGAAGGAAACCGACGGGGGAGGGGCCCATTTTTGGTAAGGGTGCCTAAAATTTCCTCACACTAATTAAATACAGGGAACTTAAAGATCAGGTCGGAGGTACGGTAAAATCTTTGTCATCTGGGCTTGTATGTCTGGAAATGCATCTTCTCTGAGCAAAGGGCAGAGGTGCTTCAGTTAATATATGTTTAACTGGAAATGTCAAAGCATCCTGGAGGAAAAAATGTAGATAATTTGTAGTCTTAAGAGTCTGGTTATTCTTTTGTGCTAACATTATCTATAAGGTAAGTGAGAGACATCACCAAGACTGGCCTGAAAAGTGATAGGTTCAAAAGGATGTTTATAATTTGCATTGTGTGTTGATATGCCAACTATTGTCCAAATTTTCAACCAGTATAAAATATCTTTAAAGTTTTCAATTGTTAGATTTGTTGGAAATGAAACTGGAGCTGGTAACATGGTAATATTATACCATTGTTATGAGTTTTACCGAAAAGATTGGTATGTATATAGCTACGCAGGTTATTCGGAAAAGCTGAAATCATAGTTAATGGGCTGTATTATTACTTGACGTTATTGAACTCAGTGGGTAAATTTTTAATTAATGAAGCTGATAAAGTTACAGAAAAATGTTATGGACTCCTTTTTTTTTAGGTCTTAAAAATATGCTTCCAGGAGTCCACATTCTACTTAATGGACTCCCCACTTCATGGAAATGAGATAAAAAAACACTTAAAGTCTGCTTGGGCATTTAGGATATAGTGGTTCCTGAATAAGAAAAAATAAATCACAAGCAGACACAAAAAGTATATCTCTGGTTCTAACTTTTTTTAAAGGAAATTCTATTTACACACCCTAGAATCATGTAATGGACTCACGCAATTCACATGCTTGTGTTACCTCTTTCCAAGTGGGTTTCACTGCCTGATGCAGGCCCTGGGGCCGCCGTGGCCCACCTGCACCTCTGTGCCTCCTGTCGGGGGCCGCGTCCCGCACAGTGAGGCTTCAGGGATGAAGGGAGGCAGAGGAAGGTGACGTGGACCACGCATGCGTTTGCCAATGTCGTCTCTATAGTTGTGCATAAGGCCCAACATAGCAGAAATAATTAAAGGATAATTTAATAAGAACCTTGTGAATAAATGAAGACTAAGGACAGAGGTATGTTGAGCTGACTTTAGACTTTCAGCTGAGAAAGCAAGATGTTGTTTCCATGGAATCTGATGTTTCACTATAGTAAAAGTGAGACATATCCTGATTCCAGCTGTTGATCTGAGTTTGCTAAAGGGCAGGATTTATAAGTGCAGGGAAGCTAGCAAGCCTCACTCCAGAGGATCTGTTCTTCAGCCTCTTGGGGGTGGCGGTTTAGATGCTAAGTTATCTTGCAAGACCATGGACTGCAGTCCACCAGCCTCCTCTATTCATGGGGTTTTTATGACTCTGAAAATAAGAAAAAAGAAACCACGTGAAAGGAGGTGAGGTCCGGGATGGGGAGAG